>NC_090351.1:2107102-2417987 GCF_035084215.1 Heptranchias perlo
ACAATGCTGTAATATAACACAGATGTAAACAATTTTACAACACCAAGTTATAGTCCAACGATTTTTATTTGAAATCTATACAGACACTGCGACAACGGATGAACGGACACCGCGCAACAATCGCCAGACAGAAGGGTTCCCTCCCAGTCGGGGAACACTTCAGCAGTCAGGGACATTCAGCCACCGATCTTCGGGTAAGCGTACTCCAAGGCGGCCTTCGAGACACACGACAACGCAAAATCGTCGAGCAGAAATTGATAGCCAAGTTCCGCACCCATGAGGACGGCCTCAACCGGGATCTTGGGTTCATGTCACGCTACACGTTACCCCACCAGCGAACAAAAGCTATCTGTTTTTAATATAATGGGTCATTTGCTGGCTTTCTCTGCCTTCCGGATGTTTCTGCCTCTCTCTCTCTCTGTTTTTTTTTCCTGTTTGTTTTTTTGTTGAATGTGTATTCGGGGGTTCTGGAGGTGACACCTCTCTGTCCGAACACGGTGATTGCCTTGGCAACGGGCAGTTGTAGGGGCAGTCTGTAAACACCATGTATTGTTCTATGATGTATAAATGCGCAGGCTTCAAGGAGCTCCTGACATTTACCTGAGGAAGGAGGAAGCTTGTAGATTTCAAATAAAAATCGTTGGACTATAACTTGGTGTTGTAAAATTGTTTACAATTGTCAACCCCAGTCCATCACCGGCATCTCCACATCATATAACACAGAGTGAGAGACGGTATGATAAAGAGGCCAGGGACAGTAATATAATGTAATAAAATACTGTAATATAGCACAGAGTGCGACACAATGTGATAGAGAGATCAGAGACAGTAATACAATACAATATAATACTGAAATAAAACTCATATTGAGAGACAGTGTGATAGCGAGACCAGAGATTGTAATATAATATAATACAATGCTGTAACATAATATAGGGTGAGATACAGAGTGATACAGAGACCAGAGAGAGTAATATAATATGTTATAATAAAATGCTGCAATATAACACAGAGTAAGACACAGTGTGATACAGTGTGATACAGCCAGAGACAGTAATATAATACAATATAATATAAGTCTGTAATTTAATTTGGAGTGAGACACAAAGTGATATAGAGACTGAGACAGTAATATAATATAAGGCAATACTGTAATATTACACAGTGAAACACAGTGAGATAGAGGGAACATAGATAGTAAAATAATATAATACAATACAATACTGTAATATAACGCAGAGTGAGATATTGTGTGATCAAGGGAACAGAGACAGTAATATAATATAACATAATACTGTAATGTAGCACAGAGTGAGATACAGTATGATAGAGAGATCAGAGACAGTAATATAATGTAAAGCAATAATGTAATATAACTTGGAGTGAGACACAGAGTGATATAGAGACTAGAGACCGTAACATAATTGAAGACAATACAGTAATATAACACAGAATGAGACATTGGGCTATAAATTGGACTGCATAGCGCTCATCGTGTAGGCGCTACATGGACTCCTATGGACCCAAAATGGCGTCCGGAATGCATGTGCACACTTCTAGCATGACATGCGCTTGACGCCATCTTGGTAAAGGTGATTGCGCACGCGCAGCTAACGAACGCAGGCACCATGTAAAGTATGTGGTAGATCAGGGTGCAACGCTGATTTGGAGAGAGTTGCTATATTATACAGAGAGTGCTCTGGCAGGTCCTGCGTTACTGTTGGTGGTATTTAAAATATTGTGCTGAATAAGGTTGCTGCCAACCATGGTGGTCTGCTAGGGCTCCCATTGGGCAATAAACACAATGGCAATAAACGGCAATGATCATGCAGAGAGGCCACACAGAGCAGGTCAAGCTGCGAGGAGAGGGAGGTGGAGGTGGAGGTGCAGGGCACTGAGCAGGAGGTCATATCCAATGAGGGCCTTCAGGGACCAATTCTCTTACCTCAATGAAGATCAGTGCGTCCGACGGCCGAGGTTCACCAAAGAGGTTGCAATGGAAATTTGTCAACTGCTGCAGCCACAACTGCAGCCTCAGAGCAGGGCAAGGACAGCATTGCCTGTAACTGTGAAGGTCACCATGATGCTTAACTTGTACGACTCTGGATCCTTTCAGACCTCTGCTGGTGATCTGAGTAACATCTCGCAGTTTGCAGAGCACTGCTGTGTAAGGGAGGTCACTGAGGCTCTGTACGAACTGCGCAACACATTTATCATGTTCCCTCTTGACAGAGAGGAGCAGAACGAGCGAGCACGAGGGTTTGCTCGCATTGTGGGTTCCCCACGGTGCAGGGAGCCATTGACTGCACACAGATAACCATGTGTGCTCCACATCTCAACTCGGCCATATTCATGAACAGAAAGGGATTGCACTCCCTCAATGTGCAGCTGGTGTGCGTCCACACGCAGTGCATCATGAAGGTTAATGCCCGCTATCCTGGCAGCAATCATGATTCCTTCATCCTGTGGCAGTCCTCTGTGCCACTTATACTTCAATCAGCACGGCAAGTCAAAGGCTGGCTACTGGGCGACAAGGGTTATCTCCTCATGAAATGGCTCATGACTCTGGTCAGGAATGCATGCACACATGCACAGCAGGCCTATAACGAGAGCCATTCTGCCACATGGAACATCATAGAGCACACCATAGGTGTCTTCAAGCAACACCTCCGCTGCCTGGACCGCTCTGGAGGAGCCCTGCAATACTCAGCTGAGTGGGTATCAAGATTTGTCATTGTATGCTCCACAACCTCATCATGAGGAACAGTCCTTGCAGCCGCCTATCAGGCGAGAACCTGAGCAAGAAGGGGAAGAGGAGGAGGAGGAAGTGCAGCAGAAAGTGGAGGAAGAGGCAGAGAGGCTACAAGGTAGACAGGCCCTGTCTGCCAGGGCTCTGCGTGATCAGATGATTAATGAGCGATACCAGTAACCTCAACAACACCTCCCCATTCACCAACAGTTCCATATTCTTTACCTTTCCCCTCCCACATGACAATCATCCTCCATATGATTACACGTTGCTTCCTCCCTCAGCTCACTGTAGAAATAAAAACCATCAACTGCGACTTCAAATATAACATTACATTATTCACCCTTGTACATTCCCTTGGAGCCTGTCGTTCGTGTGCCTTTACCTTTCCTGGTGCTCCTACGAGGTGCTTCCCCAGTGGCTGGAGCATGGGTGGTGGAAGGATGCTGACCTTTGATTGAGGAGCGTGCAGTTGGCCTTGGAGGACGACCTCGAGCAGCTCTGGGCTGGGAGGGCCCAGCTTTAGACTGCACCATCTCGGCCTGGGCTGCAGCAGTCTGGCCTGGCTGGCCGATAGGCAACAACAGGGGCACTGGCGGAGTGGCAGGGGTGGGAGCACAAATGCTGTCATCCTGAGCGAGGACAGCAGGTTCCTGGTCCATGGAGCCACTGTCATTGTCCGGGGACAGCACCTCAGCAATCCTGGTGATCTGCTGGAGAACGGATTGCTGGAGTGCTGTGACGCCCTGGAAGCCCCGTTCCACAGTGGTCCCCAGAGCCACGATAGCAGCAGTCTGAACTGCAAATGCAGCAGTCAGACCTTGGATGGCAGATGTTTGTGCTGCACTGGAAGCCGTGACATCGGCCATCAGACGCTGCACCATGGTGGGTTCCACAGGTGCGCTGATGGAGGTGACCACCTGTTCCATGTGGGATAGGATGGGGTCCAAGCTCTGCCCAAAGTCCTGCGCCAAGTTGGAGCTGGACTCCTCCATGCCCCTTCTCATTGTGCGCAGCCTTTCTGGCAGGCTTTCCAGTGCCCCAAGCCCATGCCCACCAGCCTTCTTCTGTAGCCTGGCCCATCGAAGTCCTCATCTGACTCCTCTGCAGCAGAACCTGTGTGTGACCTCACCGTCCGGCAAGCTGGCAACTGTGACAACTGCTCCCCGCCCCGGCTCCTGCACACTTGTGTCCGGTGTCTCACCACGTGCAGATCCCTCCTCTATCCCAGCCTTTAAACTACATGTAGCGCCAGTATCTGAGCTGGGGGATGCGAGTGTCGGATCAAATGAGGTTGTGGCTTCATTATCACTGTCCTCCTCCTCCTCCTCGTCGATGGTGCCGGCTCCAGTTCTTGGGCATTTGCAATGACAAAGGGAGACGGGTTGAGTTGTGGAGCGGGGAGAGGAGAAAGGAAGACGTGCGTGCTGACCCCACCTGCAGCACGTGAGTCAGAAAAGGTTGTGGGATGAGGGAGAAGTGGGAAGCGAGAAGGAGGATTTGTTATACAGAGACCCTCATCGTCGATACCTCCACAGCCACAACAAAGGTCACCAGCACTGTCTCCTCCACGGGGGTGAGGATGTGAAGGCGTGCCTGCCCTCCCCCAGGTCTTTCTTGCTGCCGGCTGTTATGCTCCACCTTCTCCTGCAAGACAGAGGGAAATGTGTCAGTGAGTGTCCTGCAAGGTGTTTGGGTGATGTGACTGTCATGGTTGAATAGCTGCTAGTGTGTGACCTGTAAGTTGTGGGTGTGTGGCTTGCAAGAGTGGTACTATTTGAGGGTGAGATGCAGCATCCGAAGTGTAGCATTGTGTGCGGATGGAAAACGTTTGTTGGTGGGTGGGTGAGGGGGTTTCGTGCATGGAGCAGTGTTGCAGTTGGTAGGATTTGCCACTTGACACTTGAATTCTCTCACCTTGACTACTCGTGTCAAATCATTGAAATTTTTCCTGCACTGCTAGTACGTGCATGGTGCAGTGCTCCTGACATTCACTTCCAGCATCACTTCCTCCCACTGACTCTGCAGCTGGTGTCTGGAGGGCCTCCTGCCTATGGATACAGGATGGCCCTCTGTGCATCCACCTCGTCCGCCAAGACCTCTAGTGCGTCATCCGAGAACCTTGGTGCATGCTCTCTCACAGGTCCAGCCATTAGACTTTTCTTCCACCACTGATTGAATTGACAATGCAACTCCCCTTTAAGAGGTACAGGCTGCCTTTAAGTAGTACTGGCCATGCCCTATATCGGGGCCCCTGCTGGTGCGTGCCGCCACTGCACGCAGCAATCATGGAGATTAACAGGCAGCACGAATCTCATGTGCTGCCTGCATCTCAACGACCGGGTGCGACTTAATCGCGCACCGTGAACCCCGCACCCGGTTTTGGGGGTTATCGAATTTAACCCCCATTGTGTGATAGAGGGACCAGGGACAGTAGTCTAATAGAATAGAATAAAGTACTGTAATATAACACGGAGTGAGACACAGTGTGATAGAGAGAGCAGAGTCTGTAATATAATGTAATTTATTTTTTATTTATTCATGGGATGTGGGCGTCGCTGGCAAGACCAGCATTTATTGCCCATCCCTAATTGCCCTTGAGAAGGTGGTGGTGAGCCACCTTCTTCAATTATGTGGTGAAGTTTCTCCCACAGTAATATATAATAATAAAATACTGTAAGATAACACAGCGAGACACAGTGTGATAGAGGGACAAGAGACAGTAATATAACACAACATAATATAATGTAATACAATACTTTAATGTAACACAGTGAGATACAGTGTGATAGAGGGACAAGAGACGGTAATATAATATAATGGGGTATGAACTGTTCACCCGAGGTCGCCATTCATCAATGGCGTCCTCTCTCTCCGCCGGCAAAGATAGGGTGCAAGTTCTCCAATGCACTAAAACCAGGAAATCGCAAACTTGCTCCCTTTGGTTCACCGGCAGTTTGACAGTTCCGAATTAAAGAGCCACCGAGGCTACAATCAATAAAATTACTAAACATTCGCGAACTTCCCCATCTGCCCAGCTGGAACGAAGATACTTTCGCCACCAAAAGGTATGCTGGAGAATACCAGCCCTGCACCACTTTTACAGGCCGGATGCCTGTTAATGACTGCGAAACAACAAAAAATTAAAGTTTAAAAATGTGGAATGTCCTATTACTCTTATTTTAATATTTTTTGATCACTAAATCAAAAAAAAATTTAAATTTAAAATTTAAAAAGACTCTTTACTTTTAACTTCTGTAAGTTTCATTACATTAAATCATTTGCTTGGCTTTTTATAATAAGATATATTACATTTTTATTTAAACTAACATACAGAAGTGAACTGTGAAGGAATGATTTCTAATTGCCTGCTTGTGAGTGTGACTTTTCTTCCATTCCCACCGTCTCTATCAGTTCCCAATGAACCTGTGCTGAAATCACAGCACTGAACTTAAAAAACATGGTAAAGGGGGCAAGTGGACGTTGGAGACCACGAGGTAAGGTTTCTCGTAGTGTTTGTCTGCAGGATGTGCGGACAGCCTTGTCATGCCTGTCGGAGCAAGTTCCAGCCCAATCCAATATAACACTGTAATATAACGCAGAGTGAGATACAGTGTGATAGAGAGACCAGAGACAGTAATACAATATAACACTGTAATATAACGCAGAGTGAGATACAGTGTGATAGAGAGACCAGAGACAGTAATACAATATAACACTGTAATATAACGCAGAGTGAGATACAGTGTGATAGAGAGACCGGAGACAGTAATACAATATAACACTGTAATATAACGCAGAGTGAGATACAGTGTGATAGAGAGACCGGAGACAGTAATACAATATAACACTGTAATATAACGCAGAGTGAGATACAGTGTGATAGAGAGACCGGAGACAGTAATACAATATAACACTGTAATATAACGCAGAATGAGATACAGTGTGATAGAGAGACCGGAGACAGTAATACAATATAACACTGTAATATAACGCAGAGTGAGATACAGCGTGATAGAGGGAACGGAGACAGTAATACAATATAACACTGTAATATAACGCAGAGTGAGATACAGCGTGATAGAGGGAACAGAGACAGTAATACAATATAACACTGTAATATAACGCAGAGTGAGATACAGTGTGATAGAGAGACCAGAGACAGTAATACAATATAACACTGTAATATAACGCAGAGTGAGATACAGTGTGATAGAGAGACCAGAGACAGTAATACAATATACCATTCTGTAATGTAGCACAGAGTGAGACGCAGTATGATAGAGAGATCAGAGACAGTAATATAATACAATGTATGACTGTAATATAATTTGGAATGAGACACAGAGTGATATCGAGTGATATAATATAATACAAAGTGTTAATATGAGGCAGAGACACAGTGTGATAGAGGAACCAGAGACAGTGATACAATATAATACAATACAATACCGTAATATAATACAGAGTGAAATACAGTGTGATAGAGAAAACAGAGAAAGGAATATAATATATAATAATAAAATGTAATAAAATACTGTAAGATAACACAGTGAGACACAGTGTGATAGAGGGATAAGAGACAGTAATATAATACAATATAATACAATACTGTAATAGAACACAGAATGAGATAAAGTGTGATCGAAGGACCAGAGACAGTAATATAATATATGATATAATATAATACAATACTGTAATAGAACACAGAATAAGATACAGTGTGATAGAAGGACCAGAGACAGTAATATAATATAATAGAATACAGTAATATAGCATGGAGTGAGACACAATGTGATAGCGAGAGCAGAGACAGTAACATAATATAAACAATATAAAATAATATAAAATAATAAAATATTGTAATATAGCACAAAGTGAGATAAAGTGTGACAAAGAGACCAGAGATAGTAATACAATATAATATAATACTGTAATATAACACAGAGGGACACACAGTGTGATTGAAAGATTAGAGACAGCAAAGAGTACAATACAATGCAATAATGTAATATAACACAGAGTGAGACACAGTCTGATCGAGAGTCCAGGAACAATAATAGAATAAAATACAATGCTGTACTGTAACACAGAGTGACACACAGTGTGCTCGAGGGACCAGAGACAGTGATATAATGTAATGCAATAGTGTACTTTAACACAGAGTGAGACACGGTGTGATAGAGAGACCAGAGACAGTAACAAAATATATAATAAATTACAGTAATAAAGCACAGAGGGAGACACAGTATGATAGAGAGACAAGAGAGAGAAACATAGTAAAATACAATACTGTAATATAGCACCGAGTGAGACACGGGGCCAGACCTTGTGCAGAGCGGTGAGGTAAGGAACGCTAGAGCTCCTGCGAATTAAATTAACAAATGTACTTACTACGGGCTCTGTGGCGTCAACTTGGATGATTTTGAACTTTTAAAAAGTTGCACGCTATGAACTCAGTCTCTGAGCAGGGTAAGTTGATGCACACCTAACCCTCACCCTGTGAGAATGGAAAACACGCCCACAAAATCTGTCAGGAAGAGAAGTCACATCCACAAGAAGGCAAACAGATTTCATTCATTTAAAGCTAGTATTCTTGAAGTAATTGTAACTAAAAAATTATTTTTTTTAATAAAAACCCAAAGAAATAATTTAATTAAATTAAAAAGACATAAAGGGAAGATTAGAAAAAAAATTAAAATTTTTAACATTTTTTTAATTACCAAAAACAATTAAAATAAGGAGTAATATGAGACTCCATATTTTTAAAATTTAATTTTTAGTTGTTTGTCAGTCATTAAGACTAACCACGCTTTTAAAACCTAGTTTAGACCTGGTATTTTTAAGCGTACCTTTTGGTGAGGTAATTAGTTACTTTCCAGCTGGGCGGATGAGCAAGTTTGTGATTTTTCAGTGATTTCTATGATTGTGGAGTGTGATGGCCCTTTAATTCTCAACTGTCAAATCGTCGGGGAACCAATCGGAGCAAGTTCATGATTTCTGCGTTTTAGTGCTCATGTGCAAATGTGTGAACTTGCTCCTTCGATTCGCCGTCGGAGACAGAGAGCATTGTTGAGACCTTCGGTTATTTTAGGAGCAAGTGCTGCCCCATCGTGTGAAAGAGAGACCAGAGACAGTAATATGATATATGATGAAATACTGTAATATAGCACATAGTGAGACACAGTGTAATGGAGAGACCAGAGATTGTAATATTATTACTGGGTGAGATACGGAGGGATAGAGAGACCAGAGGAAGTAATGTATTATATTAAAATGCTGTAATATAACACAGAGTGAGATACATGTGTGTCAGAGAGACCAGAGACAGTAACATAATGTAATACGAGACTATAATATAACACAGTGAGATACATGTGTGTCAGAGAGACCAGAGACAGTAACATAATGTAATACGAGACTATAATATAACACAGTGAGATACAGTGTGATAGAGAGACCAGAGACAGTAACATAACGTAATACGAGACTATAATATAACACAGTGAGATACATGTGTGTCAGAGAGACCAGAGACAGTAACATAATGTAATACGAGACTGTAATATAACACAGTGAGATACAGTGTGATAGAGACCAGAGACAGTAATATAATGTAATGCAAGACTGTAATATAACACAGAGTGAGATACAGTGTGATAGAGAGACCAGAGACGGCAATATAATGTAATACAAGACTGTAATATAACACAGGGTGAGATACAGTGTGATAGAGAGACCAGAGACAGTAATATAATGTAATACAAGACTGTAGTATAACACAGGGTGAGATACAGTGTGATAGAGAGACCAGAGACAGTAATATAATATAATACAAGACTGTAATATAACACAGGGTGAGATACAGTGTGATAGAGAGACCAGAGACAGCAATATAATGTAATACAAGACTGTAATATAACACAGGGTGAGATACAGTGTGATAGAGAGACCAGAGACAGTAATATAATGTAATACAAGACTGTAGTATAACACAGGGTGAGATACAGTGTGATAGAGAGACCAGAGACAGTAATATAATGTAATACAAGACTGTAGTATAACACAGGGTGAGATACAGTGTGATAGAGAGACCAGAGACAGTAACATAATGTAATACAAGACTGTAATATAACACAGGGTGAGATACAGTGTGATAGAGAGACCAGAGACAGCAATATAATGTAATACAAGACTGTAATATAACACAGTGAGATACAGTGTGATAGAGACCAGAGACAGTAATATAATGTAATACAAGACTGTAGTATAACACAGATTGCAAATAAACCATATCGGAGAAGGTTTTTGTCATTCACTCCATCACTACACCAGCAGCCTTCAGCAATAAATCCTGAAGCAGCAAAGCCAGCCTGTCTCTAATCCCATACATCAGCTCAGGAATGAGTCGGACCAGGGTCTGTCCTGATGTGCACTCAGTGCTATTGCGGGAAATCTGTATACAGTGCCCTGTGACACCCATCAACGTATCATTTACAGTGCTACACTCTGGTCAGGCTCAGTAAAGGTGCAGGCATTATAAAACCACTGAGGAAGTTCAGGTGCCTGAAAGAATTACTGCCCTTTTTACCCCCGAGTTGCCCATGTTTTTTGAGTACTGTTTGGGAGCAGGGCAGAAGAAAATCAAGTATATTAACAAAATGTGACCCTGTCAGCTGTGGCTCAGTGCTCGCACTCTCACCTCTGCGTCAGAAGGTCCAGAGACTTGAGCCCATAATCCAGGCTGACAGTCCAGTGCAGTACTGAGGGAGTGCTACACTGTCGGAGGTGCTGTCTTTTGGATGAGATGTTAACCCGAGGCCTCGTCTGCCCTCCCAGGGGGATGTAAAAGATCCCAAGGCACGATTTTGAAGAAGAGCAGGGGAGTTCTCCCTGGTGTCCTCAACCAACATCATTAAAACAGATTACCTGGTCATTGCTGTTTGTGGGATCTTGCTGTGCACAAGTTGGCCGCCGTGTTTCCAACATTATATAGTGACTACACTTCAAAAGTACTTCATTGGCTGTAAAGTGCTTTGGAACATCCTGAGGTTGTGAAAGGTACTATATAAATGCAAGTCTTTCCTTTTTGTAGAGACAGTGTGATTAATGAATGGGAAATTGTAGGTAAAATATTGCAAAGTAAGGATCGGATCTAATAATGTGAGAAGTCCCTGTGCAATGTGTCCTGTGATGAAACTTATAAAACATAATGACATAATAAAAATAATATAAGCCTGAAATATTTTTGCAAGAGTTTGGAATCCTTGTTGTAAATCTTTATTGATTTTGGATAAATGGAGCAGAAAGAAATGGGTTGAAGCAAGGGCTTAGCTGCCTGATACAGTCCCTGAAAGTTGGGCTGTATGTTATTCTTCATTACAAATCAGGACCAAAGGTTTATTTGCGTTCATTTATCTGCACGCGCTTGTAATGTATGCTTTCATTGTAAAAATAAGGAAATTAAGTCAGCTTCCTATTTAAAAAAATAGAAGTGGAGAAGTGTAGAAAAACAAAGGAAGGTTTTGTGGCTGTGGAGATATCGGCAAGGATCAGGAACTGGGCCTGGAAATTGAAACAGAGGCTCAGGGCCTATGAAGTGGGTGGACAATTTAAAAAAAAATTCATCTTGGAATGTGGGCATCGCAGGCAAAGTCAGCATTTGTTACCCATCTCCAGTTGTCCTGAGTAGGTGAGCCAACTGTTTGAGTCCATGTGATTCTTTGATACAACTGAGGGGCTTGCTAGGCAACTTCAGAGGGCAGTTAAAAGTCAACTACATTGGTGTGGGACTGGTGTCACATATAGGCCCAGACCGGGTAAGGACGGTAGGTTTCTTTCCCTAAAGGACATTGGTGAACCAGTTGGGTTTTTACAACAATCCAACAGCTTCATGGTCACTTTTACTGACACCAGCTCTTTATTTCCAGATTTGTTTTTAAACTGAATACAAATTCTCAAATTGCAACCATGGAATTTGAACTCCCGTTCTCTGGATTATTCGTCCAAGCCTCTGAATTACTAGTCCAGTAACATAACCACCACACTACCATACTCAGCAAATATCAGATTATGAAATGATGGACTAAAATAAAGCAGCAATGTGTAATTTGGGATTTATGCCATGATACAATGAAGTGGAAGGGGCACAGGTGTTAGTTTCTAACCATCTGCTCTCCGCAGGGATCGTTAATACAACATGGACGGAACAACACTTACAAATTCCGAAGCCTCCATATGTGATGACTCTTTGCGATGAGGTGTTGAGATTTGTTCTTGTATCCCACAGTTTGCTCCATAATCTCTTGCTTCTCTTCTCAATGCCTCAGCAGTTAGAATCATAGAAAAGTTACAGCACGGAAGGAGGCCATTCGGCCCATCGAGTCCACGACGGCTCTGTGCAAGAGCAATCCAGCGAGTCCCACTCCCCCGCCCTTTCCCCGTAGCCCTGCAAATTTTTTCCTTTCAAGTACTTATCCAGTTCCTTTTTGAAGGCCATGATTGAATCTGCCTCCACCACCCCCCTCGGGCAGTGCAATCCAGATCCTAACCACTCGCTGTGTAAAAAAGTTTTTCCTCATGTCACCTTTGGTTCTTTTGCCAATCACCTTAAATCTATGTCCTCAGGTTCTTGACCCTTCTGACAATAGGAACAGTGTCTCTCTATCTACTCTGTCTAGACCCTTCATGATTTTGAATACCTCGATCAAATCTCCTCTCAACCGTCTCTGTTCCAAGGAGAACAACCTCAGCTTCTCCAGTCTATCCACGTAACTAATGTCCCTCATCCCTGGAACCATTCTAGTAAATCTCTTCTGCACCCTCTCTAGGCTTTCACATCTTTCCTAAAGTGCGGTGCCCAGAACTGGACTCAGTACTCCAGTTGTGGCAGAACCAGTTTTTTATAAAAGTTTATCATGACTTCCATACTTTTGTACTCTATGCCTCTATTTATAAAGCCCAGGATCCCGTATGCTTTTTAAACCACTTTCTCAACCTGCCCTGCCACTTTCAACGATTTGTGCACATATACCCCCCGATCTCTCAGTTCCTGTACCCCTTTTAGAATTGTGCCCTCTAGTTTATATTGCCTCTCCTCGTTCTTCCTACCAAAATGTATCAATTTGCATTTTTCTGCGTTAAATTTCATCTGCCATGTGTCCGCCCATTCCACCAGCCTGTCTATATCCTCTTGAAGTCTATCACTATCCTCCTCACTGTTTACTACCCTTCCAAGTTTTGTGTCATCTGCAAATCTTGAAATTGTGCCCTGTACAACCAAGTCCAAGTCATTAATATATATCAAGAAAAGCAGTGGTCCCAGCACCGACCCCTGGGGAACACCACTGTACACCTCCCTCCAGTCCGAAAAACAACCGTTCACCACTACTCTCTGTTTCCTGTTCCTTTGTCAATTCTGTATCCACGTTACTACTGCCCCCTTTATTCCATGGGCCACAATCTTGATGATAAGCCTACCATGTGGCACTTTATCAAACGCCTTTTGAAAGTCCATATACACCACATCAACTGCATTGCCCTCATTTACCCTCTCTGTTACCTCATCAAAAAACTCTATCAGGTTAGTTAAACACGATTTGCCTTTAACAAACCCATGCTGGCTTTCCCTAATCAACCCACCCTCATCCAAATGAGTGTTAATTCTGTCCCGGATTATCGTTTCTAAAAGTTTCCTCACCACTGAGTTTAAACTGACTGGCCTGTAGTTGCTGGGTTTATCCTTACACCCTTTTTTGAACAAGGGTGTAACATTTGCAATTCTCCAGTCCTCTGGCACCACCCCCGTATCCACGGATGTTCGGAAGATTATGGCCAGTACTTCTGCAATTTTCTCCCTTACTTCCCTCAGCAACCTAGGATGCATCCCATCCGGACGAGGTGACTTATCTACTTTAAGTACAGCCAGTCTTTCTAGTACCTCTTCTTTATCAATTTTTAGCCCATCCAGTATCTCAACTACATCTTCCTTTACTGAGACTCTGGCAGCATCTTCTTCCTTGGTAAAGGCAGATGCAAAGTACTCATTTAGTACCTCGGCCATCCCCTCTGCCTCCATGAGTAGATCTCCTTTATGGTCCCTAATTGGCCCCACCCCTCCTCTTACTACCCGTTTACTGTTTATATGCCTGTAGAAGACTTTTATGTTGGCCGCCAGTCTATTCTCATACTCTCTCTTTGCCCCTCTTATTTCCTTTTTCACTTCCCCTCTGAACTTTCTATATTCAGCCTGGTTCTCACTTGTGTTATCAATCTGACATCTGTCATATGCCCCTTTTTTCTGCTTCATCTTACTCTCTATCTCTTTTGTCATCCAGGGAGCTCTGGCTTTAGATGCGCTACCTTTCTCCCTCATGGGAATGTACCCAGACTGTACCCGAATCATCTCCTCCTTAAAGGCCGCCCACTGTCCAATTACAGATTTGCCTGCCAATCTTTGATTCCAATTTACCCGGGCCAGATCTGTTCTCATCCCACTGAAATTGGCCCTCCTCCAATTGAATATTTTTACTTTAGAGTGGCCCGTGTCCTTTTCCACAGCTATTCTAAACCTTATGATACTATGATCGCTAAATGTTCCCCCACTGACACTTGCTCCACTTGGCCCACCTCTTTCCCCAGAACCAAGTCCAGCAATGCTCCTTCCTCATTGGGCCGGAAGCATACTGGTTAAGAAAATTATCCTGAACACATTTCAAAAATGACCCCCCCTTTGCCCCTTGTATTATTATTGTTATCCCAGTCTATATTGGGATAGTTGGATTGATCCGTCAAAATCATCCCATCGGTTAAACTGACTGATGAAATAATTTTATTGTCGACATTCCCTGTGTAATTCTACACGAGTCGCTCATGGTTGATCTTTTAACAAAGATCCTAAAAACAATTTTCTTTTACTATTTTGCGCAACCTATTTCTGTGTGGGGCCTGTTGTCAAACATGGCCAAATAGCGGATTGATGCTTGTTTCACGTTTTGTATGTGTTTACATTTTCTTAGAAGTTATCAAACAGAAGAAAGTTATTGGGCCCAGCCAGCCCAGGGGGAAGGAGCTGAACTGTGAAACCATTGTGGCAGCAGTGCTGGTTATGGAACATAGGAATGTACAAGGCATGTCAAAATAGTTACAAATGAATGAACTCAATGGTCAACATGTCCACCCAATGCAGAGCAGCAATCAACATGGCCAATAGTGTTGAGCCAAAGCAGTAGAACAGAAGTCAGAGGAAGTCCTGATCAGACTGTACAGGGCCCTGGTCAGACCCACCTTGAGCTCTGTGTCCCGTTCTGGTCAGACCCACCTTGAGCTCTGTGTCCCGTTCTGGTCACAAGGACACGAGAGACATTTGAGCCCTGGAGGCAGAGCAATAAGGACCATGAGGCTGATCCCCAGGGTCGGGGGTCTGAGTTCTGGGGAGAGACTGGAGAGACCTGGGCATTTCACCCTGGAAAGGAGGTGACTGAGAGATGATATGGAGAAGGTACATCTGGAATATTCCTTTCAATTAAACAGTGGGAGTAGGACCGGGAGACATGGGTTCAAACTAGTAAAATGGAACTTCAGGACTGATATCAGGACATTGATCACACAGAGAGTGATCAATGTGTGGAATGAATTCCCAGAGAGAGGAGTGGAGGCAAAAAGCCTAGAATCATTTAAGAAACAGTTGGATGCTGCGATGGGGGAAGGGGAGGATGGATGAAGTAAGATGGGCCGATTGGCCGTCTTCACCTGTAATTACCTTGTGATCTTATGAAAAGGCCATCGGTGTCCATTCAGCCACTCCCCAGGTCCAAATACCACACTATAGTCGAACACTTTTCCCAAACGCTGTCGGGCTCCATCCTGAATTTCCCACCACTATCTGCCTCCCCCAGCAGATTCCCTATCCTCTGTGTGAAACAGGTAAACCTAACTACCTTATCACCTTGCCTCACCTGAGTTGGAGTCCATGCTCCTTGGTTACCGAGTGTGTGGTTACAGCAAGGTGTCAGCCGTGGCTCAGGGCTCGCACACTCACCTTGGTCGGAAAGTTGTGGGTTCGAGCCCCACTCCAGAGACCTGAGCACATACCCAGGCTGGCACTCTCAGAGCAGTACTGAGGGAGTGCTGCACTGTCAGAGGTGCCGTCTTTTGGAACCGATGAGATGAAATGGCCTGCCCTCACAGGAGGACATTAAAAAAATCCCAAGGCACTATTCAAAGAAGAGCAGGGGAGTTCTCCCCGGTGTCCTGGCCAATATTTATCCCTCAACCTATCACATTGCTGTTTGTGGGATCTTGCTGTGCGCAAATTGGCTGCTGCGTTTCCTACATGACAACAGTGACTACACTTCAGAAGTACATAATTGGCTGTGAAGCACTTTGGGATGTCCTGAGGTCGTGAAAGGCACTTATTAAATGCAAGTCAAACAAACTATTATTCTTCATTTTATCTCTAGTCCTGAAAACTTTAATAAAGTCTTCCCTGAACCTCCTTCTTTCCAGTATAAACATTCCCAATTCCCCTGATTATCTAATCCCAGGTACAGCACTGTGTGAAAAGATTCTGCTAACATCTAAGTGTATCACATCCCGAGTTCCCCTTGTCTACTCAGTCCATTATCTCTTTGAAGAACTGTGAAAGATTTTCAGCTGTAGCCTCCATCCCTAAGCCTGTGCTGACTCCCTCTTGTAACAGTCTATATTACTCTTGGTGCCTCATTGTTTCCTCCTTCAGGTTCCTCTTACTCAGAGGTGAGTCTCACTGGCCTGTGAGTCCCAGGTTATCTTATGGTCCTTTTTATAAATTGCGTTGCAATTGGTCTTTTCCAACCCTCGAGCACTGTCCCAGTCTCTCATCACCGTCCCTAAAGACCGATTGCCTGCCCGCTTCCTTATATATCCCAGTAAGCAATTTCCCACAACTGGGGCCTTACTCACTTTTGGTGAATCCTCAGCCTTTGCAGGAAACTCCCCTCGAAATGAGAAGGGAGAATTTTTAATTTAAAAAAATGTAATTCTTAGGATGTGGGCGTTGCTGGCAAGGCTGGCATTTATTGCTCATCCCTAGTTGCCTTGCTAGGACAGTTCCCCTGATTATCTAATCCCAGGTACAGCACTGTGTGAAAAGATTCTGCTAACATCTAAGTGTATCACATCCCGAGTACCCGGGAATGTTTATACTGGAAAGAAGGAGGTTCAGGGAAGACTTTATTAAAGTTTTCAGTTCAGAGGGCAGTTAAGAGTCAACCGTGTTGGTGTGGGACTGGAGTCACATATAGGCCCAGACCGGGGAAGGACGGCAGCTTTCCTTCCCGAAAGGACATCAGTGAACCAGTTGGGTTTTTACAACAATCCAATATGGTCACTTTACTGATACCAGCTTTTTATTTCCAGATCTTTCAAACTGAATCTATTTGAACTCCTGTTCTACTGGATCATTAGTCCAGGCTTCAAGATCACTGGTCCAGTAACATAAAAACGACACTACTGTTCCCTAATGGATGGCTGGCGAGCAGCTCAGGCTGAAGTATAACTGCAAATGGAAGTAGGATGCTCTCTCTCTTTAGCCGTTCAGTTCCGACTCTCTTTCCCCTTCCCTTTCTCGCTTTTATAGGAACAGGAGGAGACCATTCAGCCCCTTGAGACTGTTGCGCCATTCAATCAGATCATGGCTGATCTGTATCTCAACTCCTTTGACCCACCTTTGCTCAATATCCCCTGATACCCTTACCCAACAAAAATTCATCAATCTCAGTCTTGACTCAGCATCCACTTTCTGTGCAACTGACCGACATAACATGTGACTCAAATGTCACGACACATTGAGAATTTGGTTCCACTTGTTTTGATTGAAGTCCAACTAATTTTGGAAATGAAATGTAATAACTCAAACTCATAAACTGTGTCAGTTTCATTCAGTTTTTAGGCACTACAATGTTCAAATCCCTCCTTGGTCTTGCCTCTATCTCTGTAACCTCCTCCAACCCTACAACCCTCCGAGACCTTTGTGTTCCTCCAATTCTGGCCTCTTGTGCATCTCTGATTTCTATCACCCCATCATTGGTGGCTGTGCCTTCAGCTGCCTAGACCGTGAACTCTGCAATTTCCTCCCGAAACCTCAGGACGTTCCAAAGCACTTTACAGTCAATGAAGTACTTTTCAAGTGTAGTCATTGTTGTAATGTAGGAAACGTGGCAGCCAATTTGTGTACAGCAAGATCCCACAAACAGCAATGTGATAATGACCAGATAACCTGTTTCAGTGATGTTGGTTGAGGGATAAATATTGGCCAATATTGGGGCGAGCTCCCCTGCTCTTCTTCGAATAGTGCCATGGGATCTTTTACACCCACCTGAGAGGGCAGACGGGGCCTCAGTTTAACGTCTCATCCAAAAGATGGCATCTCTGATAGTGCAGAACTCCCTCAGTACTGCACAGGAGTATCAGCCTGGATTATGGGGCTGAAGTGTCTGGAGAGGGGCTTGAACCCATGACCTTCTGACTCAGAGGTAACAGTGCGACCACTGAGCCTCGGCTGACACCAATCAATGGAAGAGTGATGTAGAAGAAATAGTTCCTGAATAGTTTGACTGAATTATTGGGTCAGTTTTAACCTGCAGCGGGTTTTGGGTGGAGGGGGGCACAGGCGAATGTGAAACGCTGGCCTAAATTTCAGGCCTGGAGTATTTTAGCCCCGGGGGATGCAGAGCGGCTGTCTTCAAGTGAAGATCAGGTGAAAAGGACCATGCATCTTCTTGCTTCCCCCTGAGCGAGGGAGCAGTAGCAGTTTCCCCACTTAGGCTCTGGTAACACTACGAATGAGGCCCTATTGATGTATCGGGAACCTGACCAGCCCATCTGCCCGAGGCTCCCTCCTGAGTCCAGTGGGCACCTCATCCGTTGCCAAAACCACCACTGTTAAACCACAGATTGGCTGGGATGGAGCGGGAAGTGGACTGCTCCATTCTAGCTGCCGAGCGAGGAGAGTTAAAACTCCCCCTGCTCCCTTCCCAATATGTCCCTGAGGAACTACTGTGCGTTTTACCCTGAGAAAGACTTTCCCAGAAACAGTCTAAGGAAATTCACTTATTTTAAAAGGAGCAGTGACTATATAACAGTGCAGGTCAACCTGTCTCAGGTGCTTTGAAGTGGAAGGAGCCAGCCTGGGGATATAATAACGATAGTGAGGAAATGACATGGCCTTACCCTCCAGAATAGAAAGGGGGATCTCCACACCCTGCACTCCCAGCCCTCAAAGGGATTGAGAGTTAGCAACAAACCTACAACACTGCAGCCCCAATTTACTGAGTCACACTCCTTGTCAGCACACCTGGTCTTTCCACTGGGAGTGAGGCTGCAGAATGATGTGGCGTGAGGAGATGATTTTCACTCCTTGCCATTGGCTGGTTGCTTTTAAAAGCTGAATCAAATAGCCAGCAATTTGCTAATGAGCTTAATCGGCATATTTTAATATTTTTCCTTTCATTTCGTGTTTCTCCTCTTCCACCAGGCCCTACCACTAGGCAGCAATGTAGGGCTACGGCCTGTTCCGAGACCTGTGCTGCGGCCTACTCCTGGGCCTGTGCTGCGGCCTACTCCTTGGCCTGTGCTGAAGCCTGGTCCGAGACCTGTGCTGAAGCCTGATCCTACACCTGTGCTGCAGCCTACTCCTAAGCTTGTACTGCAGCCTGCTCCTAAGCTTGTACTGCAGCCTGCTCCTAAGCTTGTACTGCAGCCTGCTCCTAAGCCTCTGCTACGGCCTGCTCCTAGGCCTATGCTCTTGATAATTTGAAATCCTTCTGTTTGTTCAGTTTACTCACACCAGAAGTGAACCAGACTTCTTGATTTCCACTGTGTATCTGCAGAATGCTCCAAGAGTCTTTCATTAATGATGTTAACAAGGCCTTAACAAGCACAGGTTGACTTTTTTTAACTGACACTTTGCCAGTGTCTGGGAATCTATTTTTCAGGGAGGCCGAGTTGAGGGAATGGTCAGAGTAGCTGGATCTGTTGGAACTTTTCCACCTCCACTGTATCACTTTTCATTCACATCTACTCGGTCGCTTAAAGTCAGGAATTTTGTCTCCTGAAGGAATGTTTTAATACCGGAAACTCCACAAATATTTAGCTCGTTGATGAATTGTGAAAATGATGGAAGGAATGTTTACTTGATTTCTACTGATATGACTGCATATTTGTTTAAAGCAGTTCAGATATCCAAGAGAAGAGAACTCAACAACATTGCCAGTCCTCAGTGTCAGAAGTCTAGGGGAGTCACTGCATGGGTTTTACTGTTAGCACAAAAATATCAGCATTCAGATCAACAGCTCCTGCAACCGCGTTAGAGAGTGGAGCCAACTCATTTTGCATAACATTCAGAGTATCTTCCTCCAAAACTTGGCTCAGTTTATCACCTGTATTAACTTAATAGCAATGCAAAAAGCATCATATTTCCCACAGTGTTCTGTCATTTCAATCCATACACATCCTTCCATCTCTCAATCTCCATCAGAACACATCCTTCCATCTCTCAATCTCCATCAGAACACATCCTTCTATCTCTCAATCTCCATCAGAACACATCCTTCCATCTCTCAATCTCTATCAGAACACATCCTTCTATCTCTCAATCTCCATCAGAACACATCCTTCTATCTCTCAATCTCCATCAGAACACATCCTTCTAACCCTCAATCTCCATCAGAACACATCCTTCTATCTCTCAATCTCCATCAGAACACATCCTTCCATCTCTCAATCTCTATCAGAACACATCCTTCTATCTCTCAATCTCTATCAGAACACATCCTTCTATCTCTCAATCTCCATCAGAACACATCCTTCTATCTCTCAATCTCTATCAGAACACATCCTTCTATCTCTCAATCTCCATCAGAACACATCCTTCTATCTCTCAATCTCCATCAGAACACATCCTTCTAACCCTCAATCTCCATCAGAACACATCCTTCTATCTCTCAATCTCCATCAGAACACATCCTTCTATCTCTCAATCTCTATCAGAACACATCCTTCTATCTCTCAATCTCTATCAGAACACATCCTTCTAACCCTCAATCTCAACCAGGAAACATTGTTCTAACCCTTAAGAAAGGTGAGGGAGAGAAACCAGGAAATTATAGACCTGTTCGTCTCACATCTGTGTGGGGAAGTTATTGGAATCTATAATTAAGGACAGTGTGACTGAGCACTTAGAGAAATTTGAGCTGATTGGAGAGAGCGAATGTGGATTTGTAAAGGGTAAATCATGTCTAACCAATCTCATTGAATCTTTTGAAGAAGTAACTAAAGTTGTAGACATGGGAATGTCTATGGATGTAGTTTATATGGACTTCCAGAAGGCATTCGATAAGGTTCCACATAAGAGACTGTTAGCTAAAATTAAAGCTCATGGAATTGAAGGCAAATTATTGACCTGTTTCGGAGATTGACGGCAGAAGACAAAGAGTAGGGATAATGGGTACATACTCGAATTGGAAGGAAGTGACTTGTGGTGTCCCACAAGAATCTGTGCTGGGGTCTCAACTATTCACTATATTTATTAAAGACTTAGATAACACAACAGAGAGCCATATATCCAAGTTTGCCAATGATAGAAAGATTGGTGGCAAAGAAACATTGACAGATAAAGTGAGTGGGCAAAACGATTTCAATGCAGGTAAGTGAGAGGTCATCCATATTGGACCAAAAAAGGATAGATCGGAGTATTTTGTAAATGGTGAAAAGTTAGGAACAGTGGAGGTCCAAAGAGATTCAGGTGTCCATGTACACACATCAGTAAAATGTAGTAATCAGGTACAAAAAATGATCAAAAAGGCTAATGGAATGTTAGCCTTTCTAACCAGAGGGCTAGAATATAAAAGGGGTGGAGGAAGTTTTGCTACAGCTATAAAAAGCCCAGGTTAGCCCACATCTGGAGAACTGTGTAGATTTCTGGGCTCTGCAACTGAGAAAGGATATATTGGCCTTGGAAGGAGTGGAGCGCAGATTTACCAGAATGTTACCAGGGCTCCAAGGGTGAGATGAGGAGGAGAGATTATATAAACTAGGCTTGTATTCCTGATAGAATATAACAGGTTAAGGGGTGATTTGATTGAGGTTTTTATGATTTTGAAAGGAATTGATAGGGTAGACAGAGAGGAACTTTTTCCACTGGTGGGGGAGTCTAGGACAAGGGGACATAACATTAAAATCAGAGCCAGGTCATTCAGGAGAGAAGTTAGGAAACATTTCTTCACACAAAGGGTGGTAGAAATGTGGAACTCTCTCCCACAGAAAGCATTGGATGCGAGCTCAATTAATAAGTTTAAATCTGAGATTGATAGATTATTGCTCGCCAAGGGTATTAAAGAATATGGAGACAAGGCGGGTAGATAGAGAAACGATACAGATAAGCCATTATCTCATTGAATGGAGGAATAGGCTCGAAGGGCTGAATGGCCAACTCCTGTTCCAATGTTCCTATGTTCTAACATCCTGTGTTCCTTTGATTCTCAATCTCTATCAGTAAACATATATCTAACCCTCAATCTCGATCACTAAACATCCTTCTAACCCTCAATCTCTATCAGTAAACATCCTTCTAACCCTCAATCTCGATCAGTAAACATCCTTCTAACCCTCAATCTCTATCAGTAAACATCCTTCTAACCCTCAATCTCCATCAGTAAACATCCTTCTCACCCTCAATCTCTATCAGTAAACATCCTTCTCACCCTCAATCTCCATCAGTAAACATCCTTCTAACCCTCAATCTCGATCAGTAAACATCCTTCTAACCCTCAATCTCCATCAGTAAACATCCTTCTAACCCTCAATCTCCATCAGTAAACATCCTTCTAACCCTCAATCTCTATCAGTAAACATCCTTCTAACCCTCAATCTCCATCAGTAAACATCCTTCTAACCCTCAATCTCCATCAGTAAACATCCTTCTAACCCTCAATCTCTATCAGTAAACATCCTTCTAACCCTCAATCTTTATCAGTAAACATCCTTCTAACCCTCAATCTCCATCAGTAAACATCCTTCTAACCCTCAATCTCCATCAGTAAACATCCTTCTAAACCTCAATCTCTATCAGTAAACATCCTTCTAACCCTCAATCTCCATCAGTAAACATCCTTCTAACCCTCAATCTCCATCAGTAAACATCCTTCTAACCCTCAATCTCTATCAGTAAACATCCTTCTAATCCTCAATCTCCATCAGTAAACATCCTTCTAACCCTCAATCTCCATCAGTAAACATCCTTCTAACCCTCAATCTCCATCAGTAAACATCCTTCTAACCCTCAATCTCCATCAGTAAACATCCTTCTAACCCTCAATCTCCATCAGTAAACATCCTTCTAATCCTCAATCTCTATCAGTAAACATCCTTCTAACCCTCAATCTCCATCAGTAAACATCCTTCTAACCCTCAATCTCCATCAGTAAACATCCTTCTAACCCTCAATCTCCATCAGTAAACATCCTTCTAACCCTCAATCTCCATCAGTAAACATCCTTCTAACCCTCAATCTCCATCAGTAAACATCCTTCTAATCCTCAATCTCTATCAGTAAACATCCTTCTAACCCTCAATCTCCTTCAGTAAACATCCTTCTAACCCTCAATCTCCATCAGTAAACATCCTTCTAACCCTCAATCTCCATCAGTAAACATCCTTCTCACCCTCAATCTCCATCAGTAAACATCCTTCTAACCCTCAATCTCCATCAGTAAACATCCTTCTAACCCTCAATCTCCTTCAGCAAACATCCATCTCACCCTCAATCTCCATCAGTAAACATCCTTCTAAACCTCAATCTCTATCAGTAAACATCCTTCTAACCCTCAATCTCCTTCAGTAAACATCCTTCTAACCCTCAATCTCCATCAGTAAACATCCTTCTAATCCTCAATCTCTATCAGTAAACATCCTTCTAACCCTCAATCTCTATCAGTAAACATCCTTCTAACCCTCAATCTCTATCAGTAAACATCCTTCTAACCCTCAATCTCCATCAGTAAACATCCTTCTAACCCTCAATCTCCATCAGTAAACATCCTTCTAACCCTCAATCTCTATCACTAAACATCCTTCTCACCCTCAATCTCCATCAGTAAACATCCTTCTAACCCTCAATCTCTATCACTAAACATCCTTCTCACCCTCAATCTCCATCAGTAAACATCCTTCTAACCCTCAATCTCTATCAGTAAACATCCTTCTGATCCTCAATCTCCATCAGTAAACATCCTTCTAACCCTCAATCTCTATCAGTAAACATCCTTCTGATCCTCAATCTCCATCAGTAAACATCCTTCTAACCCTCAATCTCTATCAGTAAACATCCTTCTGATCCTCAATCTCCATCAGTAAACATCCTTCTAACCCTCAATCTCCATCAGTAAACATCCTTCTAACCCTCAATCTCTATCAGTAAACATCCTTCTAATCCTCAATCTCCATCAGTAAACATCCTTCTAACCCTCAATCTCCATCAGTAAACATCCTTCTAACCCTCAATCTCCATCAGTAAACATCCTTCTAACCCTCAATCTCTATCACTAAACATCCTTCTCACCCTCAATCTCCATCAGTAAACATCCTTCTAACCCTCAATCTCTATCACTAAACATCATTCTCACCCTCAATCTCCATCAGTAAACATCCTTCTAACCCTCAATCTCTATCAGTAAACATCCTTCTAACCCTCAATCTCTATCAGTAAACATCCTTCTAACCCTCAATCTCTATCATTAAACATCCTTCTAACCCTCAATCTCCATCAGTAAACATCCTTCTAACCCTCAATCTCTATCAGTAAACATCCTTCTAACCCTCAATCTCCATCAGTAAACATCCTTCTAACCCTCAATCTCCATCAGTAAACATCCTTCTAACCCTCAATCTCCATCAGTAAACATCCTTCTAACCCTCAATCTCTATCAGTAAACATCCTTCTAATCCTCAATCTCCATCAGTAAACATCCTTCTAACCCTCAATCTCCATCAGTAAACATCCTTCTAACCCTCAATCTCTATCAGTAAACATCCTTCTCACCCTCAATCTCCATCAGTAAACATCCTTCTAACCCTCAATCTCTATCAGTAAACATCCTTCTAACCCTCAATCTCCATCAGTAAACATCCTTCTAACCCTCAATCTCTATCAGTAAACATCCTTCTGATCCTCAATCTCCATCAGTAAACATCCTTCTCACCCTCAATCTCCATCAGTAAACATCCTTCTAACCCTCAATCTCCATCAGTAAACATCCTTCTAACCCTCAATCTCTATCAGTAAACATCCTTCTCACCCTCAATCTCCATCAGTAAACATCCTTCTAACCCTCAATCTCCATCAGTAAACATCCTTCT
Source organism: Heptranchias perlo (assembly GCF_035084215.1). Lineage (NCBI taxonomy): Eukaryota > Metazoa > Chordata > Chondrichthyes > Hexanchiformes > Hexanchidae > Heptranchias > Heptranchias perlo. The sequence continues at coordinate 2,132,244 of NC_090351.1, forward strand.
AACCCTCAATCTCTATCACTAAACATCCTTCTCACCCTCAATCTCTATCAGTAAACATCCTTCTGATCCTCAATCTCCATCAGTAAACATCCTTCTAACCCTCAATCTCCATCAGTAAACATCCTTCTAACCCTCAATCTCCATCAGTAAACATCCTTCTAACCCTCAATCTCTATCAGTAAACATCCTTCTGATCCTCAATCTCCATCAGTAAACATCCTTCTCACCCTCAATCTCCATCAGTAAACATCCTTCTAACCCTCAATCTCCATCAGTAAACATCCTTCTAACCCTCAATCTCCATCAGTAAACATCCTTCTAACCCTCAATCTCCATCAGTAAACATCCTTCTAACCCTCAATCTCTATCAGTAAACATCCTTCTAACCCTCAATCTCCATCAGTAAACATCCTTCTAACCCTCAATCTCTATCAGTAAACATCCTTCTCACCCTCAATCTCCATCAGTAAACATCCTTCTAACCCTCAATCTCTATCAGTAAACATCCTTCTGATCCTCAATCTCCATCAGTAAACATCCTTCTCACCCTCAATCTCCATCAGTAAACATCCTTCTAACCCTCAATCTCCATCAGTAAACATCCTTCTCACCCTCAATCTCCATCAGTAAACATCCTTCTAACCCTCAATCTCCATCAGTAAACATCCTTCTAACCCTCAATCTCCATCAGTAAACATCCTTCTAACCCTCAATCTCCATCAGTAAACATCCTTCTAACCCTCAATCTCTATCAGTAAACATCCTTCTAACCCTCAATCTCTATCAGTAAACATCCTTCTAACCCTCAATCTCTATCAGTAAACATCCTTCTAACCCTCAATCTCTATCAGTAAACATCCTTCTAACCCTCAATCTCTATCAGTAAACATCCTTCTAACCCTCAATCTCCATCAGTAAACATCCTTCTCACCCTCAATCTCCATCAGTAAACATCCTTCTAACCCTCAATCTCTATCAGTAAACATCCTTCTAACCCTCAATCTCTATCAGTAAACATCCTTCTCACCCTCAATCTCCATCAGTAAACATCCTTCTCACCCTCAATCTCCATCAGTAAACATCCTTCTAACCCTCAATCTCTATCACTAAACATCCTTCTCACCCTCAAACTCCATCAGTAAACATCCTTCTAACCCTCAATCTCTATCACTAAACATCCTTCTCACCCTCAATCTCCATCAGTAAACATCCTTCTAACCCTCAATCTCTATCAGTAAACATCCTTCTAACCCTCAATCTCCATCAGTAAACATCCTTCTAACCCTCAATCTCTATCAGTAAACATCCTTCTAACCCTCAATCTCCATCAGTAAACATCCTTCTCACCCTCAATCTCCATCAGTAAACATCCTTCTAACCCTCAATCTCTATCAGTAAACATCCTTCTAACCCTCAATCTCTATCAGTAAACATCCTTCTAACCCTCAATCTCTATCACTAAACATCCTTCTCACCCTCAATCTCCATCAGTAAACATCCTTCTAACCCTCAATCTCTATCACTAAACATCCTTCTCACCCTCAATCTCCATCAGTAAACATCCTTCTAACCCTCAATCTCCTTCAGTAAACATCCTTCTAACCGTCAATCTCTATCAGTAAACATCCTTCTAACCCTCAATCTCTATCAGTAAACATCCTTCTAATCCTCAATCTCTATCAGTAAACATCCTTCTAACCCTCAATCTCCATCAGTAAACATCCTTCTAACCCTCAATCTCCTTCAGTAAACATCCTTCTAACCCATAATCTCTATCAGTAAACATCCTTCTAACCCTCAATCTCTATCAGTAAACATCCTTCTAACCCTCAATCTCTATCAGTAAACATCCTTCTAACCCTCAATCTCTATCACTAAACATCCTTCTCACCCTCAATCTCCATCAGTAAACATCCTTCTAACCCTCAATCTCCATCAGTAAACATCCTTCTAACCCTCAATCTCCATCAGTAAACATCCTTCTAACCCTCAATCTCCATCAGTAAACATCCTTCTAACCCTCAATCTCTATCAGTAAACATCCTTCTAACCCTCAATCTCCATCAGTAAACATCCTTCTAATCCTCAATCTCTATCAGTAAACATCCTTCTAACCCTCAATCTCCATCAGTAAACATCCTTCTAATCCTCAATCTCTATCAGTAAACATCCTTCTAATCCTCAATCTCCATCAGTAAACATCCTTCTAACCCTCAATCTCTATCAGTAAACATCCTTCTAAACCTCAATCTCTATCAGTAAACATCCTTCTAACCCTCAATCTCTATCAGTAAACATCCTTCTAAACCTCAATCTCTATCAGTAAACATCCTTCTAACCCTCAATCTCTATCAATAAACATCCTTCTAACCCTCAATCTCGATCAGTAAACATCTTTCTCACCCTCAATCTCTGTCAGTAAACATCCTTCTAACCCTCAATCTCTATCAGTAAACATCCTTCTAACCCTGAATCTCGATCAGTAAACATCTTTCTCACCCTCAATCTCTGTCAGTAAACATCCTTCTAACCCTCAATCTCTATCAGTAAACATCCTTCTAACCCTCAATCTCTATCAGTAAACATCCTTCTAACCCTCAATCTCTATAAGTAAACATCCTTCTAACCCTCAATCTCTATCAGTAAACATCCTTCTCACCCTCAATCTCTATCAGTAAACATCCTTCTAACCCTCAATCTCTATCAGTAAACATCCTTCTAACCCTCAATCTCTATAAGTAAACATCCTTCTAACCCTCAATCTCTATCAGTAAACATCCTTCTCACCCTCAATCTCTATCAGTAAACATCCTTCTAACCCTCAATCTCCATCAGTAAACATCCTTCTAACCCTCAATCTCTATCAGTAAACATCCTTCTCACCCTCAATCTCCATCAGTAAACATCCTTCTAACCCTCAATCTCCATCAGTAAACATCCTTCTAACCCTCAATCTCCATCAGTAAACATTCTTCTAACCCTCAATCTCCATCAGTAAACATCCTTCTAACCCTCAATCTCTATCAGTAAACATCCTTCTCACCCTCAATCTCCATCAGTAAACATCCTTCTAACCCTCAATCTCTATCAGTAAACATCCTTCTCACCCTCAATCTCCATCAGTAAACATCCTTCTAACCCTCAATCTCCATCAGTAAACATCCTTCTAACCCTCAATCTCCATCAGTAAACATCCTTCTAACCCTCAATCTCTATCAGTAAACATCCTTCTCACCCTCAATCTCTATCAGTAAACATCCTTCTAACCCTCAATCTCCATCAGTAAACATCCTTCTCACCCTCAATCTCGATCAGTAAACATCCTTCTAACCCTCAATCTCTATCAGTAAACATCCTTCTAACCCTCAATCTCTATCAGTAAACATCCTTCTAACCCTCAATCTCCATCAGTAAACATCCTTCTAACCCTCAATCTCTATCAGTAAACATCCTTCTAACCCTCAATCTCTATCAGTAAACGTCCTTCTAACCCTCAATCTCTATCAGTAAACATCCTTCTAACCCTCAATCTCTATCAGTAAACATCCTTCTAACCCTCAATCTCTATCAGTAAACATCCTTCTAACCCTCAATCTCTATCAGTAAACATCCTTCTAACCCTCAATCTCCATCAGTAAACATCCTTCTAACCCTCAATCTCTATCAGTAAACATCCTTCTAACCCTCAATCTCTATCAGTAAACATCCTTCTAACCCTCAATCTCTATCAGTAAACATCCTTCTAAACCTCAATCTCTATCAGTAAACATCCTTCTAATCCTCAATCTCTATCAGTAAACATCCTTCTAAACCTCAATCTCTATCAATAAACATCCTTCTCACCCTCAATCTCTATCAGTAAACATCCTTCTCACCCTCAATCTCTATCAATAAACATCCTTCTCACCCTCAATCTCTATCAATAAACATCCTTCTCACCCTCAATCTCCATCAGTAAACATCCTTCTCACCCTCAATCTCTATCAGTAAACATCCTTCTCACCCTCAATCTCTATCAATAAACATCCTTCTCACCCTCAATCTCTATCAGTAAACATCCTTCTAACCCTCAATCTCCATCAGTAAACATCCTTCTCACCCTCAATCTCTATCAGTAAACATCCTTCTAACCCTCAATCTCCATCAGTAAACATCCTTCTAATCCTCAATCTCTATCAGTAAACATCCTTCTAACCCTCAATCTCTATCAGTAAACATCCTTCTAACCCTCAATCTCTATCAGTAAACATCCTTCTAACCCTCAATCTCCATTAGTAAACATCCTTCTAATCCTCAATCTCTATCAGTAAACATCCTTCTAACCCTCAATCTCCATCAGTAAACATCCTTCTAACCCTCAATCTCTATCAGCAAACATCCTTCTCACCCTCAATCTCCATCAGTAAACATCCTTCTAACCCTCAATCTCTATCAGTAAACATCCTTCTCACCCTCAATCTCCATCAGTAAACATCCTTCTAACCCTCAATCTCCATCAGTAAACATCCTTCTAACCCTCAATCTCCATCAGTAAACATCCATCTCACCCTCAATCTCTATCAGTAAACATCCTTCTAACCCTCAATCTCTATCAGTAAACATCCTTCTAACCCTCAATCTCCATCAGTAAACATCCTTCTAATCCTCAATCTCTATCAGTAAACATCCTTCTAACCCTCAATCTCCATCAGTAAACATCCTTCTAACCCTCAATCTCTATCAGTAAACATCCTTCTCACCCTCAATCTCTATCAGTAAACATCCTTCTAACCCTCAATCTCTATCAGTAAACATCCTTCTAACCCTCAATCTCCATCAGTAAACATCCTTCTAACCCTCAATCTCTATCAGTAAACATCCTTCTAACCCTCAATCTCTATCAGTAAACGTCCTTCTAACCCTCAATCTCTATCAGTAAACATCCTTCTAACCCTCAATCTCTATCAGTAAACATCCTTCTAACCCTCAATCTCTATCAGTAAACATCCTTCTAACCCTCAATCTCTATCAGTAAACATCCTTCTAACCCTCAATCTCCATCAGTAAACATCCTTCTAACCCTCAATCTCTATCAGTAAACATCCTTCTAACCCTCAATCTCTATCAGTAAACATCCTTCTAACCCTCAATCTCTATCAGTAAACATCCTTCTAAACCTCAATCTCTATCAGTAAACATCCTTCTAATCCTCAATCTCTATCAGTAAACATCCTTCTAAACCTCAATCTCTATCAATAAACATCCTTCTCACCCTCAATCTCTATCAGTAAACATCCTTCTCACCCTCAATCTCTATCAATAAACATCCTTCTCACCCTCAATCTCTATCAATAAACATCCTTCTCACCCTCAATCTCCATCAGTAAACATCCTTCTCACCCTCAATCTCTATCAGTAAACATCCTTCTCACCCTCAATCTCTATCAATAAACATCCTTCTCACCCTCAATCTCTATCAGTAAACATCCTTCTAACCCTCAATCTCCATCAGTAAACATCCTTCTCACCCTCAATCTCTATCAGTAAACATCCTTCTAACCCTCAATCTCCATCAGTAAACATCCTTCTAATCCTCAATCTCTATCAGTAAACATCCTTCTAACCCTCAATCTCTATCAGTAAACATCCTTCTAACCCTCAATCTCTATCAGTAAACATCCTTCTAACCCTCAATCTCCATTAGTAAACATCCTTCTAATCCTCAATCTCTATCAGTAAACATCCTTCTAACCCTCAATCTCCATCAGTAAACATCCTTCTAACCCTCAATCTCTATCAGCAAACATCCTTCTCACCCTCAATCTCCATCAGTAAACATCCTTCTAACCCTCAATCTCTATCAGTAAACATCCTTCTCACCCTCAATCTCCATCAGTAAACATCCTTCTAACCCTCAATCTCCATCAGTAAACATCCTTCTAACCCTCAATCTCCATCAGTAAACATCCATCTCACCCTCAATCTCTATCAGTAAACATCCTTCTAACCCTCAATCTCTATCAGTAAACATCCTTCTAACCCTCAATCTCCATCAGTAAACATCCTTCTAATCCTCAATCTCTATCAGTAAACATCCTTCTAACCCTCAATCTCTATCAGTAAACATCCTTCTCACCCTCAATCTCTATCAGTAAACATCCTTCTAACCCTCAATCTCTATCAGTAAACATCCTTCTAACCCTCAATCTCTATCAGTAAACATCCTTCTCACCCTCAATCTCCATCAGTAAACATCCTTCTAACCCTCAATCTCTATCAGTAAACATCCTTCTCACCCTCAATCTCTATCAGTAAACATCCTTCTAACCCTCAATCTCTATCAGTAAACATCCTTCTAACCCTCAATCTCCATCAGTAAACATCCTTCTAACCCTCAATCTCCATCAGTAAACATCCTTCTAACCCTCAATCTCCATCAGTAAACATCCTTCTAACCCTCAATCTCCATCAGTAAACATCCTTCTAACCCTCAATCTCCATCAGTAAACATCCTTCTAACCCTCAATCTCCATCAGTAAACATCCTTCTAACCCTCAATCTCCATCAGTAAACATCCTTCTAACCCTCAATCTCTATCAGTAAACATCCTTCTAACCCTCAATCTCCTTCAGTAAACATCCTTCTAACCCTCAATCTCCATCAGTAAACATCCTTCTAATCCTCAATCTCTATCAGTAAACATACTTCTAACCCTCAATCTCCTTCAGTAAACATCCTTCTAATCCTCAATCTCCATCAGTAAACATCCTTCTAACCCTCAATCTCTATCAGTAAACATCCTTCTAACCCTCAATCTCCTTCAGTAAACATCCTTCTAACCCTCAATCTCCATCAGTAAACATCCTTCTAACCCTCAATCTCTATCAGTAAACATCCTTCTAACCCTCAATCTCCTTCAGTAAACATCCTTCTAACCCTCAATCTCCTTCAGTAAACATCCTTCTAACCCTCAATCTCCATCAGTAAACATCCTTCTAACCCTCAATCTCCATCAGTAAACATCCTTCTAACCCTCAATCTCCATCAGTAAACATCCTTCTAACCCTCAATCTCCATCAGTAAACATCCTTCTAACCCTCAATCTCCATCAGTAAACATCCTTCTAACCCTCAATCTCCATCAGTAAACATCCTTCTAACCCTCAATCTCCATCAGTAAACATCCTTCTAACCCTCAATCTCCATCAGTAAACATCCTTCTAATCCTCAATCTCTATCAGTAAACATCCTTCTAACCCTCAATCTCCTTCAGTAAACATCCTTCTAACCCTCAATCTCCATCAGTAAACATCCTTCTAATCCTCAATCTCTATCAGTAAACATCCTTCTAACCCTCAATCTCCTTCAGTAAACATCCTTCTAATCCTCAATCTCCATCAGTAAACATCCTTCTAACCCTCAATCTCCATCAGTAAACATCCTTCTAACCCTCAATCTCCATCAGTAAACATCCTTCTAACCCTCAATCTCTGTCAGTAAACATCCTTCTAACCCTCAATCTCCATCAGTAAACATCCTTCTAACCCTCAATCTCCATCAGTAAACATCCTTCTAATCCTCAATCTCTATCAGTAAACATCCTTCTAACCCTCAATCTCCTTCAGTAAACATCCTTCTAACCCTCAATCTCCATCAGTAAACATCCTTCTAATCCTCAATCTCTATCAGTAAACATCCTTCTAACCCTCAATCTCCATCAGTAAACATCCTTCTAACCCTCAATCTCCATCAGTAAACATCCTTCTAACCCTCAATCTCCATCAGTAAACATCCTTCTAATCCTCAATCTCTATCAGTAAACATCCTTCTAACCCTCAATCTCTATCAGTAAACATCCTTCTAATCCTCAATCTCTATCAGTAAACATCCTTCTAACCCTCAATCTCTATCAGTAAACATCCTTCTAATCCTCAATCTCTATCAGTAAACATCCTTCTAACCCTCAATCTCTATCAGTAAACATCCTTCTAACCCTCAATCTCCATCAGTAAACATCCTTCTAATCCTCAATCTCCATCAGTAAACATCCTTCTAACCCTCAATCTCTATCAGTAAACATCCTTCTAACCCTCAATCTCTATCAGTAAACATCCTTCTAACCCTCAATCTCTATCAGTAAACTTCCTTCTAACCCTCAATCTCTATCAGTAAACATCCTTCTCACCCTCAATCTCTATCAGTAAACATCCTTCTCACCCTCAATCTCTATCAGTAAACATCCTTCTAACCCTCAATCTCTATCAGTAAACATCCTTCTAAACCTCAATCTCTGTCAGTAAACATCCTTCTAACCCTCAATCTCTATCAGTAAACATCCTTCTCACCCTCAATCTCTATCAGTAAACATCCTTCTAAACCTCAATCTCTGTCAGTAATCATCTTTCTCACCCTCAATCTCTATCAGTAAACATCCTTCTAACCCTCAATCTCCTTCAGTAAACATCCTTCTAAACCTCAATCTCTGTCAGTAATCATCTTTCTAATCCTCAATCTCCATCAGTAAACATCCTTCTAACCCTCAATCTCTATCAGTAAACATCCTTCTAACCCTCAATCTCTATCAGTAAACATCCTTCTCACCCTCAATCTCTATCAGTAAAGATCCTTCTAACCCTCAATCTCTATCAGTAAACATCCTTCTCCCCCTCAATCTCTATCAGTAAACATCCTTCTCCCCCTCAATCTCTATCAGTAAACATCCTTCTAACCCTCAATCTCTATCAGTAAACATCCTTCTCCCCCTCAATCTCTATCAGTAAACATCCTTCTAACCCTCAATCTCTATCAGTAAACATCCTTCTCCCCCTCAATCTCTATCAGTAAACATCCTTCTCCCCCTCAATCTCTATCAGTAAACATCCTTCTAACCCTCAATCTCTATCAGTAAACATCCTTCTCCCCCTCAATCTCTATCAGTAAACATCCTTCTCCCCCTCAATCTCTATCAGTAAACATCCTTCTAACCCTCAATCTCTATCAGTAAACATCCTACTCCCCCTCAATCTCTATCAGTAAACATCCTTCTCACCCTCAATCTCTATCAATAAACATCCTTCTCACCCTCAATCTCTATCAGTAAACATCCTTCTAACCCTCAATCTCCATCAGTAAACATCCTTCTCACCCTCAATCTCTATCAGTAAACATCCTTCTAACCCTCAATCTCCATCAGTAAACATCCTTCTAATCCTCAATCTCTATCAGTAAACATCCTTCTAACCCTCAATCTCTATCAGTAAACATCCTTCTAACCCTCAATCTCTATCAGTAAACATCCTTCTAACCCTCAATCTCCATCAGTAAACATCCTTCTAATCCTCAATCTCTATCAGTAAACATCCTTCTAACCCTCAATCTCCATCAGTAAACATCCTTCTAACCCTCAATCTCTATCAGCAAACATCCTTCTCACCCTCAATCTCCATCAGTAAACATCCTTCTAACCCTCAATCTCTATCAGTAAACATCCTTCTCACCCTCAATCTCCATCAGTAAACATCCTTCTAACCCTCAATCTCCATCAGTAAACATCCTTCTAACCCTCAATCTCCATCAGTAAACATCCATCTCACCCTCAATCTCTATCAGTAAACATCCTTCTAACCCTCAATCTCTATCAGTAAACATCCTTCTAACCCTCAATCTCCATCAGTAAACATCCTTCTAATCCTCAATCTCTATCAGTAAACATCCTTCTAACCCTCAATCTCTATCAGTAAACATCCTTCTCACCCTCAATCTCTATCAGTAAACATCCTTCTAACCCTCAATCTCTATCAGTAAACATCCTTCTAACCCTCAATCTCTATCAGTAAACATCCTTCTCACCCTCAATCTCCATCAGTAAACATCCTTCTAACCCTCAATCTCTATCAGTAAACATCCTTCTCACCCTCAATCTCTATCAGTAAACATCCTTCTAACCCTCAATCTCTATCAGTAAACATCCTTCTAACCCTCAATCTCCATCAGTAAACATCCTTCTAACCCTCAATCTCCATCAGTAAACATCCTTCTAACCCTCAATCTCCATCAGTAAACATCCTTCTAACCCTCAATCTCCATCAGTAAACATCCTTCTAACCCTCAATCTCCATCAGTAAACATCCTTCTAACCCTCAATCTCCATCAGTAAACATCCTTCTAACCCTCAATCTCCATCAGTAAACATCCTTCTAACCCTCAATCTCTATCAGTAAACATCCTTCTAACCCTCAATCTCCTTCAGTAAACATCCTTCTAACCCTCAATCTCCATCAGTAAACATCCTTCTAATCCTCAATCTCTATCAGTAAACATACTTCTAACCCTCAATCTCCTTCAGTAAACATCCTTCTAATCCTCAATCTCCATCAGTAAACATCCTTCTAACCCTCAATCTCTATCAGTAAACATCCTTCTAACCCTCAATCTCCTTCAGTAAACATCCTTCTAACCCTCAATCTCCATCAGTAAACATCCTTCTAACCCTCAATCTCTATCAGTAAACATCCTTCTAACCCTCAATCTCCTTCAGTAAACATCCTTCTAACCCTCAATCTCCTTCAGTAAACATCCTTCTAACCCTCAATCTCCATCAGTAAACATCCTTCTAACCCTCAATCTCCATCAGTAAACATCCTTCTAACCCTCAATCTCCATCAGTAAACATCCTTCTAACCCTCAATCTCCATCAGTAAACATCCTTCTAACCCTCAATCTCCATCAGTAAACATCCTTCTAACCCTCAATCTCCATCAGTAAACATCCTTCTAACCCTCAATCTCCATCAGTAAACATCCTTCTAACCCTCAATCTCCATCAGTAAACATCCTTCTAATCCTCAATCTCTATCAGTAAACATCCTTCTAACCCTCAATCTCCTTCAGTAAACATCCTTCTAACCCTCAATCTCCATCAGTAAACATCCTTCTAATCCTCAATCTCTATCAGTAAACATCCTTCTAACCCTCAATCTCCTTCAGTAAACATCCTTCTAATCCTCAATCTCCATCAGTAAACATCCTTCTAACCCTCAATCTCCATCAGTAAACATCCTTCTAACCCTCAATCTCCATCAGTAAACATCCTTCTAACCCTCAATCTCTGTCAGTAAACATCCTTCTAACCCTCAATCTCCATCAGTAAACATCCTTCTAACCCTCAATCTCCATCAGTAAACATCCTTCTAATCCTCAATCTCTATCAGTAAACATCCTTCTAACCCTCAATCTCCTTCAGTAAACATCCTTCTAACCCTCAATCTCCATCAGTAAACATCCTTCTAATCCTCAATCTCTATCAGTAAACATCCTTCTAACCCTCAATCTCCATCAGTAAACATCCTTCTAACCCTCAATCTCCATCAGTAAACATCCTTCTAACCCTCAATCTCCATCAGTAAACATCCTTCTAATCCTCAATCTCTATCAGTAAACATCCTTCTAACCCTCAATCTCTATCAGTAAACATCCTTCTAATCCTCAATCTCTATCAGTAAACATCCTTCTAACCCTCAATCTCTATCAGTAAACATCCTTCTAATCCTCAATCTCTATCAGTAAACATCCTTCTAACCCTCAATCTCTATCAGTAAACATCCTTCTAACCCTCAATCTCCATCAGTAAACATCCTTCTAATCCTCAATCTCCATCAGTAAACATCCTTCTAACCCTCAATCTCTATCAGTAAACATCCTTCTAACCCTCAATCTCTATCAGTAAACATCCTTCTAACCCTCAATCTCTATCAGTAAACTTCCTTCTAACCCTCAATCTCTATCAGTAAACATCCTTCTCACCCTCAATCTCTATCAGTAAACATCCTTCTCACCCTCAATCTCTATCAGTAAACATCCTTCTAACCCTCAATCTCTATCAGTAAACATCCTTCTAAACCTCAATCTCTGTCAGTAAACATCCTTCTAACCCTCAATCTCTATCAGTAAACATCCTTCTCACCCTCAATCTCTATCAGTAAACATCCTTCTAAACCTCAATCTCTGTCAGTAATCATCTTTCTCACCCTCAATCTCTATCAGTAAACATCCTTCTAACCCTCAATCTCCTTCAGTAAACATCCTTCTAAACCTCAATCTCTGTCAGTAATCATCTTTCTAATCCTCAATCTCCATCAGTAAACATCCTTCTAACCCTCAATCTCTATCAGTAAACATCCTTCTAACCCTCAATCTCTATCAGTAAACATCCTTCTCACCCTCAATCTCTATCAGTAAAGATCCTTCTAACCCTCAATCTCTATCAGTAAACATCCTTCTCCCCCTCAATCTCTATCAGTAAACATCCTTCTCCCCCTCAATCTCTATCAGTAAACATCCTTCTAACCCTCAATCTCTATCAGTAAACATCCTTCTCCCCCTCAATCTCTATCAGTAAACATCCTTCTAACCCTCAATCTCTATCAGTAAACATCCTTCTCCCCCTCAATCTCTATCAGTAAACATCCTTCTCCCCCTCAATCTCTATCAGTAAACATCCTTCTAACCCTCAATCTCTATCAGTAAACATCCTTCTCCCCCTCAATCTCTATCAGTAAACATCCTTCTCCCCCTCAATCTCTATCAGTAAACATCCTTCTAACCCTCAATCTCTATCAGTAAACATCCTACTCCCCCTCAATCTCTATCAGTAAACATCCTTCTCCCCCTCAATCTCTATCAGTAAACATCCTTCTAACCCTCAATCTCTATCAGTAAACATCCTTCTCCCCCTCAATCTCTATCAGTAAACATCCTTCTAACCCTCAATCTCTGTCAGTAAACATCCTTCTCACCCTCAATCTCTATCAATAAACATCCTTCTCACCCTCAATCTCTATCAATAAACATCCTTCTCCCCCTCAATCTCTATCAGTAAACATCCTTCTAACCCTCAATCTCCATCAGTAAACATCCTTCTAACCCTCAATCTCTATCAGTAAACATCCTTCTAACTCTCAATCTCTATCAGTAAACATCCTTCTAACCCTCAATCTCCATCAGTAAACATCCTTCTAATCCTCAATCTCTATCAGTAAACATCCTTCTAACTCTCAATCTCTATCAGTAAACATCCTTCTAACCCTCAATCTCTATCAGTAAACATCCTTCTAACCCTCAATCTCCATCAGTAAACATCCTTCTAATCCTCAATCTCTATCAGTAAACATCCTTCTAACCCTCAATCTCCATCAGTAAACATCCTTCTAACCCTCAATCTCCATCAGTAAACATCCTTCTAACCCTCAATATCCATCAGTAAACATCCTTCTAACCCTCAATCTCCATCAGTAAACATCCTTCTAATCCTCAATCTCTATCAGTAAACATCCTTCTAACCCTCAATCTCTGTCAGTAAACATCCTTCTAACCCTCAATCTCTATCAGTAAACATCCTTCTAACCCTCAATCTCCATCAGTAAACATCCTTCTAACCCTCAATCTCTATCAGTAAACATCCTTCTAACCCTCAATCTCTATCAGTAAACATCCTTCTAACCCTCAATCTCCATCAGTAAACATCCTTCTAACCCTCAATCTCCATCAGTAAACATCCTTCTAAACCTCAATCTCTATCAGTAAACATCCTTCTAACCCTCAATCTCCATCAGTAAACATCCTTCTAACCCTCAATCTCCATCAGTAAACATCCTTCTAACCCTCAATCTCTATCAGTAAACATCCTTCAAACCCTCAATCTCCATCAGTAAACATCCTTCAAACCCTCAATCTCCATCAGTAAACATCCTTCTAACCCTCAATCTCTATCAGTAAACATCCTTCAAACCCTCAATCTCCATCAGTAAACATCCTTCAAACCCTCAATCTCCATCAGTAAACATCCTTCTAACCCTCAATCTCCTTCAGTAAACATCCTTCTAACCCTCAATCTCCATCAGTAAACATCCTTCTAACCCTCAATCTCCTTCAGTAAACATCCTTCTAACCCTCAATCTCCATCAGTAAACATCCTTCTAACCCTCAATCTCCATCAGTAAACATCCTTCTAACCCTCAATCTCCATCAGTAAACATCCTTCTAACCCTCAATCTTTATCAGTAAACATCCTTCTAACCCTCAATCTCCTTCAGTAAACATCCTTCTAACCCTCAATCTCCTTCAGTAAACATCCTTCTAACCCTCAATCTCCATCAGTAAACATCCTTCTAATCCTCAATCTCTATCAGTAAACATCCTTCTAATCCTCAATCTCTATCAGTAAACATCCTTCTAATCCTCAATCTCTATCAGTAAACATCCTTCTAACCCTCAATCTCTATCAGTAAACATCCTTCTAATCCTCAATCTCCATCAGTAAACATCCTTCTAATCCTCAATCTCTATCAGTAAACATCCTTCTCCCCCTCAATCTCTATCAGTAAACATCCTTCTAACCCTCAATCTCTATCAGTAAACATCCTTCTAACCCTCAATCTCTATCAGTAAACATCCTTCTAACCCTCAATCTCTATCAGTAAACATCCTTCTCACCCTCAATCTCTATCAGTAAACATCCTTCTAAACCTCAATCTCTATCAGTCAACATCCTTCTCACCCTCAATCTCTATCAGTAAACATCCTTCTAAACCTCAATCTCTGTCAGTAATCATCTTTCTCACCCTCAATCTCTATCAGTAAACATCCTTCTAACCCTCAATCTCCTTCAGTAAACATCCTTCTAAACCTCAATCTCTGTCAGTAATCATCTTTCTAACCCTCAATCTCTATCAGTAAACATCCTTCTAACCCTCAATCTCTATCAGTAAACATCCTTCTAACCCTCAATCTCCATCAGTAAACTTCCTTCTAACCCTCAATCTCCATCAGTAAACATCCTTCTAACCCTCAATCTCTATCAGTAAACATCCTTCTCACCCTCAATCTCTATCAGTAAACATCCTTCTCACCCTCAATCTCTATCAGTAAACATCCTTCTCACCCTCAATCTCTATCAGTAAACATCCTTCTAACCCTCAACCTCTATCAGTAAACATCCTTCTCACCCTCAATCTCTATCAGTAAACATCCTTCTAACCCTCAATCTCTATCAGTAAACATCCTTCTAACCCTCAATCTCTATCAGTAAACATCCTTCTAATCCTCAATCTCCATCAGTAAACATCCTTCTAACCCTCAATCTCTATCAGTAAACATCCTTCTAATCCTCAATCTCCATCAGTAAACATCCTTCTAACCCTCAATCTCTATCAGTAAACATCCTTCTCACCCTCAATCTCCATCAGTAAACATCCTTCTAACCCTCAATCTCTATCAGTAAACATCCTTCTAATCCTCAATCTCCATCAGTAAACATCCTTCTAACCCTCAATCTCTATCAGTAAACATCCTTCTAACCCTCAATCTCTATCAGTAAACATCCTTCTAACCCTCAATCTCTATCAGTAAACATCCTTCTAACCCTCAATCTCCATCAGTAAACATCCTTCTAACCCTCAATCTCTATCAGTAAACATCCTTCTAACCCTCAATCTCCATCAGTAAACATCCTTCTAACCCTCAATCTCTATCAGTAAACATCCTTCTAATCCTCAATCTCCATCAGTAAACATCCTTCTAATCCTCAATCTCTATCAGTAAACATCCTTCTAATCCTCAATCTCCATCAGTAAACATCCTTCTAACCCTCAATCTCTATCAGTAAACATCCTTCTAATCCTCAATCTCTATCAGTAAACATCCTTCTAATCCTCAATCTCCATCAGTAAACATCCTTCTAACCCTCAATCTCCATCAGTAAACATCCTTCTAACCCTCAATCTCTATCAGTAAACATCCTTCTAACCCTCAATCTCCATCAGTAAACATCCTTCTAACCCTCAATCTCTATCAGTAAACATCCTTCTCACCCTCAATCTCCATCAGTAAACATCCTTCTAACCCTCAATCTCTATCAGTAAACATCCTTCTAATCCTCAATCTCTATCAGTAAACATCCTTCTAACCCTCAATCTCCTTTAGTAAACATCCTTCTAACCCTCAATCTCTATCAGTAAACATCCTTCTAATCCTCAATCTCTATCAGTAAACATCCTTCTAACCCTCAATCTCTATCAGTAAACATCCTTCTAATCCTCAATCTCTATCAGTAAACATCCTTCAAACCCTCAATCTCTATCAGTAAACATCCTTCTCACCCTCAATCTCTATCAGTAAAGATCCTTCTAACCCTCAATCTCTATCAGTAAACATCCTTCAAACCCTCAATCTCCAGAAGTAAACATCCTTCTCACCCTCAATCTCTATCAGTAAACATCCTTCTAATCCTCAATCTCTATCAGTAAACATCCTTCTAACCCTCAATCTCCATCAGTAAATATCCTTTCAATCCTCAATCTCTATCAGTATTGTTGGGATGCATCGCAAGTTGTGTAACATATAAATGCAGAGAGTCCATTTGAAAAGTATAATTGTCCCTGGTGACTCTTATTGGAGTTCTTTGAGGATATAACTTGTAGAATAGATCAGTGGGAACCAGTGGATGTGGTGTGTTTGGATTTTCAGAAGGCTTTCGATAAGGTCCCACACAGGAGATTGGTGAACAAATTTGGAGCAGTTGTAATTCGGGGTAATATCCTGGCATGGATTTAGATTTGGTTGATAGACAGGAAACAGAGAGTTGGAATAAATGGGTCTTTTTCAGGTTGGCAGACTGTAACTGGTGGGGTACCGCAGGGATCAGTGCTTGGGCCCCAGCTATTCACAATCTATATCAATGATTTGGATGAGGGAACCAAATGTAATATTTCCAAGTTTGCTGATGACATAAAACTAGGTGGGAATGTGAGTTGTAAGGATGATGCAAAGAGGCTTCAAGGCGATTTAGACAAGTTGAGTGAGTGGGCGAGAACATGGCAGATGGAATATCATGTGGAAAAATGTGAAGTTATCCACTTTGGAAGGAAAAACAGAAATGCAAAGTATTTTTTAAATGGTGAGAAATTGGGAAATGTTGATGTTCAAAAGGACGTGGGTGTCCTTGTACATAAGTCACTGAAAGCTAACATGCAGGTGGAGCAAGCAATTAGGAAGGCAATGGTATGTTGGCCTTTATTACAAGAGGAATTGAGTCCAGGAATAAAGATGTCTTACTGCAATTATATATGGCCTTGGAGAGACTGCACCTGGAGTATTATGTACAATTTTGGTCTCCTTACCTAAGAAAAGATATACTTGCTTTCGAGAGACTGCAACGAAGGTTCACCAGACTGATTCCTGGGATGGCGGGATTGTCGTATGAGGAGAGATTGAGTAGACTAGACCTGTATTCTCTAGAGTTTCGAAGAATGAGAGGTGATCTCATTGAAACATACAAAGTTCTTACAGGGCTCGACAGGGCAGATGCAGGGAGCAATTTTCCCCTGGCTGGGGATTCTAGATCCAGGGGTCAGTGTCTCAGAATAAGGGGTCGGCCATTTCGGATTGAGATGAGGAGATATTTCTTTACTCCGAGGGTGGTGAATCTTTGGAATTCTCTCCCCCAGAGGGCTGTGGAGGCTCAGTCATTGAGTACATTCAAAACAGAGATTGATAGATTTCTAGATATAGAATCATAGAATCATAGAAGTTACAACATGGAAACAGGCCCTTCGGCCCAACATGTCCATGTCGCCCATTTTATACCACTAAGCTAGTCCCAATTGCCTGCACTTGGCCCATATCCCTCGATACCCATCTTCCCCATGTAACTGTCCAAATGCTTTTTAAAAGACACAATTGTACCCGCCTCTACTACTGCCTCTGGCAGCTCGTTCCAGACACTCACCACCCTTTGAGTGAAAAAATTGCCCCTCTGGATCCTTTTGTATCTCTCCCCTCTCACCTTAAATCTGTGCCCCCTCGTTTAAGGTGAGAGGGGAGAGATACAATTAAAGGCATCATGGGATATGGGGATAATACAGGAAAATGGCTTTGAGGTAGAAGATCAGCCATGATCTTGTTGAATGGCGGAGCAGGCTCGAGGGGCCGGATTGCCTACTCCTGCTCTTATTTCTTATGTTCTTATGTTCTTACCACATCTGGAGTACTGCATGCTGTTTTGGTCTCCGTTTCAGAAAGGATATTGAGTTATTGGAGGTGGTACAGAGAAGGGCTACATGGTTGATCCCTGAATTTAAGCGTCTGATGTATGAGGAAAGATTGACTACCCTGGGTCTCTCTTGAATCGAGAAGACAGAGATAAGTTATGATAGAAGTGATTGCAATTGCGAAAGGTTTGGAAAAAGTAAGCTTTCTTGCTATGTACAGAATTTAAGCACAAGGGGTCATATTTACAGGAATTGGAAATGCAGGAAGAACTTTTTTGCTAAAAGGGTGGTGAGTATGTGGCAGATTATCAGCACGGTAGATGAAGAAACCTTAATGAGCTTCAAGAAGGGACTGGACAGGTTCTTGTCAACAAATGGGATTCAGAGTTATTGAAACACAACAAGGAAGTCTGGGAGTAAATGGGCGAGAAGACCTGATGATCTTCTCCTGCCTGAAACTGTTCCTGTGTTAAGCTTTGAATTTAATATGATTTAAAAAACCCTGCTGGTATGTTCATTCACACATTTTGATTTTGATTTTTTGATAAAAGGATTCGATGGAGTAAATACAGAGAAACTATTCCCTGTGGTGGTGGAATCCAGAACAAGGGGCATAATTTTCAAATTAGAACTAGGCCATTCAGCAGTGAAATCAGGAAGTACTACTTCACATCCTGGGGGTCACCATTGACCAGAAACTTAACTGGACCAGCCATATAAATACTGTGGCTACAAGAGCAGGTCAGAGGCTGGGTATTCTGCAGCGAGTGACTCACCTCCTGACTCCCCAAAGCCATTCCACCATCTACAAGGCACAAGTCAGGAGTGTGATGGAATACTCTCCACTTGCCTGGATGAGTGCAGCTCCAACAACACTCAAGAAGCTCGACACCATCCAGGACAAAGCAGCCCGCTTGATTGGCACCCCATCCACCACCCTAAACATTCACTCCCTTCACCACCGGCGCACAGTGGCTGCAGTGTGTACCATCCACAGGATGCACTGCAG
This sequence comes from Heptranchias perlo, assembly GCF_035084215.1. Lineage (NCBI taxonomy): Eukaryota > Metazoa > Chordata > Chondrichthyes > Hexanchiformes > Hexanchidae > Heptranchias > Heptranchias perlo. The sequence goes on from NC_090351.1 coordinate 2,151,274, forward strand.
CAACTCGCCAAGGCTTCTTCGACAGCACCTCCCAAACCCTCGACCTCTACCACCTAGAAGGACAAGGGCAGCAGGCACATGGGAACAACACCACCTGCACGTTCCCCTCCAAGTCACACACCATCCCGACTTGGAAATATATCGCCGTTCCTTCACCGTTGCTGGGTCAAAATCCTGTGGGAGAACCGTCACCACACGGACTGCAGCGGTTCAAGAAGGCGGCTCACCACCACCTTCTCAAGGGCAAATAGTGATGGGCAATAAATGCTGGCCTCGCCAGCGACGCCCACATCCCATGAATGAATAAAAAAAACACAGAGGGTGGTGGAAATCAGGAATTCTGGCCCCCAAAAGGCTGCGGATGCTGGGGGCTAATTGAAATTTTCAAGATTGAGATCGACAGATTTTTGTTGGGTAAGGGTATTGAGAGATATGGATCAAAGGCGAGTAAATGGAATTGAGCTGCAGATCAGCCATGATCTGATACAATGGTGGAGCAGGCTGGAGGGGTCGAATGGCCTTCTCCTGTTCCTATGTTTCTAATGTGCTCATAATAAAACTCTTTCTTCGCTGCTATCTTAAATCAGGCCTTAACTTATGTATAGAATCCCTGTTAAAGGGGTCTTTAATTAAACTAGCAAGAAAAAATTTAAAATATTCCAACGGAAATGTTGTCGACAGTGATTTGTGGGCTACGGATTGAGGCCTAAGGGGCAGTGTTGCTGCTCCAGACTCTGTGTGGAGAAGGGTCTTTGCCCATGGTGAGATTATATCGTATATTCAGGCACGCAGTGCCCACATTTCCAATAAATACTGCCATTGAGGGAGACACCTTGGGTGCTAATTTGGGCTGTGTAACGCCCATTGTTTCGGCACTACACGGTCTCTCCAACATCCAAGATGGTGTCTTGGCTGCACACGCATGTTTCCAGCGTGACGTGCGCCGGACGCCACCTTGGTGTCGGAGTTAGCGCAGGCGCAGATAACGAACGCTGGAATCATGTAAAATAAGAAGGAAATGGGTGTAATCAGTGTGCAATGCTGATTTAAAGTGATTAACACCATTTTGGAATTTAAAGCTCAACTCAACGCACAGTCTTAGCCCAGAGCATCTGAACGTGTCTTGCAGTGCCTGGAGGACTCCCCCCACCAGCGCTATTTAAAGGGGCCATGCAGGTGTTGCAGGTTAGTTGATGGATTACTGTTTCTGGCTGCTGGAGGAGTAGGAAGTGTTTTTTGAAGCTCCCTATTCTTACTGAGAGTTCCTAGACTACATTTGAGAGTGGTTGGGCAGGTACTGCCTTACGGGTCGGAAAGTTACAACTGTGGTTGAACAACATTCCTGCCAACCATGGGCGGTCTGTTAGGGCTCCCGCTGGGCATTGAGCATGACTGGGAGCAGTCAGAGAAGCCACGCCCAGCAGGTCAAGCTGCGAGGAGACGGAGGACGAGGAGGCGCAGGGCACTGAGCACGAGGCCCTACCCAATGAGGGCCTTCCAGGACCAATTCTCTTACCTCAACATGCTGAGGAGGATTGCATCCAACGCCTGAGGTTCACCAAGGAAACCTTGACCGAGATCTGTCAACTGGTGCGGCCACAACCGCAGCCTCAGAGCAGGGCGAGGACAGCATTGCCTGTGGCTGTGAAGGTCACTGTGGTGCTGAGTTTCTACGGCTCAGGATCATTTCAGGCCTCTGCTGGCGACCTGTGCAACATCTCACAGTATGCAGTGCACTGCTGCATAAGGGAGGTCACAGACGCACTGTACAAGATAAGGAACAGGTTCATCACCTTCCCTCTCCACGGAGACAATCAGAACGGGCGAGCACGGGGGTTCGCCCACATTGCTGGCGTCCCCATGGTGCAGGGTGCCATTGACTGAACACATATTGTCCTGCGTGCCCCGCACATTAACTCGGCTGTTTTTGTCAACTGAAAGGGCTTCCACTCCCTCAACGAGCAGCTGGTGAGCGACCACACACATCGAATCACGGAGGTCGATGCCCGCTACCCTGGGAGCAGTCACGACACCTTCGTCATGCGGCAGTCCAACGTGCCAGCTATCTTTCACCCGACTCGGCAAGTCAAAGGCTGGCTACTGGGCGACAGGGGCTATCCCCTCACGCCGTGGCTCATGACTCCAGTCAGGAACCCACACACACGTGCACAGCAGGCCTATAATGAGAGCCATGCTGTCACACGCCACATCGTGGAGCACACCATAGGCCTCCTCAAACAACACTTCCGCTGCCTGGGCCAGTCTGGAGGAGCCCTGCAGTACTCCCCTGAGTGGGTGGGCAGATTCGTGGTGGTCTGCTGCATGCTGCACAATCTCGCCATCATGAGGGGCCAGCCTTTGCCACCAATGATTGGAGAAGACCTTGAGTCAGAGGTGGAGGAGGAGGAGACTGAAGAGGAAAAGGCTGAAGAGCAGGAGGAGGAAGAGGCTGAGGAGGAGGAGGAGGAGGAGGGGGAGAAGCTGGAAGAGGAAGTGGAGGAAGACACAAGGGTGCAACAGGAACCACACGCCTTGTCTGCGAGGGCTCTGTGTGCTCGCCTGATCCGTGCCCGCTATCAATAATGTGAACTACATCCCCCAACTCACCAACAATCCTACACTCCCCACCTTTCCCCTCCCACAAGACAATCAAATCGCCCTCCATCTGATTACACATTGGTTTCCCTCTCAGCTCATCACACAAATAAAAACCACCACCAAATACAAATTCAAACTCTCATTAATCGATGAATAAATGAAATGATGCAAACAGAACAGAACTATTCCCCCTTGTACAGTCCCTCAGTGCCTGTTGTCCGTGTGCCTTTACCTATCCTAGTGCTCCTACAAGGTGTTTCCCCAGTGGCTGGAGCCTGGGTGGTGGGAGGCTGCTGACCTTCAGTGGAGGAGAGTGCAGATGGCCTTGGAGGACGACCTCGAGCAGCTCTGGGCCAGGAGGGCCCGGCTTCAGACTGCACCATCTCAGCCTGGGCTGCAGCAGTCTGGCCTGGCTGGCCGAGAGACAACAACAGGGGCACTGGCGGAGTGGCAGGGATGGGAGCAGGAAGGCTGTCATTCTGAGAGAGGACAGCAGGTCCGACTGCCATGGGGCCACTGCCACTCTCCCGGGGCAGCGCCTCAGTAATCCTGGTGATTGGCTGGAGAACGGATTGCTGGAGTGCTGTGACGCCCTGGAAGCCCCGTTCCACAGTGGTCCCCAGAGACACGATAGCAGCAGTCTGAGCTTCCAAGGTAGCAGTCAGACCTTGGATTACAGATGTTTGTGCTGCACTGGAAGCCGTGACATCGGCCATCAGACGCTGCATCATGGTGGGTTCCACAGGTGCGCTGATGGAGGTGACCACCCGTTCCATGTTGGAGAGGATGGGCTCCAAGCTCTGCACAAAACCCAAGTGCCAAGTTGGAGCTGGACTCCTCCATACCCCTTCTCATTGTGCCCAGGCTTTCTGGCAGGATTTCCAGTGCCCCAAGCATTTGTTGGTGTACGCCCATCTGTAGCCTGGCCCATCGAAGTCACCATCTGACTCCCCTGCAGCAGAACGAGTGAGTGACCTCGCCCTCCGGTGAGCTGGCACCTGTGGTTTCTGTTCCCCCCGCCCCGGCTCCTGCCCACTTGTGCTCGGTGTCTCACCAGTGCAGGTCCCTCCTCTAACCTGACCTCGAAAGGACGCACAGTGTCAGTCTCTGAGCTGGTGGAAGCAAGTGTCAGATCGAGTGACGGTGTGGCTTCAGTGTCCTCCTCCTCCCCCTCCTCCTCCTCTTCCTCCTCTTCCTCCCTGGGTGCCGTCACGTGTTATTGGGTATCTGCAATGACAAAGGGAAACAGGTTGAGTTGTGGAGTGGGGAGAGGAGCAAGTAAGAGGTGTGTGCTGACAGCATCTGCAGCACGTGAGTCAGAAAAGATTATGGGAGGAGGGAGATGTGGGAAAGGAGAAGGAACATTAGATACGCAGAGACCCCCTTCACCGGGACCTCCAGCGTGGCATGTTGTCACGGCTGCAGTGACGGCCTGTCCAATGATCCTAAGCACCGTCTCCTCTGGGGGGGGGGGGCGGGTGAGGACGTGTAAACGTGCCCGTCCACCCTCAGGTCCCTCCTGCTGCAGGCTGTTACGCGCCACCTTCTCCTGCAATACAGAGGACAGTATGTCAGTGAGTGTCCTGCAAGGTGTGGGGGTGATGTGCCTGTTGTGGTCGAATAGCTGCCAGTGTGTGTGACCTGTGAGTGGTGGTTGCGTAGACTGCAAGTGTGGTACGATGTGGGGGTCAGATGCAGCATGCTGAGTGTAGCATTGCGTATGGATGGGCAGTGTTTGTTGGTGGGTGGGTGATGGGGGGTGTCGAGCGTGGAGCAGTGGTACAGTTGGTAGGATGTGCCACTTGACACTTGCATTCACTTACCTTGACCACTCGTGTCAAATCATTGAACTTCTTTCGGCACTGCACTCATGTGCATGGTGCAATGCTCCTGGCATTGACTTCCTGCACCACAGCCTGCCAATGCCTGCGGAGCTGCAGTCTGGAGGGTCTCCGGCCACTCTGCGGGTACATATTGGCCCTCCTTTTGTCCACGCTTTCCACCAGGGCCTCCAGTGCATCATTGGAGAAGTGTGGAGCCCTCTCTCGTGCTGGTCCTGCGATCCTCACGGCCATCCCAGTGAACTGTGCAGCTCCCATTTACAACGTGCACCTGCCCCCTTTAAGCGCTGCAGGCAGCTGATGACGTGCACTGAGCACGCCCCATTTCCCACTTCCTCACTCTCCCGCGCCACTGAGAGGCTGCACAGAGCGATCATGATAATTAACAGGCAGCACGAAGTTCCCGAGCTGCCGAGCGTCGGGGCCATCGGGCACGAGGAGCCAGCGCATCAGGCGAACCGCGCCCAAAAACAGCCCTGATCCAATATTTCCCCCCTTCTCTCTGCCACCAGCAGTATGGACCAGATAAACTGACCTCTGCCATTAACCCCATATCATGAGGATCAGCAAAAGTCAGTCCTGCAGACTTATAACACATGTACACACTGAAGGGAAAGGTCACCAAACAGACCCTAAAATAAACCAAGGGAAGCGACTGGAACCAGCTGTGTAACCAACCAAAATTAGAAGCAGCTTTGAAATTGGTGGAATTTTAGTGGATGCTTGAGATCAATTCCCAGTAAAAACACTGATCCATCAATTAACAATTTATAAAAAGGCCTTCAGAAGTATCGGGTAAGAAGGTAGAGTGAAGATTAGAAGGATGTTTACTGATAGAGATTGAGGGTTAGAAGGATGTTTACTGATAGAGATTGAGGGTTAGAAGGATGTTTACTGATGGAGATTGAGGGTTAGAAGGATGTTTACTGATGGAGATTGAGGGTTAGAAGGATGTTTACTGATAGAGATTGAGGGTGAGAAGGATGTTTACTGATGGAGATTGAGGGTTAGAAGGATGTTTACTGATGGAGATTGAGGATTAGAAGGATGTTTACTGATAGAGATTGAGGGTGAGAAGGATGTTTACTGATAGAGATTGAGGGTTAGAAAGATGTTTACTGATGGAGATTGAGGGTTAGAAGGATGTTTACTGATAGAGATTGAGGGTTAGAAGGATGTTTACTGATGGAGATTGAGGGTTAGAAGGATGTTTACTGATAGAGATTGAGGGTTAGAAGGATGTTTACTGATGGAGATTGAGGGTTAGAAGGATGTTTACTGATAGAGATTGAGGGTTAGAAGGATGTTTACTGATAGAGATTGAGGGTTAGAAGGATGTTTACTGATAGAGATTGAGGTTTAGAAGGATGTTTACTGAAGGAGATTGAGGGTTAGAAAGATGTTTACTGATGGAGATTGAGGGTTAGAAGGATGTTTACTGATAGAGATTGAGGGTTAGAAGGATGTTTACTGATGGAGATTGAGGGTTAGAAGGATGTTTACTGATAGAGATTGAGGGTTAGAAGGATGTTTACTGATGGAGATTGAGGGTTAGAAGGATGTTTACTGATAGAGATTGAGGGTTAGAAGGATGTTTACTGATAGAGATTGAGGGTTAGAAGGATGTTTACTGATAGAGATTGAGGTTTAGAAGGATGTTTACTGATGGAGATTGAGGATTAGAAGGATGTTTACTGATAGAGATTGAGGGTTAGAAGGATGTTTACTGATGGAGATTGAGGGTTAGAAGGATGTTTACTGATGGAGATTGAGGGTTAGAAGGATGTTTACTGATGGAGATTGAGGGTGAGAAGGATGTTTACTGATGGAGATTGAGGGTTAGAAGGATGTTTACTGATGGAGATTGAGGGTTAGAAGGATGTTTACTGATGGAGATTGAGGGTTAGAAGGATGTTTACTGATGGAGATTGAGGGTTAGAAGGATGTTTACTGATGGAGATTGAGGGTTAGAAGGATGTTTACTGATGGAGATTGAGGGTTAGAAGGATGTTTACTGATGGAGATTGAGGGTTAGAAGGATGTTTACTGATGGAGATTGAGTGTTAGAAGGATGTTTACTGATGGAGATTGAGGGTTAGAAGGATGTTTACTGATAGAGATTGAGGGTTTGAAGGATGTTTACTGATAGAGATTGAGGGTTAGAAGGATGTTTAGTGATAGAGATTGAGGATTAGAAGGATGTTTACTGATAGAGATTGAGGGTTAGAAGGATGTTTACTGATGGAGATTGAGGGTTAGAAGGATGTTTACTGATAGAGATTGAGGGTTAGAAGGATGTTTACTGATAGAGATTGAGGATTAGAAGGATGTTTACTGATAGAGATTGAGGGTTAGAAGGATGTTTACTGATGGAGATTGAGGGTTAGAAGGATGTTTACTGATGGAGATTGAGGGTTAGAAGGATGTTTACTTATGGAGATTGAGGGTTAGAAGGATGTTTACTGATAGAGATTGAGGGTTAGAAGGATGTTTACTGATAGAGATTGAGGATTAGAAGGATGTTTACTGATGGAGATTGAGGGTTAGAAGGATGTTTACTGATGGAGATTGAGGGTTAGAAGGATGTTTACTGATAGAGATTGAGGGTTAGAAGGATGTTTACTGATAGAGATTGAGGATTAGAAGGATGTTTACTGATGGAGATTGAGGGTTAGAAGGATGTTTACTGATAGAGATTTAGGGTTAGAAGGATGTTTACTGATAGAGATTGAGGGTGAGAAGGATGTTTACTGATAGAGATTGAGGATTAGAAGGATGTTTACTGATGGAGATTGAGGGTTAGAAGGATGTTTACTGATGGAGATTGAGGGTTAGAAGGATGTTTACTGATGGAGATTGAGGGTTAGAAGGATGTTTACTGATAGAGATTGAGGGTTAGAAGGATGTTTACTGATGGAGATTGAGGGTGAGAAGGATGTTTACTGATGGAGATTGAGGGTTAGAAGGATGTTTACTGATAGAGATTGAGGGTGAGAAGGATGTTTACTGATGGAGATTGAGGGTTTGAAGGATGTTTACTGATGGAGATTGAGGATTAGAAGGATGTTTACTGATAGAGATTGAGGTTTAGAAGGATGTTTACTGATGGAGATTGAGGGTTAGAAGGATGTTTACTGATGGAGATTGAGGGTTAGAAGGATGTTTACTGATAGAGATTGAGGGTTAGAAGGATGTTTACTGATGGAGATTGAGGGTGAGAAGGATGTTTACTGATGGAGATTGAGGATTAGAAGGATGTTTACTTATGGAGATTGAGGGTGAGAAGGATGTTTACTGATAGAGATTGAGGGTTAGAAGGATGTTTACTGATGGAGATTGAGGGTGAGAAGGATGTTTACTGATGGAGATTGAGGGTTAGAAGGATGTTTACTTATGGAGATTGAGGGTTAGAAGGATGTTTACTGATAGAGATTGAGGGTTAGAAGGATGTTTACTGATGGAGATTGAGGGTTAGAAGGATGTTTACTGATAGAGATTGAGGGTTAGAAGGATGTTTACTGATGGAGATTGAGGGTTAGAAGGATGTTTACTGATGGAGATTGAGGGTGAGAAGGATGTTTACTGATAGAGATTGAGGGTTAGAAGGATGTTTACTGATAGAGATTGAGGGTTAGAAGGATGTTTACTGATGGAGATTGAGGGTGAGAAGGATGTTTACTGATAGAGATTGAGGGTTAGAAGGATGTTTACTGATGGAGATTGAGGGTTATAAGGATGTTTACTGATGGAGATTGAGGGTTAGAAGGATGTTTACTGATGGAGATTGAGGGTGAGAAGGATGTTTACTGATAGAGATTGAGGGTGAGAAGGATGTTTACTGATGGAGATTGAGGGTTAGAAGGATGTTTACTTATGGAGATTGAGGGTTAGAAGGATGTTTACTGATAGAGATTGAGGGTTAGAAGGATGTTTACTGATAGAGATTGAGGGTGAGAAGGATGTTTACTGATAGAGATTGAGGGTGAGAAGGATGTTTACTGATAGAGATTGAGGGTTAGAAGGATGTTTACTGATAGAGATTGAGGGTTAGAAGGATGTTTACTGATAGAGATTGAGGGTGAGAAGGATGTTTACTGATAGAGATTGAGGGTTTGAAGGATGTTTACTGATAGAGATTGAGGGTTAGAAGGATGTTTACTGATAGAGATTGAGGGTTAGAAGGATGTTTACTGATGGAGATTGAGGATTAGAAGGATGTTTACTGATGGAGATTGAGGGTTAGAAGGATGTTTACTGATGGAGATTGAGGGTTAGAAGGATGTTTACTGATGGAGATTGAGGGTGAGAAGGATGTTTACTGATGGAGATTGAGGGTTAGAAGGATGTTTACTGATGGAGATTGAGGGTTAGAAGGATGTTTACTGATGGAGATTGAGGGTGAGAAGGATGTTTACTGATGGAGATTGAGGGTGAGAAGGATGTTTACTGATGGAGATTGAGGGTTAGAAGGATGTTTACTGATAGAGATTGAGGGTTAGAAGGATGTTTACTGATGGAGATTGAGGGTTAGAAGGATGTTTACTGATAGAGATTGAGGGTGAGAAGGATGTTTACTGATGGAGATTGAGGGTTAGAAGGATGTTTACTGATGGAGATTGAGGGTTAGAAGGATGTTTACTGATAGAGATTGAGGGTTAGAAGGATGTTTACTGATGGAGATTGAGGGTTAGAAGGATGTTTACTGATGGAGATTGAGGGTTAGAAGGATGTTTACTGATAGAGATTGAGGGTGAGAAGGATGTTTACTGATAGAGATTGAGGGTGAGAAGGATGTTTACTGATGGAGATTGAGGGTGAGAAGGATGTTTACTGATGGAGATTGAGGGTTAGAAGGATGTTTACTGATGGAGATTGAGGGTTAGAAGGATGTTTACTTATGGAGATTGAGGGATGGAAGGATGTTAACTGATAGAGATTGAGGGTTAGAAGGATGTTTACTGATAGAGATTGAGGGTTAGAAGGATGTTTACTGATGGAGATTGAGGGTTAGAAGGATGTTTACTGATGGAGATTGAGGGTGAGAAGGATGTTTACTGATGGAGATTGAGGGTTAGAAGGATGTTTACTGATAGAGATTGAGGGTGAGAAGGATGTTTACTGATGGAGATTGAGGGTGAGAAGGATGTTTACTGATGGAGATTGAGGGTTAGAAGGATGTTTACTTATGGAGATTGAGGGTGAGAAGGATGTTTACTGATAGAGATTGAGGGTAAGAAGGATGTTTACTGATGGAGATTGAGGGTTAGAAGGATGTTTACTGATGGAGATTGAGGGTGAGAAGGATGTTTACTGATAGAGATTGAGGGTTAGAAGGATGTTTACTGATGGAGATTGAGGGTGAGAAGGATGTTTACTGATAGAGATTGAGGGTGAGAAGGATGTTTACTGATGGAGATTGAGGGTTAGAAGGATGTTTACTGATAGAGATTGAGGGTTAGAAGGATGTTTACTGATAGAGATTGAGGGTAAGAAGGATGTTTACTTATGGAGATTGAGGGTTAGAAGGATGTTTACTGATAGAGATTGAGGGTTAGAAGGATGTTTACTGATAGAGATTGAGGGTTAGAAGGATGTTTACTGATAGAGATTGAGTGTGAGAAGGATGTTTACTGATAGAGATTGAGGGTTAGAAGGATGTTTACTTATGGAGATTGAGGGTTAGAAGGATGTTTACTTATGGAGATTGAGGGTTAGAAGGATGTTTACTTATGGAGATTGAGGGTTAGAAGGATGTTTACTGATAGAGATTGAGGGTTAGAAGGATGTTTACTGATAGAGATTGAGGGTTAGAAGGATGTTTACTTATGGAGATTGAGGGTTAGAAGGATGTTTACTGATAGAGATTGAGGGTTAGAAGGATGTTTACTGATGGAGATTGAGGGTTAGAAGGATGTTTACTGATGGAGATTGAGGATTAGAAGGATGTTTACTGATAGAGATTGAGGGTGAGAAGGATGTTTACTGATAGAGATTGAGGGTGAGAAGGATGTTTACTGATGGAGATTGAGGGTTAGAAGGATGTTTACTGATAGAGATTGAGGGTTAGAAGGATGTTTACTGATAGAGATTGAGGATTAGAAGGATGTTTACTGATAGAGATTGAGGGTTAGAAGGATGTTTACTGATGGAGATTGAGGGTTAGAAGGATGTTTACTGATGGAGATTGAGGGTTAGAAGGATGTTTACTGATGGAGATTGAGGGTTAGAAGGATGTTTACTGATAGAGATTGAGGATTAGAAGGATGTTTACTGATGGAGATTGAGGGTTAGAAGGATGTTTACTGATGGAGATTGAGGGTTAGAAGGATGTTTACTGATGGAGATTGAGGGTTAGAAGGATGTTTACTGATAGAGATTGAGGGTTAGAAGGATGTTTACTGATGGAGATTGAGGGTGAGAAGGATGTTTACTGATGGAGATTGAGGGTTAGAAGGATGTTTACTGATAGAGATTGAGGGTGAGAAGGATGTTTACTGATGGAGATTGAGGGTTTGAAGGATGTTTACTGATGGAGATTGAGGATTAGAAGGATGTTTACTGATAGAGATTGAGGTTTAGAAGGATGTTTACTGATGGAGATTGAGGGTGAGAAGGATGTTTACTGATGGAGATTGAGGGTTAGAAGGATGTTTACTGATAGAGATTGAGGGTGAGAAGGATGTTTACTGATGGAGATTGAGGGTGAGAAGGATGTTTACTGATGGAGATTGAGGGTTAGAAGGATGTTTACTTATGGAGATTGAGGGTGAGAAGGATGTTTACTGATAGAGATTGAGGGTGAGAAGGATGTTTACTGATGGAGATTGAGGGTGAGAAGGATGTTTACTGATAGAGATTGAGGGTAAGAAGGATGTTCACTGATGGAGATTGAGGGTTAGAAGGATGTTTACTGATGGAGATTGAGGGTGAGAAGGATGTTTACTGATAGAGATTGAGGGTTAGAAGGATGTTTACTGATGGAGATTGAGGGTGAGAAGGATGTTTACTGATAGAGATTGAGGGTGAGAAGGATGTTTACTGATGGAGATTGAGGGTTAGAAGGATGTTTACTGATAGAGATTGAGGGTTAGAAGGATGTTTACTGATAGAGATTGAGGGTTAGAAGGATGTTTACTGATAGAGATTGAGGGTGAGAAGGATGTTTACTGATAGAGATTGAGGGTTAGAAGGATGTTTACTTATGGAGATTGAGGGTTAGAAGGATGTTTACTTATGGAGATTGAGGGTTAGAAGGATGTTTACTTATGGAGATTGAGGGTTAGAAGGATGTTTACTGATAGAGATTGAGGGTTAGAAGGATGTTTACTGATAGAGATTGAGGGTTAGAAGGATGTTTACTTATGGAGATTGAGGGTTAGAAGGATGTTTACTGATAGAGATTGAGGGTTAGAAGGATGTTTACTGATGGAGATTGAGGGTTAGAAGGATGTTTACTGATGGAGATTGAGGATGAGAAGGATGTTTACTGATAGAGATTGAGGGTGAGAAGGATGTTTACTGATAGAGATTGAGGGTGAGAAGGATGTTTACTGATGGAGATTGAGGGTTAGAAGGATGTTTACTGATAGAGATTGAGGGTTAGAAGGATGTTTACTGATAGAGATTGAGGATTAGAAGGATGTTTACTGATAGAGATTGAGGGTTAGAAGGATGTTTACTGATGGAGATTGAGGGTTAGAAGGATGTTTACTGATGGAGATTGAGGGTTAGAACGATGTTTACTGATGGAGATTGAGGGTTAGAAGGATGTTTACTGATAGAGATTGAGGATTAGAAGGATGTTTACTGATGGAGATTGAGGGTTAGAAGGATGTTTACTGATGGAGATTGAGGGTTAGAAGGATGTTTACTGATAGAGATTGAGGGTTAGAAGCATGTTTACTGATAGAGATTGAGGGTGAGAAGGATGTTTACTGATAGAGATTGAGGATTAGAAGGATGTTTACTGATGGAGATTGAGGGTTAGAAGGATGTTTACTGATGGAGATTGAGGGTTAGAAGGATGTTTACTGATGGAGATTGAGGGTTAGAAGGATGTTTACTGATAGAGATTGAGGGTTAGAAGGATGTTTACTGATGGAGATTGAGGGTGAGAAGGATGTTTACTGATGGAGATTGAGGGTTAGAAGGATGTTTACTGATAGAGATTGAGGGTGAGAAGGATGTTTACTGATGGAGATTGAGGGTTTGAAGGATGTTTACTGATGGAGATTGAGGATTAGAAGGATGTTTACTGATAGAGATTGAGGTTTAGAAGGATGTTTACTGATGGAGATTGAGGGTTAGAAGGATGTTTACTGATGGAGATTGAGGGTTAGAAGGATGTATACTGATAGAGATTGAGGGTTAGAAGGATGTTTACTGATGGAGATTGAGGGTGAGAAGGATGTTTACTGATGGAGATTGAGGGTTAGAAGGATGTTTACTTATGGAGATTGAGGGTGAGAAGGATGTTTACTGATAGAGATTGAGGGTTAGAAGGATGTTTACTGATGGAGATTGAGGGTGAGAAGGATGTTTACTGATGGAGATTGAGGGTTAGAAGGATGTTTACTTATGGAGATTGAGGGTTAGAAGGATGTTTACTGATAGAGATTGAGGGTTAGAAGGATGTTTACTTATGGAGATTGAGGGTTAGAAGGATGTCTACTGATAGAGATTGAGGGTTAGAAGGATGTTTACTGATGGAGATTGAGGGTTAGAAGGATGTTTACTGATGGAGATTGAGGGTGAGAAGGATGTTTACTGATAGAGATTGAGGGTTAGAAGGATGTTTACTGATAGAGATTGAGGGTTAGAAGGATGTTTACTGATGGAGATTGAGGGTGAGAAGGATGTTTACTGATAGAGATTGAGGGTTAGAAGGATGTTTACTGATGGAGATTGAGGGTTAGAAGGATGTTTACTGATGGAGATTGAGGGTTAGAAGGATGTTTACTGATGGAGATTGAGGGTGAGAAGGATGTTTACTGATAGAGATTGAGGGTGAGAAGGATGTTTACTGATGGAGATTGAGGGTTAGAAGGATGTTTACTTATGGAGATTGAGGGTTAGAAGGATGTTTACTGATAGAGATTGAGGGTTAGAAGGATGTTTACTGATAGAGATTGAGGGTGAGAAGGATGTTTACTGATAGAGATTGAGGGTGAGAAGGATGTTTACTGATAGAGATTGAGGGTTAGAAGGATGTTTACTGATAGAGATTGAGGGTTAGAAGGATGTTTACTGATAGAGATTGAGGGTGAGAAGGATGTTTACTGATAGAGATTGAGGGTTTGAAGGATGTTTACTGATAGAGATTGAGGGTTAGAAGGATGTTTACTGATAGAGATTGAGGGTTAGAAGGATGTTTACTGATGGAGATTGAGGATTAGAAGGATGTTTACTGATGGAGATTGAGGGTTAGAAGGATGTTTACTGATGGAGATTGAGGGTTAGAAGGATGTTTACTGATGGAGATTGAGGGTGAGAAGGATGTTTACTGATGGAGATTGAGGGTTAGAAGGATGTTTACTGATGGAGATTGAGGGTTAGAAGGATGTTTACTGATGGAGATTGAGGGTGAGAAGGATGTTTACTGATAGAGATTGAGGGTGAGAAGGATGTTTACTGATGGAGATTGAGGGTGAGAAGGATGTTTACTTATGGAGATTGAGGGTTAGAAGGATGTTTACTTATGGAGATTGAGGGTTAGAAGGATGTTTACTGATAGAGATTGAGGGTTAGAAGGATGTTTACTGATAGAGATTGAGGGTTAGAAGGATGTTTACTTATGGAGATTGAGGGTTAGAAGGATGTTTACTGATAGAGATTGAGGGTTAGAAGGATGTTTACTGATGGAGATTGAGGGTTAGAAGGATGTTTACTGATGGAGATTGAGGATGAGAAGGATGTTTACTGATAGAGATTGAGGGTGAGAAGGATGTTTACTGATAGAGATTGAGGGTGAGAAGGATGTTTACTGATGGAGATTGAGGGTTAGAAGGATGTTTACTGATAGAGATTGAGGGTTAGAAGGATGTTTACTGATAGAGATTGAGGATTAGAAGGATGTTTACTGATAGAGATTGAGGGTTAGAAGGATGTTTACTGATGGAGATTGAGGGTTAGAAGGATGTTTACTGATGGAGATTGAGGGTTAGAAGGATGTTTACTGATGGAGATTGAGGGTTAGAAGGATGTTTACTGATAGAGATTGAGGGTTAGAAGGATGTTTACTGATAGAGATTGAGGATTAGAAGGATGTTTACTGATGGAGATTGAGGGTTAGAAGGATGTTTACTGATGGAGATTGAGGGTTAGAAGGATGTTTACTGATAGAGATTGAGGGTTAGAAGGATGTTTACTGATAGAGATTGAGGGTGAGAAGGATGTTTACTGATAGAGATTGAGGATTAGAAGGATGTTTACTGATGGAGATTGAGGGTTAGAAGGATGTTTACTGATGGAGATTGAGGGTTAGAAGGATGTTTACTGATGGAGATTGAGGGTTAGAAGGATGTTTACTGATAGAGATTGAGGGTTAGAAGGATGTTTACTGATGGAGATTGAGGGTGAGAAGGATGTTTACTGATGGAGATTGAGGGTTAGAAGGATGTTTACTGATAGAGATTGAGGGTGAGAAGGATGTTTACTGATGGAGATTGAGGGTTTGAAGGATGTTTACTGATGGAGATTGAGGATTAGAAGGATGTTTACTGATAGAGATTGAGGTTTAGAAGGATGTTTACTGATGGAGATTGAGGGTTAGAAGGATGTTTACTGATGGAGATTGAGGGTTAGAAGGATGTTTACTGATAGAGATTGAGGGTTAGAAGGATGTTTACTGATGGAGATTGAGGGTGAGAAGGATGTTTACTGATGGAGATTGAGGGTTAGAAGGATGTTTACTTATGGAGATTGAGGGTGAGAAGGATGTTTACTGATAGAGATTGAGGGTTAGAAGGATGTTTACTGATGGAGATTGAGGGTGAGAAGGATGTTTACTGATGGAGATTGAGGGTTAGAAGGATGTTTACTTATGGAGATTGAGGGTGAGAAGGATGTTTACTGATAGAGATTGAGGGTTAGAAGGATGTTTACTGATAGAGATTGAGGGTTAGAAGGATGTTTACTGATGGAGATTGAGGGTGAGAAGGATGTTTACTGATAGAGATTGAGGGTTAGAAGGATGTTTACTGATGGAGATTGAGGGTTAGAAGGATGTTTACTGATGGAGATTGAGGGTTAGAAGGATGTTTACTGATGGGGATTGAGGGTGAGAAGGATGTTTACTGATAGAGATTGAGGGTGAGAAGGATGTTTACTGATGGAGATTGAGGGTTAGAAGGATGTTTACTTATGGAGATTGAGGGTTAGAAGGATGTTTACTGATAGAGATTGAGGGTTAGAAGGATGTTTACTGATGGAGATTGAGGGTTAGAAGGATGTTTACTGATAGAGATTGAGGGTTAGAAGGATGTTTACTGATGGAGATTGAGGGTTAGAAGGATGTTTACTGATAGAGATTGAGGGTGAGAAGGATGTTTACTGATGGAGATTGAGGGTTAGAAGGATGTTTACTGATGGAGATTGAGGGTTAGAAGGATGTTTACTGATAGAGATTGAGGGTTAGAAGGATGTTTACTGATGGAGATTGAGGGTTAGAAGGATGTTTACTGATGGAGATTGAGGGTTAGAAGGATGTTTACTGATAGAGATTGAGGGTGAGAAGGATGTTTACTGATAGAGATTGAGGGTGAGAAGGATGTTTACTGATGGAGATTGAGGGTGAGAAGGATGTTTACTGATGGAGATTGAGGGTTAGAAGGATGTTTACTGATGGAGATTGAGGGTTAGAAGGATGTTTACTTATGGAGATTGAGGGTTAGAAGGATGTTAACTGATAGAGATTGAGGGTTAGAAGGATGTTTACTGATAGAGATTGAGGGTTAGAAGGATGTTTACTGATGGAGATTGAGGGTTAGAAGGATGTTTACTGATGGAGATTGAGGGTGAGAAGGATGTTTACTGATGGAGATTGAGGGTTAGAAGGATGTTTACTGATAGAGATTGAGGGTGAGAAGGATGTTTACTGATGGAGATTGAGGGTGAGAAGGATGTTTACTGATGGAGATTGAGGGTTAGAAGGATGTTTACTTATGGAGATTGAGGGTGAGAAGGATGTTTACTGATAGAGATTGAGGGTTAGAAGGATGTTTACTGATGGAGATTGAGGGTGAGAAGGATGTTTACTGATAGAGATTGAGGGTAAGAAGGATGTTTACTGATGGAGATTGAGGGTTAGAAGGATGTTTACTGATGGAGATTGAGGGTGAGAAGGATGTTTACTGATAGAGATTGAGGGTTAGAAGGTTGTTTACTGATGGAGATTGAGGGTGAGAAGGATGTTTACTGATAGAGATTGAGGGTGAGAAGGATGTTTACTGATGGAGATTGAGGGTTAGAAGGATGTTTACTGATAGAGATTGAGGGTTAGAAGGATGTTTACTGATAGAGATTGAGGGTAAGAAGGATGTTTACTGATGGAGATTGAGGGTTAGAAGGATGTTTACTGATAGAGATTGAGGGTTAGAAGGATGTTTACTGATAGAGATTGAGGGTTAGAAGGATGTTTACTGATAGAGATTGAGGGTGAGAAGGATGTTTACTGATAGAGATTGAGGGTTAGAAGGATGTTTACTTATGGAGATTGAGGGTTAGAAGGATGTTTACTTATGGAGATTGAGGGTTAGAAGGATGTTTACTTATGGAGATTGAGGGTTAGAAGGATGTTTACTGATAGAGATTGAGGGTTAGAAGGATGTTTACTGATAGAGATTGAGGGTTAGAAGGATGTTTACTTATGGAGATTGAGGGTTAGAAGGATGTTTACTGATAGAGATTGAGGGTTAGAAGGATGTTTACTGATGGAGATTGAGGGTTAGATGGATGTTTACTGATGGAGATTGAGGATGAGAAGGATGTTTACTGATAGAGATTGAGGGTGAGAAGGATGTTTACTGATAGAGATTGAGGGTGAGAAGGATGTTTACTGATAGAGATTGAGGGTTAGAAGGATGTTTACTGATGGAGATTGAGGTTTAGAAGGATGTTTACTGATGGAGATTGAGGTTTAGAAGGATGTTTACTGATGGAGATTGAGGGTTAGAAGGATGTTTACTGATAGAGATTGAGGGTGAGAAGGAAGTTTACTGATGGAGATTGAGGGTTAGAAGGATGTTTACTGATAGAGATTGAGGGTTAGAAGGATGTTTACTGATAGAGATTGAGGATTAGAAGGATGTTTACTGATGGAGATTGAGGTTTAGAAGGATGTTTACTGATGGAGATTGAGGTTTAGAAGGATGTTTACTGATGGAGATTGAGGGTGAGAAGGATGTTTACTGATGGAGATTGAGGGTTAGAAGGATGTTTACTGATAGAGATTGAGGGTGAGAAGGATGTTTACTGATAGAGATTGAGGGTGAGAAGGATGTTTACTGATAGAGATTGAGGGTTAGAAGGATGTTTACTGATGGAGATTGAGGTTTAGAAGGATGTTTACTGATGGAGATTGAGGTTTAGAAGGATGTTTACTGATGGAGATTGAGGGTTAGAAGGATGTTTACTGATAGAGATTGAGGGTTTGAAGGATGTTTACTGATAGAGATTGAGGGTTAGAAGGATGTTTACTGATAGAGATTGAGGGTGAGAAGGATGTTTACTGATGGAGATTGAGGGTTAGAAGGATGTTTACTGATAGAGATTGAGGATTAGAAGGATGTTTACTTATAGAGATTGAGGGTTAGAAGGATGTTTACTGATAGAGATTGAGGGTGAGAAGGATGTTTACTGATAGAGATTGAGGGTTTGAAGGATGTTTACTGATAGAGATTGAGGGTTAGAAGGATGTTTACTGATAGAGATTGAGGGTGAGAAGGATGTTTACTGATGGAGATTGAGGGTTAGAAGGATGTTTACTGATAGAGATTGAGGATTAGAAGGATGTTTACTTATAGAGATTGAGGGTTAGAAGGATGTTTACTGATAGATATTGAGGGTTAGAAGGATGTTTACTGATAGAGATTGAGGGTGAGAAGGATGTTTACTGATAGAGATTGAGGGTTTGAAGGATGTTTACTGATAGAGATTGAGGGTTAGAAGGATGTTTACTGATGGAGATTGAGGTTTAGAAGGATGTTTACTGATGGAGATTGAGGTTTAGAAGGATGTTTACTGATGGAGATTGAGGGTTAGAAGGATGTTTACTGATAGAGATTGAGGGTTTGAAGGATGTTTACTGATAGAGATTGAGGGTTAGAAGGATGTTTACTGATAGAGATTGAGGGTGAGAAGGATGTTTACTGATGGAGATTGAGGGTTAGAAGGATGTTTACTGATAGAGATTGAGGATTAGAAGGATGTTTACTTATAGAGATTGAGGGTTAGAAGGATGTTTACTGATAGAGATTGAGGGTTAGAAGGATGTTTACTGATAGAGATTGAGGGTGAGAAGGATGTTTACTGATAGAGATTGAGGATTAGAAGGATGTTTACTGATGGAGATTGAGGGTTCGAAGGATGTTTACTGATGGAGATTGAGGGTTAGAAGGATGTTTACTTATAGAGATTGAGGGTTAGAAGGATGTTTACTGATAGAGATTGAGGGTTAGAAGGATGTTTACTGATGGAGATTGAGGGTTAGAAGGATGTTTACTGATCGAGATTGAGGGTGAGAAGGATGTTTACTGATAGAGATTGAGGGTTAGAAGGATGTTTACTGATGGAGATTGAGGGTTAGAA
The DNA here is from genome assembly GCF_035084215.1 of Heptranchias perlo. Taxonomy (NCBI): domain Eukaryota; kingdom Metazoa; phylum Chordata; class Chondrichthyes; order Hexanchiformes; family Hexanchidae; genus Heptranchias; species Heptranchias perlo. The sequence goes on from NC_090351.1 coordinate 2,170,518, forward strand.
GGATGTTTACTGATGGAGATTGAGGGTTAGAAGGATGTTTACTGATGGAGATTGAGGGTTAGAAGGATGTTTACTGATAGAGATTGAGGGTGAGAAGGATGTTTACTGATGGAGATTGAGGGTGAGAAGGATGTTTACTGATAGAGATTGAGGGTTAGAAGGATGTTTACTGATGGAGATTGAGGGTTAGAAGGATGTTTACTGATAGAGATTGAGGGTTAGAAGGATGTTTACTGATAGAGATTGAGGGTTAGAAGGATGTTTACTGATAGAGATTGAGGGTTAGAAGGATGTTTACTGATAGAGATTGAGGGTTAGAAGGATGTTTACTGATGGAGATTGAGGGTGAGAAGGATGTTTACTTATAGAGATTGAGGGTGAGAAGGATGTTTACTGATAGAGATTGAGGGTTAGAAGGATGTTTACTGATAGAGATTGAGGGTTAGAAGGATGTTTACTGATGGAGATTGAGGGTTAGAAGGATGTTTACTGATGGAGATTGAGGGTTAGAAGGATGTTTACTGATAGAGATTGAGGGTTAGAAGGATGTTTACTGATGGAGATTGAGGGTGAGAAGGATGTTTACTGATGGAGATTGAGGGTGAGAAGGATGTTTACTGATGGAGATTGAGGGTGAGAAGGATGTTTACTTATAGAGATTGAGGGTGAGAAGGATGTTTACTTATAGAGATTGAGGGTTAGAAGGATGTTTACTGATGGAGATTGAGGGTGAGAAGGATGTTTACTGATAGAGATTGAGGGTTAGAAGGATGTTTACTGATGGAGATTGAGGGTTAGAAGGATCTTTACTGATGCAGATTGAGGGTTAGAAGGATGTTTACTTATAGAGATTGAGGGTAAGAAGGATGTTTACTGATAGAGATTGAGGGTTAGAAGGATGTTTACTGATGGAGATTGAGGGTGAGAAGGATGTTTACTGATGGAGATTGAGGGTGAGAAGGATGTTTACTGATGGAGATTGAGGGTGAGAAGGATGTTTACTTATAGAGATTGAGGGTGAGAAGGATGTTTACTTATAGAGATTGAGGGTTAGAAGGATGTTTACTGATGGAGATTGAGGGTGAGAAGGATGTTTACTGATAGAGATTGAGGGTTAGAAGGATGTTTACTGATGGAGATTGAGGGTTAGAAGGATCTTTACTGATGCAGATTGAGGGTTAGAAGGATGTTTACTTATAGAGATTGAGGGTAAGAAGGATGTTTACTGATAGAGATTGAGGGTTAGAAGGATGTTTACTGATAGAGATTGAGGGTGAGAAGGATGTTTACTGATAGAGATTGAGGGTAAGAAGGATGTTTACTGATAGAGATTGAGGGTTAGAAGGATGTTTACTGATGGAGATTGAGGGTGAGAAGGATGTTTACTGATGGAGATTGAGGGTGAGAAGGATGTTTACTGATGGAGATTGAGGGTTAGAAGGATGTTTACTGATAGAGATTGAGGATTAGAAGGATGTTTACTTATAGAGATTGAGGGTGAGAAGGATGTTTACTGATAGAGATTGAGGGTTAGAAGGATGTTTACTGATGGAGATTGAGGGTGAGAAGGATGTTTACTGATGGAGATTGAGGGTTAGAAGGATGTTTACTGACAGAGATTGAGGATTAGAAGGATGTTTACTTATGGAGATTGAGGGTTAGAAGGATGTTTACTGATAGAGATTGAGGGTGAGAAGGATGTTTACTGATGGAGATTGAGGATTAGAAGGATGTTTACTTATGGAGATTGAGGGTTAGAAGGATGTTTACTGATAGAGATTGAGGGTGAGAAGGATGTTTACTGATAGAGATTGAGGGTGAGAAGGATGTTTACTGATGGAGATTGAGGGTTAGAAGAATGTTTACTGATAGAGATTGAGGGTTAGAAGGATGTTTACTTATAGAGATTGAGGGTTAGAAGGATGTTTACTGATGGAGATTGAGGGTTAGAAGGATGTTTACTGATAGAGATTGAGGGTGAGAAGGATGTTTACTGATAGAGATTGAGGGTGAGAAGGATGTTTACTGATAGAGATTGAGGGTTAGAAGGATGTTTACTGAAGGAGATTGAGGATTAGAAGGATGTTTACTGATGGAGATTGAGGGTTAGAAGGATGTTTACTGATAGAGATTGAGGGTTAGAAGGATGTTTACTGATAGAGATTGAGGGTTAGAAGGATGTTTACTGATAGAGATTGATGGTTAGAAGGATGTTTACTGATAGAGATTGAGGGTTAGAAGGATGTTTACTGATAGAGATTGATGGTTAGAAGGATGTTTACTGATGGAGATTGAGGGTTAGAAGGATGTTTACTGAAGGAGATTGAGGATTAGAAGGATGTTTACTGATGGAGATTGAGGATTAGAAGGATGTTTACTGATGGAGATTGAGGGTTAGAAGGATGTTTACTGATAGAGATTGAGGGTTAGAAGGATGTTTACTGAAGGAGATTGAGGGTTAGAAGGATGTTTACTTATAGAGATTGAGGGTTAGAAGGATGTTTACTGAAGGAGATTGAGGATTAGAAGGATGTTTACTGATGGAGATTGAGGGTTAGAAGGATGTTTACTTTTAGAGATTGAGGGTGAGAAGGATGTTTACTTATAGAGATTGAGGGTTAGAAGGATGTTTACTGATAGAGATTGAGGGTTAGAAGGATGTTTACTGATAGAGATTGAGGGTTAGAAGGATGTTTACTGATGGAGATTGAGGGTTAGAAGGATGTTTACTGATGGAGATTGAGGGTTAGAAGGATGTTTACTTTTAGAGATTGAGGGTTAGAAGGATGTTTACTGATAGAGATTGAGGGTTAGAAGGATGTTTACTGATGGAGATTGAGGATTAGAAGGATGTTTACTGATAAAGATTGAGGGTTAGAAGGATGTTTACTGATGGAGATTGAGGGTTAGAAGGATGTTTACTGATAGAGATTGAGGGTTAGAAGGATGTTTACTGATGGAGATTGAGGGTTAGAAGGATGTTTACTGATAGAGATTGAGGGTTAGAAGGATGTTTACTGATAGAGATTGAGGGTTAGAAGGATGTTTACTGATAGAGATTGATGGTTAGAAGGATGTTTACTGATGGAGATTGAGGGTTAGAAGGATGTTTACTGATAGAGATTGAGGGTTAGAAGGATGTTTACTGATAGAGATTGATGGTTAGAAGGATGTTTCCTGATGGAGATTGAGGGTTAGAAGGATGTTTACTGATAGAGATTGAGGGTTAGAAGGATGTTTACTGATAGAGATTGAGGGTTAGAAGGATGTTTACTGATAGAGATTGAGGGTTAGAAGGATGTTTACTGATAGAGATTGAGGGTTAGAAGGATGTTTACTGATAGAGATTGAGGGTTAGAAGGATGTTTACTGATAGAGATTGAGGATTAGAAGGATGTTTACTGATGGAGATTGAGGGTTAGAAGGATGTTTACTGATGGAGATTGAGGGTTAGAAGGATGTTTACTGATAGAGATTGAGGGTTAGAAGGATGTTTACTGATAGAGATTGAGGGTTAGAAGGATGTTTACTGATAGAGATTGAGGATTAGAAGGATGTTTACTGATAGAGATTGAGGGTTAGAAGGATGTTTACTGATGGAGATTGAGGGTTAGAAGGATGTTTACTGATAGAGATTGAGGATTAGAAGGATGTTTACTGATAGAGATTGAGGGTTAGAAGGATGTTTACTGATGGAGATTGAGGGTTAGAAGGATGTTTACTGATAGAGATTGAGGGTTAGAAGGATGTTTACTGATGGAGATTGAGGGTTAGAAGGATGTTTACTGATAGAGATTGAAGATTAGAAGGATGTTTACTGATGGAGATTGAGGGTTAGAAGGATGTTTACTGATGGAGATTGAGGGTTAGAAGGATGTTTACTGATAGAGATTGAGGGTTAGAAGGATGTTTACTGATGGAGATTGAGGGTTAGAAGGATGTTTACTGATAGAGATTGAGGGTTAGAAGGATGTTTACTGATGGAGATTGAGGATTAGAAGGATGTTTACTGATGGAGATTGAGGGTTAGAAGGATGTTTACTGATAGAGATTGAGGATTAGAAGGATGTTTACTGATAGAGATTGAGGATTAGAAGGATGTTTACTGATAGAGATTGAGGGTTAGAAGGATGTTTACTGATAAAGATTGAGGGTTAGAAGGATGTTTACTGATAGAGATTGAGGGTTAGAAGGATGTTTACTGATGGAGATTGAGGGTTAGAAGGATGTTTACTGATAGAGATTGAGGGTTAGAAGGATGTTTACTGATAAAGATTGAGGGTTAGAAGGATGTTTACTGATAGAGATTGAGGGTTAGAAGGATGTTTACTGATAGAGATTGAGGGTTAGAAGGATGTTTACTGATAGAGATTGAGGGTTAGAAGGATGTTTACTGATAGAGATTGAGGGTTAGAAGGATGTTTACTGATAGAGATTGAGGGTTAGAAGGATGTTTACTGATAGAGATTGAGGGTTAGAAGGATGTTTACTGATAGAGATTGAGGGTTAGAAGGATGTTTACTGATCGAGATTGAGGGTTAGAAGGATGTTTACTGATAGAGTTTGAGGGTTAGAAGGATGTTTACTGATGGAGATTGAGGGTTAGAAGGATGTTTACTGATAGAGATTGAGGGTTAGAAGGATGTTTACTGATGGAGATTGAGGGTTAGAAGGATGTTTACTGATAGAGATTGAGGGTTAGAAGGATGTTCACTGATGGAGATTGAGGGTTAGAAGAAGCCTGAGATCGGTAGATTTTTGTTGGGTTAGGATAGAATCATAGAATCATAGAAGTTTACAACATGGAAACAGGCCCTTCGGCCCAACATGTCCATGTCGCCCTGTTTATACCACTAAGCTAGTCCCAATTGCCTGCACTTGGCCCATATCCCTCTATACCCATCTTACCCATGTAACTGTCCAAATGCTTTTGAAAAGACAAAATTGTACCCGCCTCTACTACTGCCTCTCGCAGCTCGTTCCAGACACTCACCACCCTTTGAGTGAAAAAATTGCCCCTCTGGACCCTTTTGTATCTCTCCCCTCTCACCTTAAATCTATGCCCCCTCGTTATAGACTCCCCTACCTTTGGGAAAAGATTTTGACTATCTACCTTATCTATGCCCCTCATTATTTTATAGACTTCTATAAGATCACCCCTTAACCTCCTACTCTCCAGGGAAAAAAGTCTCAGTCTATCCAACCTCTCCCTATAAGTCACCATCAAGTCCCGGTAGCATCCTAGTAATTCTTTTCTGCACTCTTTCTAGTTTAATAATATCCTTTCTATAATAGGGTGACCAGAACTGTACACAGTATTCCAAGTGTGGCCGAACTAATGTCTTGTACAACTTCAACAAGACATCCCAACTCCTGTATTCAATGTTCTGACCAATGAAACCAAGCATGCTGAATGCCTTCTTCACCACCCTATCCACCTGTGACTCCACTTTCAAGGAGATATGAACCTGTACTCCTAGATCTCTTTGCTCTATAACTCTCCCCAACGCCCTACCATTAACGGAGTATGTCCTGGCCCGATTCGATCTACCAAAATGCATCACCTCACATTTATCTAAATTAAACTCCATCTGCCATTCATCGGCCCACTGGTCCAATTTATCAAGATCCCGTTGCAATCCTAGATAACCTTCTTCACTGTCCACAATGCCACCAATCATGATGTCATCTGCAAACTTACTAACCATGCCTCCTAAATTCTCATCCAAATCATTAATATAAATGACAAATAACAGCGGACCCAGCACCGATCCCTGAGGCACACCGCTGGTCACAGGCCTCCAGTTTGAAAAACAACCCTCTACCTTCTGCCGTCAATCCAATTTTGTATCCAATTGGCTACCTCACCTTGGATCCCGTGAGATTTAACCTTATGTAACAACCTACAATGCGGTACCTTGTCAAAGGCTTTGCTAAAGTCCATGTAGACCACGTCTACTGCACAGCCCTCATCTATCTTCTTGGTTACCCCTTCAAAAAACTCAATCAAATTTGTGAGACATGATTTTCCTCTCACAAAACCATGCTGACTGTTCCTAATCAGTCCCTGCCTCTCCAAATGCCTGTAGATCCTGTCTCTCAGAATACCCTCTAACAACTTACCCACTACAGATGTCAGGCTCACCGGTCTGTAGTTCCCAGGCTTTTCCCTGCCGCCCTTCTTAAACAAGGACACAACATTTGCTACCCTCCAATCTTCAGGCACCTCACCTGTAGCTGTCGATGATTCAAATATCTCTGTAGGGGACCCGCAATTTCCTCCCTAACCTCCCATAACGTCCTGAGATACATTTCATCAGGTCCCGGAGATTTATCTACCTTGATGCAGATTTGGAGCAATGAGGGTAAATGAGGCTGAGATACAGATCAGCCATGATCTATTTGAATGATGGAGCTGTCTTGAGGGGCTGAATGGACCATTCCAGTTCCTGTGTCCCTGCAAATCTGAATGAAGGAGGTGTTGGTTGTGGATTGAACACAGCTTCCAAACCGCAGCAGGAAAAGCTGCTGAAAACTCTACTGAGCTGTGGGGTCTGCCCGAACTCCCCCAGTCCCTGTGAGCTGCCCGAACTCCCCCAGTCCCTGTGAGCTGTGGGATCTGCCCGAACTCCCCCAGTCCCTGTGAGCTGCCTGAACTCCCCCAGTCCCTGTGAGCTGCCTGAACTCCCCCAGTCCCTGTGAGCTGCCTGAACTCCCCCAGTCCCTGTGAGCTGCCTGAACTCCCCCAGTCCCTGTGAGCTGCCTGAACTCCCCCAGTCCCTGTGAGCTGTGGGGTCTGCCCGAACTCCCCCAGTCCCTGTGAGCTGCCCGAACTCCCCCAGTTCCTGTGAGCTGCCTGAACTCCCCCAGTCCCTGTGAGCTGCCCGATCTCTCCCAGACCCTGTGAGCTGCCCGAACTCCCCCAGACCCTGTGAGCTGTGGGAGCTGCCCAAACTTCCCCAGTCCCTGTGAGCTGCCCAAACTTCCCCAGTCCCTGTGAGCTGCCCGATCTCCCCCAGACCCTGTGAGCTGTGGGAGCTGCCCAAACTCCCCCAGTCCCTGTGAGCTGCCCGAACTTCCCCAGTCCCTGTGAGCTGCCCAAACTCCCCCAGTCCCTGTGAGCTGCCCGAACTCCCCCAGTCCCTGTGAGCTGCCCGATCTCCCCCAGTCCCTGTGAGCTGCCCGAACTCCCTCAGTCCCTGTGAGCTGTGGGAGCTGCCTGAAATCCCCCAGTCCCTGTGAACTGTGGGGTCTGCCCGAACTCCCCCAGTCCCTGTGAGCTGCCCGAACTCCCCCAGTCCCTGTGAGCTGCCCGAACTCCCCCAGTCCCTGTGAGCTGCCCGAACTCCCCCAGTCCCTGTGAGCTGCCCGAACTCCCCCAGTCCCTGTGAGCTGCCCGAACTCCCCCAGTCCCTGTGAGCTGCCCGAACTCCCCCAGTCCCTGTGAGCTGTGAGCTTTAATCCCCTGAACAATTGTGTTGGGGCCAATGAAGGTCTGTATGTTTGCCTGACCATTTGGAGTGACTGGTAGCTGCTAAATCAAACCGGGTGGTAGGGCAAGAACATGCCAAGCTCGGGCTGTGTAATCCGAAACCTCCAGCAACCTAAATGAAAATAGACTTCATGGAAGCATTTCAATAGGCCTATAATTTCTTCTCGAGATATAGTTCCTTCCAAACACGCAGCTGGCATATCGAGCTTAAGCCTAGCTGCTTTGATTATGGGTCAATAAAGGACCACTTCTAGGAAATGCATCTGTTTCTGTTTAGAAGCACCAAACATGCAGCAACCAAATACGTCGGTTTATTAAAAATTCTATAAATACAGATACCAGTGTTCAAGAATTCAGCCTTCGCATTTGTCCTTGTCATAGGCCGGGTGATACCTGAATGGAACTTCCCACTGACTCCTTGTTTGGTCCCTCATTGGACTTTCACAAAAGGGCCGATTTTAACTGTTCGCCAGCCTGGCGGTAACCAGGCAGTAAAAATGGCCGCAGTGACTTAGGAACATAGGAACAGGTGTAGGCCATTCAGCCCCTCGGGTCTGTTACATAGGAACAGGAGGAGGCCATTCAGCCCCTCGGGTCTGTTACATAGGAACAGGAGGAGGCCATTCAGCCCCTCGGGTGTGTTACATAGGAACAGGAGGAGGCCATTCAGCCCCTCGGGTCTGTTACATAGGAACAGGTGTAGGCCATTCAGCCCCTCGGGTCTGTTACATAGGAACAGGTGTAGGCCATTCAGCCCCTCGGGTCTGTTACATAGGAACAGGAGGAGGCCATTCAGCCCCTCGGGTCTGTTACATAGGAACAGGAGGAGGCCATTCAGCCCCTCGGGCCTGCCCCAATTCAATTAGATCACGGCTGATCAGTAACTCAACTCCATTTACCCGCCTTTGCTCCATATTCCTTGATACCCTTACCTCACATAAAACCTATTGATCTCAGTCTTGAAACCTCCAATTGTCCCAGTATCCACAGTCTTTTGGGGGAGAGATTTCCAGATTTCCACTACCCTTTGTGTGAAAAAGTGCTTCCTGATTTCACCCCTGAACGGCCTGGCTCTAATTTTAAGGTTATTCCCCCTTGTTCTGGATTCCCCCACCAGAGGAAATAGTTTCTTTCTATCTATCCTATCAACTCCTTTAAACATTTGAAACACCTCAATTAGATCATCCCTTAATCTTCTATACTCAAGGCAACACAAGCCTAGTCTGTGCAACCTGTTCTCATAATTTAACCCTTTTAGCCCCGGTATCATTCTGGTGAATCTGTGCTGCACCCCCTCCAAGGCCAATATATCCTTCCTGAGGTTCGGTGTCCAGAACTGAATGCAGTCTCCAGATGGGGTCTGACCAGAGCTCAGTACAGCTGGAACATCACATCTACCCCTTTATATTCCAGGCCTTGAGATAAAGACGAACATTCCATTAGCCTTTTTAATTGATTTTTGTACCTGTCCACCAGCTTTTAATGATTTGTGTACCTGGACACTGAAATCCCTTTGCTCCTCCACAGTCCCTGGTCTCTCACCATTAGAAAATGCTCCAATTTATCTTTCTTTGCTCCAAACCTCACACTGCCCACATTAAACTCCATCTGCCACAGTTTTGCCCACTCACTTAATCTGTCAATGTCCCTTTGCAACTTCCTGCTCCCATCCACACAACTTACTGTGCCTCCCAGTTTAACGTCATATACAAACTTGAATATAGACATCTTCATTCTTGCATCTAAATCATTAATAAATGAGGTGAAAAGTTGAGGCCCCAGTACAGATCCTTGGGGAACATCACTTGTCACACCCCACCAATCAGAACACTCCCTTTATCCCCACTCTCTGTCACCTACCACCCAACAAATTACCCACCCATGTCAAAAAGTTACATCCAATTCTCATTTTTACAGATAATATTTTGTGTTGAACTTTATCAAATGCCTTCTGGATTTGCATATAAATAACATCCATAGACACTCTCTTATCTATATTATTAGTGACCTCCTCAAATAATTCAACTAGATTAGTCAGAAATGAATTAACTTTAACGAAGCCATGCTGGCTCACACTGATCACTGCATCTTGCTCAAGTGCTCAGTCACTCTGTCCTTAATGGCAGATTCCAGTAGCTTCCCCACAACTGATTTACCCTCTCCAATCATAGAATTATAGAAACTTACAGCATAAAAGGAGGCCATTTGGCCCATCGTGCCCAATTAATTCCATTCCCCAGCTCTCTCCCCATGGCCCTGCAAATTTTTCCTTTTCAAGTATTTATCCAATTCCCATTTGAAAGTTACTATTGAATCTGCTTCCACCGCCCTTTCAGGCAGTGCATTCCAGATCATAACAACTCGCTGCGTAAAAACATTTCTCCTCATCTCCCCTCTGGTTATTTTGCCCAATATCTTAAATCTGTGTCCCCTGGTTACTGACCCTCCTCCCAGTGGAAACAGTTTCTCCTTATTTATACTATCAAAATATCTTCATAATTTTGAACACCTCTATTAAGTCTCCCCTTAACCTTCTCTACTCCAAGGAGAACAATCCCTGTTTTCCATGGATTGTAACTTTAAGATGTGTTTTTGAGCAGGCGAGAGGGACACCTGCCAGAAGTCAGCGGTGTCCTTCTTTAAGTCTGGAGACCGGGCTTCGATGATGTCCCTGGGGCCCGATTGTGAGTTTAACCCGAGGTCTGCGCAGGGAGACTGCCGTAGCACAAGATGGCGGCAAATGGATCCAGGGCCAGAAGAGGCCCAGAAGGATTAGGTAATAGAAGCATAGTAAGGTTACAGCATGAAAGGAGGCTATTCAGCCCATCGAGTCCATGCCGGCTCTCTGCAAGAGCAATCCAGTTCATCCCATTCCCCCGCCCTTTCCCCGTAGCCCTGCAAATTTTTTCATTTCAAGTACTTATCCAGTTCCCTTTTGAAAGCCACAATTGAATCTTCCTCCATCACCCCCTCGGGCAGCGCATTCCAGATCCTAACCACTCGCTGCGTAAAAAAGCTTTTCCTCTTGTCGTCTTGGTTCTTTTACCAATCACCTTAAATCTGTGTCCTCTGGCTCTCGACTCTTCTACCAATGGGAACAGTTTCTCTCTATCTATTCTGTCTAGAACCTTCATGATTTTGAACACCTCGATCAAATCTCCTCTCAATCTTCTCTGTTCTAAGGAGAACAACCCCAGCTTCTCCAGTCTATCCACGTAACTGAAGTCCCTCATCCCTGGAATCATTCTAGTAAATCTTTTCTGCATTAATCTTATTGGTAAATAATTTTATTGGTTTTTGGTTTCCTTGTGGGCCAAGAGGTGCAGGGTGATCCTCTGGGCCCCACGAAGGAACCTTGGGCTTCCCCCTCCCCTGGGCTTCCCTCCCCCTCCCCCTACACCTCCCCCTCCCCTGGCCTCTTCCCACTGGGATCGGGCGGGAGACTGATGGGCTCGTGCAGATGAGTCTAAGGGGTTAAAATCTCTCGGGACTCCCCCTGCGGGAGGGTCGAGGGTTTCCTGTCCACCTTGGCCACCTGGTCACACGATTCCTGCCAGGTGTTAAAATCGGGGCTAAAGACTTTACAGTAAAGCAGCCAGGGACGGTTGGTCAGGGGTTACTTCAGGGAGGAATTCTGGTTGACAAAAATAGTCACTTTATCAGCCATCCAAAAATTACACTTAGGAGCAAATTGCACACTGAGCGGTATAAAGTCACTAAAACAAAACTGAACTACTGAGGGTGATGGAAATCTGAAATAAAAACAGAAAATGCTGGAAATACTCAGCAAGTCAGGCAGCATCTGAGGAGAAAGAAACAGAGTTAACGTTTCAGGTCGATGGCCTTTCATCAGGTACAATTTTAAAGGGAGTTCAGGAACAGAGAGGCCTGGGGGTATATGTGCACAAATCTTTGAAGGTGGCAGGACACATTGAGAAAGCGGTTAAAAAAGCATATGGGATCCTGGGCTTTATGAATAGAGGCATAGAGTACAAAAGCAAGGAAGTTATGCTCAACCTTTATAAAACACTGGTTAGGCCTCAGCTGGAGTATTGTGTTCAATTCTGGGCACCACACTTTAGGAAGGATGTCAAGGCCTTAGAGAGGGTGCAAAGGAGATTTACTAGAATGGTGTCAGGAATGAGGGACTTTAGTTATGGGGAGAGATTGGAGAAGCCAGGATTGTTCTCCTTAGAACAGAGAAGGTTAAGGGGAGATTTGATAGTGGTGTTCAAAATCATTGAACGGTTTTGATAGAGTAAATAAGGAGAAACTGTTTCCAGTGGCAGAAGGGTCGGTAACCAAAGGACACAGATTTAAAGTGATCAGCAAAAGAGCCAGAGGCGACATGAGGAAACATTCTTTTACACAGCGAGTTATGATGATCTGGAATTCACTGCCTGAACGGGTGGTGGAAGCAGATTCAATAGTAACTTTCAAAAGGGAATTGGATAAATATTTGAAGGGAAAAAATTTACAGGGCTATGGGGAAAGAGCAGGGGAATGGGACTAATTGGATAGCTCTTTCAAAGAGATGGGCCGAATGTCCTCCTCTTGTGCTGTACCTACTAAGGTCCTATGATCAGAAGTGGAAGATGTTCGAGATGGATAGTTTATAAGCAAGTACAGAGCCAGGGAAAAGGGAGGAGGAGGGCAGGAAAGAACAAAAGGGAAGGTCTGTGATAGGGTGGAGGGCAGGAGTGATTAAATGACAAAAGGGATGATGGTGCAAGGCAAGGAGGGTGGGAATGGGACAAGTAAAGAATCAAAAGGTCAGTCTAGAGGAGCTGTAAATGGCAACAGCAGAACCATTACCAGCACCTGCTGTCTGAGAAAATGGGAGCAGTGGTTCTGATCTGAAGTTATTGAAATCAGTGTTGAGTCCGGAAGGTTATAAAGTGCCTAATCGAAAGATGAGGTGCTGTTCCTCGAGCTTCTGTTGAGCTTCATTGGATCAGCGTAAGAGGCCGAGGACAGAGAGGTCAGAGTGCAAGTGGGACGGGGAATTAAAATGGCAAGTGACCGGCAGGTAATGGTCATGCTTGTGGACTGAATGGAGTGTTGAGCAAAGAGATCACCCAGTCTGCGTTTGGTCTCTCCAGTGTAGAGGAGACCGCATCGTGAGGAGTGGATACAGTATAGTGAATTGAAAGAAGTACAAGTAAATCGCTGTGTTTAGAATTTATCCTGATAAACATGTATGCAGAGTACATGCTGATATAAACATTTATACAAATTGCATGCTGATAGGCGCAAGTATACAGATTATATGTTGATATAAACATGCATGTAGATTACATGCTGATATACAGATTACACGATGATATGCATTTGTGCGCCCCCTATCCTAACTGGAGTAATGATGGAGACATGAGACATTAGTCTATGTTTCCATCTGCTCACCAGCTCGGTGTCCCTGAGCTTTCACTGGACCTTGCCACCAAGATCCCCAATGCCTCTAAATTTCAGATTGATACAGAGCATTTTCTCTGGTTCTGGGAAAGCTAAACCCTCATTGTTACTGCAAAAACGAGGCTGAGAGAGAACGACCGCAGCAATGAGCAAGTGATGCTTCAGTTGGAGAGAGCCTTGGTCAAACCCCACCTGGAAAACTGTGTTCAGTTCTGGGCAAGGTATATCCTGAGCACATCAGGAAGGATATATTGGCCTTGGAGGGGGTGCAGCACAGATTCACCAGAATGATACCGGGGCTAAAAGGAGTGGTTGCATAAACTTGGCTTCTATCCCCTTAAGTTTAGAAAATTAAGGGGTGATCTAATTAAGCTGATTAAGGAATTCGATGGGGTAGATAGAGAGAAACTATTTCCCCTGGTGAGGGAGCCCAGAACAAGGGGGCATAACCTTAAAATTAGAGCCAGGTCGTTCAGGAGCGAAATCAGGAAGCACTTTTTCACACAAAGGGTAGTGGAAATCAGGAACTTTCTCCCCCCAACCCCCCAAAAAGTCTGTGGATGCTGGGGGTCAATTGGAGCTTTCAAGACTGAGATCGATAGATTTTTGTTGGGTGAGGGTATCGAGGGCTATGGAACAAAGGAGGGTAAATGGAGTTAAGATACAGATCAGCCATGAACTAATAGAATGGCGGAACAGGCCCGAGGGGTTGAATGGCCTCCTCCTGTTCCTAGGGGGCCTAAATTCATTAGTGATCAAAACCAGGTGCATTCTGTGTGCGGCACAGTGAAGGCCAGAATGAGGACAGTCCTCAATTGGTCCATGGGCCTCATCATTATAATTGCAGTGAGCTGTGGGCAGTGATTGGGCACCCTGCGGCAGCTCGAAATCCGAACTAATTTCTTCCAGCTTGGGCGCTGGCTAAGGCACACAGGAGTGTCTGGGGTGGGGGAGTGATCGGGAGTGGGGGGTGAGCATGGGCCGGGAGCAAGTGCAGTCTTAACGTGGAGGCAGGAGGAGCATTCCTGTTTTTCCAGGCTCCACTTGAACGCAAGTTAAAATAAACTTACCTGCAGGCTTCTCCCATGGCCCACTGTGTTCCCTTTAAGGGTCTCTGCTTAGGCTGCAGTAGAGCCTGAGAAAGTAGTTGAAACTCATGGCAACAGCATGCTGCGACTATTATCAACAAATTTTGAGAACGAGAATGGGCGCAGGAGGCTCATTTCAAATTGAAACGAGGCCTGCACTTACTCCAAGCGGCTGCCAAGGCCACCTAAACAAAAGGCCCTGCCGAATTTAGCAGTGACCTAGGCCCAGGCCTTCCTGCTGCTAAATTTACCGTAAAACGGAGACAGCGATGTTGTATTTAGGCCCCCCGTGTTCCTATGAAGAGAAAAGTAGCCAGTGTGGGGGAAGGGAAAGTCTGAAGGAAGCACGAAGCAGGCAGACGAGATGAATGGGAAGACCACATTGATGAGACACACAGGAGTTCAGGGTCTGAAATGGATGCTGCAGCCAAGAAAAATGGCCTGTGGGAGGGGTGAATGAAGGACACATCGTGTGAGGGAATGGGCCCATTCTGAGAAGGTCAAACAGTCAGCTGCTGCTCAGGAATAGTTGGACGATCCTGATATTTATGCAATAACAACAACTTGATGCCTTTTACATAGTAAAACATCCCAAGGCTCTTCACAAGAGCAATTATCAGACAAAAATTGACACCAAGCCAAAGAAACAGACATTAGGACAGGCTTGGTCAAAGAGATAGGTTTTAAGTAGTGTCTTAAAGGAGGAGAGAGAGGTAGAGAGGTGGAGAGGTTTAGGGAGGGAATTCCAGAGCTTAGGGCCTAGATGGCTGAACGCATGGCCGCCAATGGTGGGGCAAAGGAAGTCGAGGACGCACAAGAGGCCAGGATTGGAGGAACGCAGAGATTTGGGGGGGCTGGAGGAGATTACAGAGATAGTGAGCGGGAGAGGCCATGGAGGGGTTTGAACAGAAGGATGAGAATTTATACAAGCCAATATATCGACTTTGAGACGGCAGCTGACACTGGTAGTTACTGGAACATAGTAATGTATCTGTACACCAGTGCTTGTGCCTGCAGATATATCAGAGAATAATGAGAGATGTCGAAAGAATGTAGAATGACCCAGTGACCTGAACTGGCTCAGTGAACAAGACAGACTCGAGGTAACCTTTCCACTGGGTCAAATATTCGGCTACTCTGATCCAATCACTTCTCAGGGTTTGTGGGTCAGCTGGAGTTCACTTGTGGTGGAGTTTAGATCACAGAGTGAATTTGGAGACCCAGCTTTGTGGAGCTGTGGTTAGTGTAGAGTCAGGACCTTCTGGCGGTTTCTGCATCACTATTCCATTATATCGTGGAACTGAGCACTATTCCTGAATCATCGCAGCGTTCCAGCTATTTAACCAATAGTCGCTGTGATTTACGTTGTCCACTATTCATTCAAAGACCGTGAACTCTGCTGGAAGCTTTTTATTTCCTGTCTAAACAGAGCTAGCGGGGGCAATGGATGAATCGGTGGGTTAGAACCCTGTCCTTTCACCTCTGGGACCGGAAAGAATCAAAGTTTCTCAGTTCACCGACTGTAAAGTTCCTGTGGATAATGAAATTGAGGATTCCAGCCCGTTGCCTAGTTACCATGAATCCACAGGAAGCCCGGCCTATAATTCAGAAAAAATTGATCATTTTAATTCAGGGATACCACAGGGTCTCGAGGTTGGGAAATTGAAATATCCACCTGGTGCAGTGGGGAATATTCTTCTCAAGTTTCGGTCAGGGAACTTTCTTGCAGCAGAGTAGGAGCTTTACTCTGTATCTAACCCGTGATATACAAGTTGGAAGTGCTCAATGGGTCAGTGTGGAGAGATCTCTAATCTGTATCTAACCTGTGATATACCTGCTCTGGGGGTGTTTGATGGGACAGTGTAGAGGGAGCTTTACTCTGCATCTAACCTGTGATTTACAAGTTGGAAGTGCTCAATGGGTCAGTGTGGAGAGATCTTTACTCTGTATCTAACCCGTGCTGTACCTGCCCTGGGAGTGTTTGATGGGACAGTGTAGAGAGAGCTTTACTCTGTATCTAACCCTGTACCTGCTCTGGGAGTGTTTGATGGGACAGTGTAGAGGGAGCTTTACTCTGTATCTAACCTGTGCTGTACCTGCCCTGGGAGTGTTTGATGGGACAGTGTAGAGGGAGCTTTACTCTGTATCTAACCCTGTACCTGCCCTGGGAGTGTTTGATGGGACAGTGTAGAAGGAGCTTTACTCTGTATCTAACTCATGCTGTACCTGCCCTGGGAGTGTTTGATGGGACAGTGTAGAGGGAGCTTTACTCTGTATCTAACCCGTGCTGTACCTGCCCTGGGAGTGTTTGATGGGACAGTGTAGAGGGAGCTTTACTCTGTATCTAACCCGTGCTGTACCTGCCCTGGGAGTGTTTGATGGGACAGTGTGGAGGGAGCTTTACTCTGTATCTAACCCGTGCTGTACCTGCCCTGGGAGTGTTTGATGGGACAGTGTAGAGAGAGCTTTACTCTGTATCTAACCCTGTACCTGCTCTGGGAGTGTTTGATGGGACAGTGTAGAGGGAGCTTTACTCTGTATCTAACCCTGTACCTGCCCTGGGAGTGTTTGATGGGACAGTGTAGAAGGAGCTTTACTCTGTATCTAACTCATGCTGTACCTGCCCTGGGAGTGTTTGATGGGACAGTGTAGAGGGAGCTTTACTCTGTATCTAACCCGTGCTGTACCTGCCCTGGGAGTGTTTGATGGGACAGTGTAGAGGGAGCTTTACTCTGTATCTAACCCGTGCTGTACCTGCCCTGGGAGTGTTTGATGGGACAGTGTAGAGGGAGCTTTACTCTGTATCTAACCCGTGCTGTACCTGCCCTGGGAGTGTTTGATGGGACAGTGTGGAGGGAGCTTTACTCTGTATCTAACCCGTGCTGTACCTGCCCTGGGAGTGTTTGATGGGACAGTGTAGAGAGAGCTTTACTCTGTATCTAACCCTGTACCTGCTCTGGGAGTGTTTGATGGGACAGTGTAGAGGGAGCTTTACTCTGTATCTAACCCTGTACCTGCCCTGGGAGTGTTTGATGGGACAGTGTAGAAGGAGCTTTACTCTGTATCTAACTCATGCTGTACCTGCCCTGGGAGTGTTTGATGGGACAGTGTAGAGGGAGCTTTACTCTGTATCTAACCCGTGCTGTACCTGCCCTGGGAGTGTTTGATGGGACAGTGTAGAGGGAGCTTTACTCTGTATCTAACCCGTGCTGTACCTGCCCTGGGAGTGTTTGATGGGACAGTGCAGAGCGAGCTTTACTCTGTATCTAACCCTGTACCTGCCCTGTGAGTGTTTGATGGGACAGTGTAGAGGGAGCTTTACTCTGTATCTAACCCTGTACCTGCTCTGGGAGTGTTTGATGGGACAGTGTAGAGCGAGCTTTACTCTGTATCTAACCCTGTACCTGCCCTGGGAGTGTTTGATGGGACAGTGTAGAGGGAGCTTTACTCTGTATCTAACCCTGTACCTGCCCTGGGAGTGTTTGATGGGACAGTGTAGAGCGAGCTTTACTCTGTATCTACCCTGAGGTATACTCGGAGTGGTGCAGAGGGGGGGTTCACTATGTCTAACCTGGGACCTGGGAGTCCTTTGTGCTGATGTAATTTGCTAGAAGCCGGTAACATTTTTATTTCCCAGCACTGACAGTCTTCAGATCAAAGAGCACAAAAATTGCGTCACAATTATCAACTAAAATAAACAGACAGCACCTTGTTTATCTTTGTTTTGGTAATTGTTTCCATTTCCAGCCTCCCCATGTTAGCTCCTCGTGTGTTTGCTTGTCTTATATGGAGTGATGCTCTCCACATACCTCCAAGCTGCTGTCAATACCGTTCATTGGTCAAGTGTCTGGGTATGTCATGAGACATTGTGATCAGGATCAGTTCTCTCTTATCCCTCGAGTGAATCAATCCAGACTGAATGAACAGCTCACGTCTTAGTTTGAACACAAGTTGAGGCCAGGATTTCAGCCAAGTCTCACACACATGGCAATCACTGACTCACTGAATCATATACAGCTTTAAAAGATCAGGCCTCATTAAAGAAAGAAAAAACTTGCATTTATATAGCACCCTTCCAGACCTCCGGACATCCCAAAGCGCATCACAGCCAATTAAGTGCTTTTGAAGCGTAGTCACTGTTGAAATGTAGGAAACGCGGCAGCCAATTTGCGCACAGCAAGATCCCACAGATTTCAATAAGATGATGATGTTTTAGTGATGTTGGTTGAGGGATGAATATCGGCCAGAACACTGGGGAGAACTCCCCTGCTCTTCATCGAATAGTGCCTTGGGATCTTTTACATCCACCTGAGAAGGCAGACGGGGCCTTGGTTTAACATCTCATCCAAAAGACGGCACCTCCAACAGTGCAGCACTCCCTCAGTACCAACCTAGATTATGTGCTCAAGACTCTGGAGTGGGACTTAAACCGAGGCCCTTTTGACTCAGAGGCGAGCACTGAGCCACAGCAGACACTAATGGAATTCGTTGAACCAGCAGCCCATGTGAAATTTGCCTCTAAAGGGCTTTTTGAGGAAAAAAGCGAATTTGTGAAGGAGAGAATCAGTCTTCGCCTGGCCTGCCATCTTGGATCTGTGCCTGGGGAGGACCACTCCCTTGCGTTGTCGAACTGTGCGTTCCTTGGTCACTCACAGCCTGACCCGCTCCCGAACACCACAGAACTCCTCGCAGTCCCTGTTTGGTACTGTTCCTGACTCCAGATGACGTCGGGTCCTTTTGGGACTTGGACTGGAGCTTCCATATATCAATTTAATGAGTTGAAAAACAAAAGGACGATTCACGAGAAAGATACTGGAGGGCAAGTGAATACATGTATTTGAAGGAGAAATTTAAGAGCAGATTCTTTCACTTCTGGTGGAGAAGACGGAGAGAGAGAGAGAGAGAGAGGGAGGGAAGGGGAAATAGTTAACATTCCATGAATTGTGCATGGGTTTTGATATCATAGCAGCCACACTATATTGTGGGATTAGAATCCTGGAAAAGACCCAACGTAAATTGAAGATCAAAGACTGAATTAACAGTAAACAGCTTTCTTCATATTCTCTCCCTATGATATAACTGGAGGATGTAAAGAAAAGGTTTCCTCAGATTTTTTCTCTTTTCTTTCAGTTCTGCTTCTGATTGTCTCCTCTCCCACTCCCCCTCCCGAGGTTATTCCGCGGTGGAACATCTCCACAGCTGGCAGTGACATCGCCCCCACCCCCTCCGTATCTGGGCCAAATGCCCATCCTTTATAGGTAAGACCACCCAGCGAGTAATGGCAACGGGTGGGGGAGCGGATGGAGATGGCCACCATTATGGGCATTAACTGTGGTTCATTGGCACACCACATGGTGCATTTACACACCGAGCCATGGTGAGCAGAGGAGGGGAGATTAGAACCATCTTCAAACTGGAGATAGACAAAACGACTACACTATTCGAGTGTCAGCCATGGCTCAGGAGGGGGAGAGGGGACATCAGGAGGGGGAGGGGACAGCAAAGGGGGGAAGGGGACAGCAGGTGAAGGGAGGGGGGACAGGACAGCAGGAGAGGGAGGGGACAGCAGGAGAGGGGAGGGGGCAGCAGGAGAGAGGAGGGGGCAGCAGGAGGGTGAGGAGACAGCAGGAGAGGGGAGGGGGCAGCAGGAGGGTGAGGAGAGAGCAGGAGGGTGAGGAGAGAGCAGGAGGGGGTTGCCGATGGAGGCCTGCTGTGGCTGTCAGAGTGCTGTGGAGGTGGGGGGGGGGGGGAACTCCTCCTCCTAGTTCCACAGGAGGGAAAAGTTACCTTTAGTTGACGGCTGCTGCGGAATCCTGAGCGAGGGAGGTTTATATCGTGTGTCCTTTCTTAAAGAGAGTCTGTGTTGTGTGTGAGGGAGAGAGCGGGTAAGAGAATAAATGACAATGTACTGATTACAACCTGTTAAAGCTTTCGTGTTTTGTAAACTCCTATTAACTTCAAAAAGCATATTAAACTGAGTGTCCCTCCCTCAGGAGAGGGGTGAACAGGGGAGAGGAGCGGTGAGGAGAGGAGAGGGGTGGGGAGGGCGGGAGAGGGGAGGGGTGGGGTGGGAGGGGAGGAGAAGAGAAGGGAGGGGTGGGGTGGGAGAGGAGAGGGGAGGGGTGGGGAGGGTAGGAGAGGAGAGGAGGGGGTGAGGAGGGGAGGAGAGGAGAGGAGAGGAGGGGTGAGGAGGAGAGGAGAGGAGAGGGGAGGGGTGGGGAGGGAGGGGAGGAGAAGAGAGGGGAGGGGTGGGAGGGGAGGAGAAGAGAAGGGAGGGGTGGGGTGGGAGAGGAGAGGGGAGGGGTGGGGAGGGTAGGAGAGGAGAGGAGGGGGTGAGGAGGGGAGGAGAGGAGAGGAGAGGAGGGGTGAGGAGGAGAGGAGAGGAGAGGGGAGGGGTGGGGAGGGAGGGGAGGAGAAGAGAGGGGAGGGGTGGGAGGGGAGGAGAAGAGAAGGGAGGGGTGGGGTGGGAGAGGAGAGGGGAGGGGTGGGGAGGGTAGGAGAGGAGAGGAGGGGGTGAGGAGGGGAGGAGAGGAGAGGAGGGGTGAGGAGGGGAGGAGAGGAGAGGAGAGGGGAGGGGTGGGGTGGGAGGGGAGGGGGGAGGGGTGGGGAGGGTAGGAGAAGAGAGGGGAGGGGTGGGAGGACAGGACAGGAGAGGGGAGGGGTGGGGAGGGTAGGAGAGGAGAGGAGCAGGGTGGGGAGGATAGGAGAGGAGAGGAGAGGAGGGAGTGGGGAAGGTAGAAGAGGAGAGGGGTGGGGAGGGGAGGGGAGGGTGGGGTGAGGAAGGGAGGAGAAGAGAGGGAAGGGGTGGGCTGGGGTGGGGAGAGGAGGAGAGGGGAGGGGAGGGGATGAGAGTGGAGGAGGGGAGAGGAGAGATGGAGAGAGAAAAATGAGAGCAACAGAAAGATTAATGAGATGATATCCTGTGTCTTACTGTGTGCAGTGCCACAGGAGATGTACATACACACCCTGTTACTCTCCCCTCGCCCCCCCAGCAAGCAGGGTCCATGGCCCCTTCGAATAGTGTCCCGGTCAGTATCATGAGGACTAATTGATCTGGCTCTACAGTGGCATCGCTAACTCCCGAACAAGCAATACTGGCACAGTTACTGCAGCAACAATTGCACAAGGTCCCCTCCATCAACCCCTACCTCCCCCTCGCTGGTAAACATCGAATGGGCAGGAACAGCGGCCCAGAAAAATCTCCACTTATCCCTCAGCCCCATGAGATCATTAAAAGAAAACCAAAACCATTCCGGTAGAGACCACAAGGCCCAGATCACCCATTTAGATATTTTGTGAAGGGTTTCACATTCCAAACAAGTCAGATCACTGACCCAAGCCAGTGCGATCCATTATTCTATTGCTGGAAGTTGACTACAATGTTATTAAGTCTGACTGGATATACTGTGAGAACATGGACCAGGAAATGTGCAGTGGAGGAAAGTGATTAGCGAATGGGAGAAAGCTTCATATTTACAAGGCCAAGGTGAGACGGGGGAAAGTCCAAGGTCTTAAGGGGATGAACAGAGAGATACTGAGCTTGTGGGGATGTCATGACACTGGCTGCTGTTGTATAACAGATCATTTTCAGTGCCAGGGAGGTTGATTGGCAATCATTAACAATGATCACGTCATTAAAACGGTACCTACACTACTAATTACTAGGGCGAGTTTAGTTCATATCTACCCCACAAATACAAGCAGGAGCTTCTCCTGTGGGAGGAGTTGGAGCCTGCTGGATGAAATCACCTTGTCCAGCCCCCAATGGTTTAATGCAGTGCCTAATATGGGACTGAGACCAGTTGTGTACAATTGACCTCATGCCCTTGGAATAGTCAAGGGCCACTCAACCAGGATTCCCACTCCTGTGACCCCTCCTCCCACTGAAAAACGTGGGTGTGCAGATGTTGGGCGAGAACGTGATCGAACCTGGCTGCAATGCCCACCACAGTTGAATAGCTGACCAACACTCACTGTCTAGTTCATAGGGATGGGCACTTGGGCAAGCTACGTGAGGTTGCTGGTGCCTGTAGAACTACACCCAGCATGAACCCGAGCCTTGAAGAGAGAGGGGTAGAGAGGGGAAAGGGAAGGATTTGCCTTGGTCATACCAGGAGCTCACTTCACTGCTGACCCATCAGGGTAGTTGCTGAACTTGTTGATACCCACACATTGGTCAGTCAGAATTGGCTCTTAATAAGTAGTTGGGCCAGAATTTCCTCAATCTGACCTATGCCAAAACTTACACTGGTTTCTAAGTCTAACCTAGTCTTAAATGTTGCAGTGGTCTCCACTTCAATCACTAACTCAGGTAATACACGCTACAGACTCACAACCCTCTGTGCAAAAAGGTTCCAGCAGCTCTCTGTCCTAAATCCCATAGATTCACCATTACATTCAGACTTTTATATTCTATAATCCTTGCCATAAAACCCAATATTCCATTCGGTTCTTTATGGCCTTATCCACTTAAGGTGCTGATTTTAATATCTTGTGACCCGGGAGCCCCAAATCCCTTGGCTCTTCCACATCACCCAGCCTTCCCCCATTCGAAGTATAATTATTACATTTATTTAATTTTATCAAAACATTTACTGACATTGAAGTCCATTGGCCACTTGTTTGTCCATCCCACCATCCTATCGATATCCAATGTCATGTCAATTTTCAGACGACGCTTCATTCCTGTCACACACCGTTCCCACCCCATTCTTCTGAAGTGACTCCAGTATTACTGTTGGAAAAGGAAGGAGAGGAAGAGACACTTTCTTGGGGACCAGGTTATGATGGATGAGGAAGAGAGAGAGAGGGGAGGAAGACAGGGAAAGAGAGACACTATCCTAGAAGGAGAAATAGAGTGAGCCCATTGAGTAGGCCTGGGGTGAGAAACCAAAATATTATGAGGGAGGTGGAGTGAAGAACGAGGATTGACATATTGTGGGGAATGGGGAGAAGTCCTGTTGAAGATGAGAATAAGGAAACTATGTTGAGGCAGGGAGGAGAGAGAGAGAGACCTTGTTCAGTGGGGAGGGGGAAGAGAAGGGGAGAAACCTTGGTGTGTTGAGAAGAATTGCTGGATCTCCAGTGGGAGGCATGGTTGCTGTTGTGGCTTTGCAGGCCCAAGTTATAAACCAGTGCACCTCCTGACTGACTGTGGGTCATGCTACACAAGCTCATCCAGCATTAAACAAATGGACGATTAGTGTTTCTTCCATGGGTTTTCCATTTGAAAGAATCAATCGCACTCTAGGATGTTACAGCTCCCTCTTGAGCAACCACCAATAGTTAAGGGGCCAGATTTTGTGTAGCAGGGCATCGAATGGCGTCTGCCGTTAGCTAGACTTGACCCAGCCCCCTTCAGCTCCAAAAAATGTTGCCCACAAAGTTGGTGAAAGTGCGAACTGGTAACAGGGCACTGAGGGGAACAGGGCAAACAACTGGGTATCTCCTCAACCAATCAGATTTAAGGATTGGGAAATAAACACAGGAAGGACGGATGGTGAGTTAAAGGGGGTGAATTCACTGTCAAATCAGGTACAGAAAGAGAAATAGAGAGAGGGAAAGAAAGATTGGATTAAGAGAGAGAGAAAAAAGAGACCGAATGGAAAAGTAAGAAAAAGGATTTTAAAATTTAAAATTTGCCTTTTTTCAAATTGTGAAAAGCAATTCAGAAACGGAAGGATTGAGACTCTACACTTCTAATAGATCATTTTCAGTGCCAGGGAGGTTGATTGGCAATCATTAACAATTATCACGTCATTAAAACGGTACCTACACTACTAATTACTAGGGCGAGTTTAGTTCATATCTACCCCACAAATACAACATCTTCACACCATTCAATGTATGTTAACAGTGAGGCAGACAGTGAGATTCTGTTTTCACGAAGCTAACTGCGGAGCAGCACATCTAGGACAGCAACTTTTAGATTTTTGCGTTTATCAGTGCATCTGCTGCTCACCTGAAGTTGCTGTACCATTTACACATAAATAACACGAGTGCCATTAGCCCCACCATTATTTTGACAGCAAAATCTGGCCCATTATAATCTCTCGGTGCAAGCTACTGAGTGCCTAGCTGACATTTAGTCTCAATTTACACCTTTCAGGCATCATGTTCTAGTGAATGATGATGTAAGTCACTTGTTACACTTCCGCACTGCTGAGAAGGATCTGTCAATTGCAGGGATGAATTCAGTTGTGGAGAGACTGGAGAAGCTGGGATTGTTCTCCTTAGAACAGAGAAGGTTAAGGGGAGATTTAATAGAGCTGTTCAAAATCATGAACGGTTTTGATAAGGTAGATAGAGAGAAACTTGTTTCCACTGACAGGAGGGGTTAGTGACCAGAGGACACAGATTTAAGATAATTGGCAAAAGAACCAAAGTGGGGAGATGAGGAGAATTTTTTTTTACGTTGTGAGTTGTAATGACCTGGAATGCCCTGTCTGAAGCAGATTCAATAGTAACTTTCAAAAGGGATTTGGATAATACTTGAAAATGAGAAATTTGCAGGGCTATGGGGAAAGAGCAGGGGGAGTGGGACGAATTGGATAGCTCTGTCAAGGAGCCAGCACAGGGCTGAATGGCCTCCTCCTGTGCTGTAAGGTTTATAGTTCTATGAATGTGATTTCTTCCACTGACACAGTCTAAAGACTCACCAGCCTCTATCTAATTAAAGTAACATATGCTTTGTGGATTTTGTGTTACTTTATCATTGACATTCCGTGTGCAGCTTGATATGTTGCCCATTGCTCCATTGATGCTCATATGTCTGACTTTCTTAACCAAGGTCGGCTCAGGATCTGTATCAGAAGTCTGATCTTAATTAAAATGGGTGTACGGGGGAGGGACTGAGAAACCAAGCATGGCAGAAAGAAATTCTCAGCAGCAATGTAACTGCACAAATTAAAGGACTCAAAAGTATTGAGTGCCTTTTGCAAATAAAAATCCCATTTTTTTAAAATAAAAAAGACAGTTTTAAGCTGATGTGTAAGATCATGAAGAAATGAGGGAGTTTATAGTGGTTTTGGTCTGTGTTGGTGAGATTTTGAGGGCACAGTTCCCAACTTAATGAGGGCGAGACTTGTCTTTGTTGGTAGCTCAAATCGGGAGCTAGTGAATCGGCAGCCTTTGTTACACCCTGACAGATGTTCTTTTCTATTGACTTCAAGTGTACAGCTACAAAACCTTCCACATGCCCAAACCTCCAACTCAACACAAATAACACAAGTCTTCAATTACAACTCAACATAAGCTGCATAGGATTAAAAACCATCACAAGGAGTGCACACCTTCCAAAAACATGGTCCTACAACTTTCCGCAAAATGTGCGCACTTCAAATTAAACAACTCCCCGTCTCACCGTAAAATATACAATCCCCCAATGTCATAACAGCAACTTGCATTGATATAGTCAGAAAACGTCCCAAGGCGCTTCGCAGGGGAAAAATTCAACACCGAGCCAAAGAAGGAGACATTAGGTCAGGTGACCAAAGGCTTGATCAAAGAGGGAGGTTTTAAGGAGCGTCCTAAAGGAGGAGAGAGAGGTGGAGAGGCGGAGAGGTTTAGGGAGGAAATTCCAGAACTTAGGGCCTAAGCACCAGTGGTGGGGCGGAGAGAGTGGGGGATGCACAAAGGCCAGAATTGGAGGAGCGCAGAGATCTCGGAGGGTTGTAGGGCTGGTGGAGGTTACAGAGATAGGGAGGGGCGAGGCCTTGGAGGGATTTGAACATGAGGATGAGAATTTTAAAATCAAGGCATTCCCGGACCGGAAGCCAATGTAGGTCAGCGAGCACAGGGGCGATGGGTGAAAGTGACTTGGTGCGAGTTAGGATATGGGCAGCAGAGTTTTGGATGAGCTAAAGTTTATGGAGGGTGGAAGATGGGAGGCCGGCCAGGAGAGCACTGGAATAATCGAGTCTGGAGGTAACAAAAGAATGGGTGAGCTGCACCAACAGATGAGCTGAGACAGGGGTAGAGACCAGTGATCTTACAGAAGTGGAAGTAGGCGGTCTTAGTGATGGAGAAGATATGGGGTTGGAAGCTCAGCTCAGGATTACAGAGGATGTTGAGGCTACGAAAAGTCTGGATCAGCTTCAGACATTTTCCAGGGAGGGAGATGGAATTGATGGCTAGGGAACGGAGTTTGTGGCGGGGACCGCCGACAGTGACTTCCAACTTCCCAATATTTAATTGGAGGAAATTGTGACTCATCCAGTACAAGCAGTTTGACAACACAAAGAGAGTGGAGTGATGGAGGGAGGAGGTGGTGAGGTGGAGCTGGGTGTCGTCAGCGTACATGTGGAATCTAACGCCATGTTTTTGAATGATGTCACCGAGGGCAGTATGTAGATGAGAAATAGGAGGAGGTCAGGGATAGATCCTTGGGGGACTCCAGAGATAACAGTGTGGGGGTGGGAAGAGACCCATTGCAGGAGATTCTCTGGCTATGACTGGATTGGTAAGAGTGAAACCAGGCGAGGGCTGTCTCATCCAGCTGGACGACGGAGGAGGGGCTTTGGAGGAGGACGGTGTGGTCAACCGTGTCAAAGGCTGCAGACAGTTGGAGAAGGATGAGGAGGGATAGTTCAGCACTGTCACAGTCATGGATGATGTCATTTGTGACTTTGATTAGGGCTGTTTCATTGCGATGGCGGGGCAGAAACCTGATTGGAGATGCTCAAACATGGAGTTGCGAGAAAGATGGGCATGGATTTGGGAGGTGACAACACGGTCAAGGACTTTGGAGAGGAAAGGGAGGTTGGAGATGGGGCAGTAGTTTGCAAGGACAGAGGGGTCAAGGGTGGGTTTTTTGAGTAGTTGGGTGATGAAGACAGATTTGATGGGGAGGGGGCGGTACTTGAGGAGAGGGAACCATTAACAATATCAGCTAACATGGGGGCCAGGAAGGGTAGTTGGATGGTCAGCAGTTTAGTTGGAATGTGGTCAAGAGAGCAGGAGTTTGGTCTCCTGGTATCGTGGTCACTATTTATCCCTCAATCAACACCTAAGACAGGTTATCTGGTCATTTATCACATTGCTCTTTGTGGGATCCAATAAGAACATAAGAACATAAGAAATAGGAGCAGGAGTAGGACATACGGCCCCTCGAACCTGCTCCGCCATTCAATCAGGTCATGGCTGATCTTAAACCTCAACTCCACTTTCCCGCCTGATCCCCATATCCCTTGATTCCCTTGCAGTCCAAAAATCTATCGATCTCAGTCTTGAATATATTCAGTGACTCAGCATCCACAGCCCTCTGGGGTAGAGAATCCCAAATATTCTTTGCTCTGCACAAATTGGCTGCTGCGTTTCCAACATTACAACAGTGACGACACTTCAAAAGTACTTCATTGGCTGTAAAGTGCTTTGGGACGTCCTGAGATGGTCCAGCAAGCCACTCAGTTGTAAAATCTCGCTAAAAAAAGTCATAAGAATAAAACCAGACGGACCACCCGGCATCAGACCGCTAGGCACCGGACACGACAAAGGCAAACCAAGCCCAGTCGACCCTGTAAAGTCCTCCTCACTAACATCTGGGGACTTGAGCAAAAATTGGGAGAGCTGTCCCACAGACTAGTCAAGCAACAGCCTGAAATAGCCATACTCACAGAATCATATCTTTCAGCCAACGTCCCAGACTCTTCCATCACCATCCCTGGGTCTGTCCTGTCCCACCGGCAGGACAGACCCACCAGAGGTGGTGGTACACTGATATACAGTCAGGAGGGAGTGGCCCTGGGAGTCCTCAACGTTGACTCTGGACCCTATGAAATCTCATGGCATCAGGTCAAACATGGGCAAGGAAACCTCCTGCTGATTACCACCTACCGTCCTCCCTCAGCTGATGAATCAGTCCTCCTCCATGTTGAACACCACTTGGAAGAAGCACTGAGGGTAGCAAGGGCACAGAATGTACTCTGGGTGGGGGACTTCAATGTCCATCACCAAGAGTGGCTCGGTAGCACCACTACTGACCGAGCTGGCTGAGTCCTGAAGGACATAACTGCCAGACTGGGCCTGCGGCAGATGGTGAATGAACCAACACGAGGGAAAAACTTACTTGACCTCGTCCTCACCAATCTACCTGTCGCAAATGCATTTGTCCATGACAGTATTAGTAGGAGTGACCACCGCACAGTCCTCGTGGAGACGAAGTCCCGTCTTAGCACTGAGGACACCATCCAACGTGTTGTGTGGCACTACCACCGTGCTAAATGGGATAGATTCAGAATGGATCTAGCAGCTCAAAACTGGACATCCATGAGGCGCTGTGGGCCATCAGCAGCAGCAGAATTGTATTCCAGCACAATCTGTAACCTCGTGGCCCGGCATATTCCTCACTCTACCATTACCAACAAGCCAGGGGATCAACCCTGGTTCAATGAGGAGTGTAGAAGAGCATGCCAGGAGCAGCACCAGGCGTACCTAAAAATGAGGTGCCAACCTGGTGAAGCGACAACTCAGGGCTACATGCATGCTAAACAGCGGAAGCAACATGCTATAGACAGAGCTAAGCGATTCCACAACCAACGGATCAGATCAAAGCTCTGCAGTCCTGCCACATCCAGTCGTGAATGGTGGTGGACAATTAAACAACTAACGGGAGGAGTGTCTGTAAACATCCCCATCCTCAATGATGGCGGAGTCCAGCACGTGAGTGTAAAAGACAAGACTGAAGCGTTTGCAACCATCTTCAGCCAGAAGTGCCGAGTGGATGATCCATCTCGGCCTCCTCCCGATATCCCCACCATCACAGAAGCCAGTCTTCAGCCAATTTTATTCACTCCACGTGATATCAAGAAACGGCTGAGTGCATTGGATATAGCAAAGGCTATGGGCCCCGACAACATCCCAGCTGTAGTACTGAAGTCTTGTGCTCCAGAACTAGCTGCGTCTCTAGCCAAGCTGTTCCAGTACAGCTACAACACTGGCATCTACCCGACAATGTGGAAAATTGCCCAGGTATGTCCTGTCCACAAAAAGCAGGACAAATCCAATCCGGCCAATTACCACCCCATCAGTCTACTCTCAATCATCAGCAAAGTGATGGAAGGTGTCGTCGACAGTGCTATCAAGCGGCACTTACTCACCAATAACCCGCTCACCGATGCTCAGTTTGAGTTCCGCCAGGGCCACTCGGCTCCAGACCTCATTACAGCCTTGGTCCAAACATGGACAAAAGAGCTGAATTCCAGAGGTGAGGTGGGAGTGACTGCCCTTGACATCAAGGCAGCATTTGACCGAGTGTGGCATCAAGGAGCCCGAGTAAAATTGAAGTCAATGTGTGTGAATCAGGGGGAAAACTCTCCAGTGGCTGGAGTCATACCCAGCACAAAGGAAGATGGTAGTGGTTGTTGGAGGCCAAACATCTCAGCCCCAGGACATTGCTGCAGGAGTTCCTCAGGGCAGTGTCCTAGGCCCAACCATCTTCAGCTGCTTCATCAATGACCTTCCCTCCATCATAAGGTCATAAATGGGGATGCTCGCTGATGATTGCACAGTGTTCAGTTCCATTCGCAACCCCTCAAATAATGAAGCAG
The DNA here is from genome assembly GCF_035084215.1 of Heptranchias perlo. Lineage (NCBI taxonomy): Eukaryota > Metazoa > Chordata > Chondrichthyes > Hexanchiformes > Hexanchidae > Heptranchias > Heptranchias perlo. The sequence continues at coordinate 2,200,055 of NC_090351.1, forward strand.
TCCTAGCCCGCATGCAGCAAGACCTGGACAACATCCAGGCTTGGGCTGATAAGTGGCAAGTAACATTCGTGCCAGATAATTGCCAGGCAATGATCATCTCCAACAAGAGAGAGTCTGACCACCTCCCCATGACATTCAACGGCATTGCCATCGCCAAATCCCCCACCATCAACATCCTGGGGGTTACCATTGACCAGAAACTTAACTGGACCAGCCATATAAATATTGTGGCTACAAGAGCAAGTCAGCGGCTGGGTATTCTGCGGTGAGTGACTCACCTCCTGGCTCCCCAAAGCCTTTCCACCATCTACATGGCACAAGTCAGGAGTGTGATGGAATACTCTCCACTTGCCTGGATGAGTGCAGCTCCAACAACACTCAAGAAGCTCAACACCATCCAAGATAAAGCAGCCCGCTTGATTGGCACCCCATCCACCACCCTAAACATTCACTCCCTTCACCACCAGCGCTCAGTGGCTGCAGTGTGCACCATCCACAGGATGCACTGCAGCAACTCGCCAAGGCTTCTTCGACACCACCTCCCAAACCCGCGACCTCTACCACCTAGAAGGACAAGGGCAGCAGGCACATGGGAACAACACCACCTGCACGTTACCCTCCAAGTCACACACCATCCCGACTTGGAAATATATCACTGTTCCTTCATCGTCGCTAGGTCAAAATCCTGGAACTCCCTTCCTAACAGCACTGTGGGAGAACCTTCACCACACGGACTGCAGCAGTTCAAGAAGGCGGCTCACCACCACCTTCTCAAGGGCAATTAGGGATGGGCAATAAATGACGGCCTCGCCAGCGACGCCCACATCCCATGAACAAATTTTTTAAAAAGAGGTCATGAAAGACCTTTCTTTCTTTCGTTCTTTTTCTCTTTGTGGCTATTCCTATTAGTGTACAAGCTCTTATTGATAGGGTCGACATAGAGAAGATGTTTCCACTTCAGGGGGAGACCAGAACTAAGGACCATAAGTATAAGATAGTCACTATTAAATCCAATTCAGGAGAATCTTGTTTGCCCAGAGAGTGGTGAGAATGTGGAACTCGCTACCACAAGGAGTGGTTGAGGCGAATAGTGTAGATGCATTTAAGGGAAAGCTAAACACATGAGGGAGAAAGGAATAGAAGGATATGCTGCTCAGGTTAGATGAGATAGGGAGGGAGGAGGCTCGTGTGGAGTGTAAATGATGGTATAGTTCAGTTGGGCCAAATGGCCTAGTTTTGATGTGCTGTAGTTTTGATGTAAATTACTTTGTGTCAGTCTTCACAGTAGAGGAAGAGGATAATATACCTGACATTCCAGGGAACACTGACATGGACCAATTGGGCTGAATGGCCTATTTCAGAGCTGTAATTTCGATGTAACTGTTACTGAGATCATTGGGCAGAGAATCCCAAGTCCCTCAGGGAATTGTTACTTCTTTGTTTCCTGTGTGGATCCTTCTAATGCCAAGAAGTTTGGAGCCTTCTTTAGTTATTTTTATGCATTATTAACATTATTTATCACGAGTTCTGCAAGAAATATTGGTCATTCCCACCAAGTCCTATCTATTTGCAAAGTGACACCTGCACTCAGGACTACTTCATTATATTGATGAAAGAATCTGCCTCAGGTCTAAATATGGATATTAGGCATTCTATAGAAGTTCAACATTTAGGATAAGTCTATATTTGAACATCAGCGTGCATGTTGCAAGGAATAACATCATCGTGGAGAGCTCAGGATGCAAAAGAACTCCACCGAGTTTTCTCTCAGATCTTCTAGATTGATCTCATTCTTGTGTTGCTCCCATAAACACAGAGACCTGGGCTAAGTGGTCACGAGCTTTTACAGGACTGACTCCTCTCAGATTTTGCAGTGGATGACCCCTTGGGAATGAAGCATCCTCGTTCCCTCTCTGGCCTTGTGTCTGAGACAGATCTCAAGATCATCTGTGAATATAAAATAGTCAATGTGAGGCACTGGCCATGGATGGATTTTTTTTACTGTGACTTTGCTCGGCTAATAGAAACGCAACCCAGACTTTCTGAGAAACCCTTTGTGAGCTCGCCAGGAATTGCTATAGTTGGATCTGGATGATGCTTGGATTATCATTGCTGGAAATGACACTACACCCCCATCTTCATCATTGAATCAGGGGCTCAATCTAAACAAAGACAGCGAGAAAATACTCCACACAGAGACACACTGGACCCTGAAGATATCAAACACTGAAATGTTCTCCTGCCTTTGGGTGTAACTTGGCAGTTAACTGCTTGTGCTACGTGAGCTGAGCATTAAATCCGGATCACTGGGGAAGGTTGATGCTCAAATTTGGTTTTATATTTACATGTTATGGGTCAATCAGGATATTGTACACAGCGGGAATGAATAGGAAATGGTTTGGCCCATTGGATTCCTACCCTTTATCCATCGATTGTGTGCAGGGAATTGATATTTTAACAGATTTCATTTCACTCAAAAAAATGTCAACAATGAAACAGAATATGTCAGATGTTCTTAAGCTAAATGAACCAAAATATTTTGCCAAGATCTAGAGTCTGGAAAAGGACAAAAATACTCTGTAAAGGAACAGAATACTAACTCATTGCCTTCAATGGGTATTTCCCAAAAGAATTCACATGTTTAAATTCACGGCTTTTCCTTATCAGTGTCAGCCGTGACTCTGGGTGGCACTCTCACCTCTGAGTCAGGAGGTGGTGGGTTCAAGTCCCTGCTCCAGAAACTTGAGCACAAAATCTTGGCTAACACTGCAGTGCAGTATTGAAGGAGAGCTGGCCTGTTGGAGGTGCCATGTTAAACTGAGGCCCCTGCCTGCTCTCTCAGGTAGACGTAAAAGATCCCACGACATTCTTTTGAAGAAGAGCAGGGGAGTTCTCACCCAGCCAATATTTATCCCACAACCAACTTCATCAAAACAGATTATCATATTGCTGTTGGTGGGATCTTGCTGTGCACTAATTAACTGCTGTGTTTCTTGCATTACAATTTTGACTTTGGGATGTCCTGAGGTCGTGAAAGGCATTAGATAAATTACCATGGGCCTAATGATGAGGCATGGCGATTAGAATTAGTCATGTCGATTCTAACTGGGGGCAGATTCGGGGTGGGGGTCGGGGGCTGAGTCCCTTACGGATTCCACGTAGGGTTATCAACCCTCCAGAAGTGTCCTGGAGTCTTCAGGAATTAAAAATTAATCTCCTGGAAATTGCTACGAGCGACCCAGGAGGAAAATCATAGAGTCATTCAAAAAATGGTGTGTTTTTGAAAAATGGTGTGTTTTTGAAAAAATTTTCTTTGAACACTTTTGTTTATTGGAACGAAGAGACAAAGGAACAGGAGCAGGCCATTTAGCCCCTCAAGCCTGTTCTGCCAGTCAATGAAATTATGGCTGATCTGTATCCTGACTTCATTCACCCACCTTGGCTCCATATCCCTTAATACCCTTGGCTAGCAAAAATCAATCAATCTCAGATTTAAACTTATTAATTGAGCTCGCATCTATTGCTTTTTGTGGGAGAGAGTTCCACATTTCTACCACCCTTTGTGTGAAGAAATGTTTCCTAACTTCTGTCCTGAATGACCTGGCTCTGATTTTAATGTTATGTCCACCACCAGATACTTTCTATCTACCCTATCAATTCCTTTCAAAATCATAAAAACCTGAATCAAATCACCCCTTAACCTGTTATATTCTATCAGGAATACAAGCCTAGTTTATATAATCTCTCCTCCTAATCTAACCCTTGGAGCCCTGGTAACATTCTGGTAAATCTGCGCTCCACTCCTTCCAAGGCCAATATATCCTTTCTAAGATGCAGAGCCCAGAAATCTACACAGTTCTCCAGATGTGGGCTAACCTGGGCTTTTTATAGCTGTAGCAAAACTTCCTCCACCCCTTTTATATTCTAGCCCTCTGGTTAGAAAGGCTAACATTCCATTAGCTTTCTTGATTATTTTTTGTACCTGATTACTACATTTTACTGATGTGTGTACATGGACACCTGAATCTCTTTGGACCTCCACTGTTCCTAACTTTTCACCATTTATAAAATACTCCGATCTATCCTTTTTTGGTCCAATATGGATGACCTCTCACTTACCTGCATTGAAATCGTTTTGCCCACTCACTTAATCTATCAATGTTTCTTTGTAATTTTATGCTTCTGTCTACTCTACTTACTATGCCACCAATCTTTTGTCATTGGCAAACTTGGATATATGGCTGTCTATTGTCTTATCTAAGTCTTTAATAAATATAGTGAATAGTTGAGACCCCAGCACAGATTCTTGTGGGACACCACAAGTCACTTCCTTCCAATTCGAGTATGTCCCCATTATCCCTACTCTCTGTCTTCTGCCGTCAATCTCCTAAACAGGTCAATAATTTGCCTTCAATTCCATGAGCTTTAATTTTAGCTAACAGTCTCTTATGTGGATTGAATGCCTTCTGGAAGTCCATATAAACTACATCCATTCCCCTGTCTACTACTTTAGTTACTTCCTCAAAAGATTCAATTAGGTTCATTAGACATGACCTACCCTTTAGAAATCCATGTTGGCTCTCTTTAATCAGTTCAAAATTTTCTAAGTGCTCAGTTACACTGTCCTTAATTATAGATTCCAATATCTTCCCCACAGCAGATGTTAGACTAACAGGTCTATAATTTCCTGGTTTCTCTCTCTCATCTTTCTTAAATAATAGAGTTACATTTGCAATTTTCCAATGTAAAGGGACATTTCCTGAATCGAGAGCTTTGGAAGATTACGGCTAAAATATCTGCAATTTCCTCACCTACTTCCTTTAAAACCCTGGAGTGGAACCAATCAGGTCCTGGGGATTTGTGAGTCTTTTGTGCCATTGTTTTTTCTAACACTGTTTTCTCGCTTACATTAACTTTAGTGAGTTCCAGTCCTTGATTCATTATTAGTTTCCCTGGACTGTCAGTTATATTATCCTCTTCCTCTACTGTGAAGACTGACACAAAGTAATTTACATCAAAACTACAGCACATCAAAACTAGGCCATTTGGCCCAACTGGTCTATAACATCATTTACCCTCCACACGAGCCTCCTCTCACCCCTCCTCATCTCACCCTATCACCATATCCTTCTATTCCTTTCTCCCTCATGTGTTTATCCAGCTTCCCCCTAAATGCATCTATACGATTTGCCTCAACAACTCCTTGTGTTAGCAAGTTCCACATTCTATCCACTCTCTGGGTAAAGAAGTTTCTCCTGAATTCCTTATTGAATTCATCAGCAACTATTTTAGATTTATGACCTCTAGTCTTTCATTCAACAAGTCTGCCATTTCCTTATTTTCATTTGTAATATTACCCACATCTGTTTTTAAAGGGCCCACATTGCCCTTGACTACCCTTTTTGTTCCAATATAATTGTAAAAACCTTTTGTGTTAATCTTGATATCCCTCACAAGTTTCTTTTCGTATTCCCTTTTTGCAGCTCTTACTAACTTTTTTGTCTTCCTTTGCTGTTCTTTATCTCTCTCCCAGTCCCCTGGATCCACACTATTCTTTGTACTTTTGTTTGCTCTTTCCTTTAGTTATCTCTCACCTCTTTTGTTGTGATGTGGAGATGCCGGTGATGGACTGGGGTGGACAAATGTAAGGAATCTTACAACACCAGGTTATAGTCCAACAGTTTTATTTGAAAATCACAAGCTTTTGGAGATTATCTCCTTCGTCAGGTGAGTGAGTGAAAGGTTCTCAAATCGCATATCTTATATTAGGCTGGGACACGATCACACCAATCAAAGGTGTCGTTGGTGTTCAGACAGGTTAGCCACGGAAAACAGTAGGTCCCAGTATACTGAATACACAATGGGTCAGATTACAAAGCCAGACAGAGAAAGAGACCCGAAAGGCAGAGAGAGAGAGAGAGAGAATGTCCAGTTGTATTAAAAACAGATAACTTTTTTTTTCCCTGCTGGTGGGGTTACGTGTAGCATGACATGAACCCAAGATCCCAGTTGAGGTCGTCCTCATGGGTGCGGAACTTGGCTTATCAATTTCTGCTCGACAATTTTGCGTTGTCGTGTGTCTCGAAGGCCGCCTTGGAGAACGCTTACCCGAAGATCGGTGGCAGAATGTCCTTGACTGCTGAAGTGTTCCCCGACTGGGAGGGAACCCTCCTGTCTGGCGATTGTTGCGCGGTGTCCGTTCATCCGTTGTCGCAGTGTCTGCATGGTCTCGCCAATGTACCATGCTCCGGGGCATCCTTTCCTGCAACGTATGAGGTAGACAACGTTGGCCGAGTCACAGGAGTATGAAACATGTACCTGGTGGGTGGTGTCCTCTCGTGTGATGGTGGTATCTGTGTCGATGATTTGGCATGTCTTGCAGAGGTTACCGTGGCAGGGTTGTGTGGTGTCGTGGACGCTGTTCTCCTGAAAGCTGGGTAATTTGCTGCGAACGATGATCTGTTTGAGGTTAGGTGGCTGTTTGAAGACGAGTAGTGGAGGCGTGGGGATGGCCTTAGCGAGGTGTTCGTCGTCATCGATGACATGTTGAAGGCTGCGGAGAATATGGCGTAGTTTCTCCGCTCCGGGGAAGTACTGGACGACGAAGGGTACTCTGTTGGTTGCGTCCCGTGTTAGTCTCCTGAGGAGGTCTATGCGATTTTTCGCTGTGGCCCATCGGAACCGTCGATCGACGAGTCGAGCGTCATATCCCGTTCTTACGAGGGCGTCTTTCAGCATCTGTAGGTGTCCATCGCATTCCTCCTCGTCTGAGCAGATCCTGTGTATTCGCAGGGCCTGTCCATAGGGGATGGCCTCTTTGACGTGGTTAGGGTGGAAGCTGGAAAAGTGTAGCATCATGAAGTTGTCCGTGGGCTTGCGGTAGAGTGAGGTGCTGAGGTGCCCGCCTTTGATGTAGATTTGTGTGTCCAAGAAAGAAACCGATTCTGAGTCCATGGTGAGTTTGATGGTGGGATGGAACTTGTTGATGTTATCGTGTAGTCTCTTCAGTGATTCTTCGCCGTGGGTCCATAGGAAGAAAATGTCGTTGATGTATCTGGTGTATAGCGTTGGTTGGAGGTCCTGTGCAGTGAAGAAGTCGTGCTCGAACTTGTGCATGAAAATGTTGGCGTATTGGGGTGCGAATTTGGTCCCCATGGTTTTTCCGTGTGTAAAACAGGCAGGATGTATAATGGGTGGGGTGTATAACAGGTGTGGTGTATAATGGTCGGGGTGTATAATGGGCAGGGTGTATAATGGTCGGGGTGTATAATGGGCGGTGTGTATAACCGGCAGTGTGTATAACAGGCGGGTGTATGATGGAGGGTGCAAAACGGGCAGGTGTGCAACGTGGTGCCTTTAACGGGCAGGGTGTATAATGGGTAGTGTATAACGGGCAGGTTTATAACGGGCGGGTGCAAAACAGACGGTGCGTAAAGCAGGTGGTGTGTATAACAGGTGGTGTGTATAACAGGCGGTGTGTATAATGGACGGTATGCATAATGGGTGGGTGTATAACGCATGGAAGTATAAGAGGTTGGTGTATAATGGGCAGGGAGAATAGCAGGCGGGTTGTATAACAAGCAGGTGTAGAACGGGCAGGTGTATAAGAGGCGGCCTATATAACAGGCAGGTGTATAATGGGCGGGTGTATAAGAGGCAGAGCGATATTGGACGGGGTGTATAATGGGTGTGGTGTTTAATGGACGGTGTGTATAATGGGCGGTGTGTATAACGGACGGTGTGTATAATGGGCAGGTGTATTACGGATGGTGTGTATAATGGGCGGTGTGTATAATGGATGGTGTGCATAATGAACGGTGTGTATAATGGACTGTGCATACAATGGGCACGGTGTATAATGAGCAGTGTGTATAATGGGAGGGTGTATAATGGGCGGGTGTATAATGGGCGGGGTGTATAATGGGCGGGTGTATAATGGGCGGGTGTATAATGGGCGGGGAGTATAATGGGCGGTGTGTATAATGGATGGTGTGCATAATGAACGGTGTATATAATGGACAGTGCATACAATGGGCACGGTGTATAATGGGCGGGGTGTATAATGGGCGGGTGTATAATGGGCGGGGAGTATAATGGGCGGGGAGTTATAATGGGCGGGTGTATAATGGGCGGGGAGTATAATGGGCGGGGAGTTATAATGGGCGGGTGTATAATGGGCGGGTGTATAATGGGCGGGGTGTATAATGGGCGGGGTGTATAATGGGTGGGTGTATAATGGGCGGGGAGTATTATGGGCGGGTGTATAATGGGCGGGTGTATAATGGGCGGGTGTATAATGGGCGGGGTGTATAATGGGCGGGTGTATAATGGGTGGGTGTATAATGGGCGGGGAGTATTATGGGCGGGTGTATAATGGGCGGGGTGTATAATGGGTGGGTGTATAATGGGCGGGGTGTATAATGGGCGGGGTGTATAATGGGTGGGTGTATAATGGGCGGGGAGTTATAATGGGCGGGTGTATAATGGGCGGGGTGTATAATGGGTGGGTGTATAATGGGCGGGGAGTATAATGGGCGGGTGTATAATGGGCGGGTGTATAATGGGTGGGTGTATAATGGGTGGGTGTATAATGGGCGGGGAGTATAATGGGCGGGTGTATAATGGGCGGGTGTATAATGGGCGGGGAGTATTATGGGCGGGGAGTTATAATGGGCGGGTGTATAATGGGCGGGTGCATAACACGCGGTTTGTATAATGGGCGTGGAGTACAAAGGGCGTGTGTATAATGGGCTGAGATTATAACGGGTGTATAACGGGCGGTGGGTATACCGGGCGGGAAGTAAAACGGGCGGGGTGTATAATGGGCGGGGTGTATAATGGGCGGGGTGTAATGGGGATGTGTGTAACAGCTGTATGTGTAACATGGTGTGTTTAACGGGCGAAGCGTATAACTGGTGGGTTTATAATGGACGGGATACAAAATGGCCGATATGTATAACAAGTGATGTGTATAATGGACCGTGTGTATAATGGGTGGGTGTATAACAAGCGGAGTGTATAACAGACCTGTGTATAACTGACGGTGTATATAACGGGCTGGTGTGTATAACAGGCGGGTGTAGAACAGGCGGTGTGTATAACAGGCGGAATGTATAACAGGCAGAGTGTATAACAGGAGGTGTATATAATGGGCGGTGTGTATAACAGGTGGGTGATTAACAGGCGCTGTTTATAACAGGTGATGTGTATAACGGGCATTAATATAACAGGCGGTGTGTATAACAGGTAGTTGTATAGCGGGCAGTGTTTATAACGGGCAGGTTTATAGCAGGTGGGTGTATAACGCCCGGGTGTATAACGGGCAGGTATATAACTTGTGGGGTTTATAACGGGCCCGGTGTATAACAGGCAGCATGTATAATTGGCGGGGTGTATATCGGGCAGTGTGTATAATGGGCAGGGTGTCAAACAGACGGGGTGTATAATGGGTGGGGTATATTATATGCCGGTGCATAATAGGTGGTGGCATAACGGTCGGGTGTATAACCGGTGGGTGTATAATGTGCAGAATGTATAATGGGCCAGTGTATAACAAGCGGTGTGTATAAAGGGTGGGTGTATAACAGGCTGTCTGTATAATGGGCGGGGTGTATAAAGGGCAGTGTGTCTCACAGGTAGTGTGTAACCGACAGTGTGTATAAGTGACAGTGTGTATAACGGACGGTGTGTACAATGGATGGTGTGTATAACATGTGGGTGCACTAAGTGTGGGTGCATAATGGGCGGTTGTATAACATGCGGTTGTATAATGGGGTGGGTGTATCACATGCAGTGTGTATAATGGACCGATGTAAAACAAGCAGTGTGTATAATGGGTTGGGTGTATAATGGGTGGGGAGTACAATGGGTGGGGTGTATAATGGGTGGGGTGTTTAATAGGCTGGAGTATAATGGGTGGGGTGTATAATGGGTGGGGTGTATATTGGGTGGGGTGTATAATGGGTGGGGTGTATAATGGGTGGGGAGTATAATGGGTGGGGTGTATAATGGGTGGGGAGTATAATGGGTGGGGTGTATAATGGGTGGGGTGTATAATGGGTGGGGTGTTTAATAGGCTGGGAGTATAATGGGTGGGGTGTATAATGGGTGGGGTGTATAATGGGTGGGGTGTATAATGGGTGGGGTGTATAATGGGTGGGGTGTATAATGGGTGGGGTGTATATTGGGTGGGGTGTATAATGGGTGGGGAGTATAATGGGTGGGGTGTATAATGGGTGGGGTGTATAATGGGCGGGGTGTTTAATAGGCTGGGAGTATAATGGGTGGGGTGTATAATGGGTGGGGTGTATAATGGGTGGGGTGCATAATGGGTGGTGTGTGTAATGGGCGGGGTGTATAATGGGTGTGGCGTATATTGGTGAAGTGTACAATATGCGGGTTGTCTAATGGGCCGGTGTGTAATGGACGTGCTGTATAATGCGTGGGGTGTATAATGGGTGAAGTGTATAATTGGGTGTTGTATAATGGGTGGTGTATAATGGGCGGGGAGCATAATGGGCAGGGTGTATAACAGGCGGGTTGTTTAATAGGCGGGGAGTATAATGGGTGGGGTGTATAATGGAAATGATGTATAATGGGCAGGGTGTATAACGTGCGGTGTGTTTAATGGGCGGGGTGTATAACGTGCGGTGTGTTTAATGGGCGGGGTGTATAACGTGCAGGGTGTTTAATAGGTGGAGTGTATAATGGGCAGTTTGTACAATGGAAATGGTATATAATGGGCAGGGTTTATAATGGCCGGGGTGTATAATGGGCAGTGTGTATAATGGGTGTGGTGTATAATGGGCAGGGCGTATAATGGGTGGGCCGTATAATAGGTAGGGCGTATAATGGGTGTGGTGTATAATGGGCGGCCTGTATAATGGGTGTGGTGTATAATGGGCGGCCTGTATAATGGGTGTGGTGTATAATGGGCGGCCTGTATAATGGGTGTGGTGAATAATGGGTGCGGTGTATAATGGATGTGGTGTATAATGGGCCGGGTGTATAATGGGTGGGGTGTATAATGGGCGGGGTGCATAATGGGTGGTGTGTGTAATGGGCGGGGTGTATAATGGGGTGGTGTATAATGGGGTGGTGTATAATGGGGTGGTGTATCATGGGTGGGATGTGTAATGGGTGGGGTATATAATGGGTGTGGTGTATAATGTGTGGGGTATATAATGGGTGAGGTACATAATGGGTGTGGTGTATAATGTGTGGGGTATATAATGGGTGAGGTATATAATAGGCTGGTGTACAATACGCAGGATGTATAATAGGCAGGATGTATAATGGGCAGGGTGTATAATGGAGCAATGTATGAAGGGTGGGGTGTATAATGGGTGGGGAGTATAATGGGCGGGGTGTATAATGGGTGGGGTGTATAATGGGCGGGGTGCATAATGGGTGGTGTGTGTAATGGGCGGGGTGTATAATGGGTGTGGCGTATAATGGGCGGGGAGCATAATGGGCAGGGTGTATAACAGGCGGGGTGTTTAATAGGCGGGAAGTATAATGGGTGGGGTGTATAATGGGCAGTTTGTATAATGAAAATGATGTATAATGGGCAGGGTGTATAACGTGTGGTGTGTATAATGGGCTGGGTGTATAACGTGCAGGGTGTTTAATAGGTGGGGTGTATAATGGACTGGTTGTATAATGGGCAGTTTGTTTAATGGAAATGGTGTATAATGGGCAGGGTGTATAATCAGCGGGGTGTATAATGGATGGTGAACATAATGGTCTGGGTGTATAACAGGCGGGGTGTGTAATGGGCGGTTTGTATAATGGAAATGTGTATAATGGGCCGAGTGTATAACGGGCGGGGTGTTTAATGGGTGGTGTTTGTAATGGGTGGTGTGTGTAATGGGTGGTGTGTGTAATGGGTGTGGTGTATAATGGGTGGTGTATAATGGGTGGGATGTAGAATGGGTGGGGTATATAATGGGCGGGGTGTATAATGTGTGGGGTGTATAATGGGTGTGGTGTATAATAGGTTGGTGTATAATAGGCAAGATGCATAATGGGCAGTGTATATAACGGGCATGGTGTATAATAGGCTGGTGTATAATGTGTGTGTAATGGGTGGTGTGTGTGATAGGCGGGGTGTATAATGGGTGGGGTGTATAATGGGCGGTTTGTATAATGGAAATGGTGAATAATGGGCAGGGTGTATAATGAGCGGGGTGTATAATGGATGGTGACCATAATGGTCTGGGTGTATTATGGGCGGGGAGTATAACGGGCAGGTTGTACAATGGGCAGGGGGTATAATGGGCAGGGGGTATAATGGGCAGGGGGTATAATGGACGGGGAGTATAATGGGCGGGGGGTATAATGGACGGGGAGTATAATGGGCGGGGGGTATATCGGGCAGGGTGTATAATGGACAGGGGGTATAATGGACAGGGGGTATAAGGGGCAGGGTGTATAATGGGCAGGGGGTATAATGGGCAGGGGGTATAATGGGAAGGGGGTATAATGGGCAGGGGGTATAATGGGAAGGGGGTATAATGGGCAGGGGGTATAACGGGCAGGGTGTATAATGGGCAAGGGGTATAATGGGCAGGGGGTATAATGGGCAGGGGGTATAATGAGCAGGGGGTATAATGGGCAGGGGGTATAATGGGCAGGGGGTATAATGGGCAGGGGGTATAATGGGCAGGGGGTATAATGGGCGGGGAGTATAACGGGCAGGGTGGATAATGGGCAGGGGGTATAATGGGCGGGGAGTATAATGGACGGGGAGTATAATGGGCGGGGGGTATAATGGATGGTGACCATAATGGTCTGGGTGTATAATGGGCGGGGAGTACAACGGGCAGGGTGTATAATGGGTGGGGAGTATAATGGGAGGGGAGTATAATGGACGAGGAGTATAATGAACGGGGAGTATAATGGACGGGGAGTATAATGGACGGGGAGTATAATGGACGGGGAGTATAATGGACGGGGAGTATAAAGGGCGGGGTGTATAATGGGCGGGGAGTAAAATGGACGGGGAGTATAATGGACGGGGAGTATAATGGACGGGGGGTATAATGGACGGGGAGTATAATGGGCAGGGGGTATAATGGACGGGGAGTATAATGGGCAGGGAGTATAATGGACGGGGAGTATAATGGACGGGGAGTATAATGGACGGGGAGTATAAAGGGCGGGGAGTATAATGGGCGGGGAGTATAATGGACGGGGGGTATAATGGACGGGGAGTATAATGGGCAGGGGGTATAATGGACGGGGAGTATAATGGGCAGGGGGTATAATGGACGGGGAGTATAATGGGCAGGGGGTATGATGGGCAGGGGGTATAATGGACGGGGAGTATAATGGGCGGGGTGTATAATGGACGGGGAGTATAATGGACGGGGAGTATAATGGACGGGGAGTATAATGGACGGGGAGTATAATGGGCAGGGGGTATAATGGACGGGGAGTATAATGGGCGGGGTGTATAATGGGCGGGGAGTATAATGGACGGGGAGTATAATGGACGGGGAGTATAATGGATGAGGTGAATAATGGACGGGGTGTATAATGGACGGGGGGCATAATGGGCGGGGGGTATAATGGACGGGGAGTATAATGGGTGGGGTGTATAATGGACGGGGAGTATAATGGACGGGGAGTATAATGGGCGGGGTGTATAATGGACGGGGAGTATAATGGATGAGGTGAATAATGGACGGGGTGTATAATGGGCGGGGAGTATAATGGGCGGGGAGTATAATGGGCGGGGTGTATAATGGGCAGGGGGTATAATGGACGGGGAGTATAATGGGCGGGGTGTATAATGGACGGGGAGTATAATGGGCGGGGGGTATAATGGACGGGGAGTATAATGGGCGGGGTGTATAATGGGCAGGGGGTATAATGGACGGGGAGTATAATGGGCGGGGTGTATAATGGGCGGGGTGTATAATGGACGGGGAGTATAATGGGCAGGGGGTATAATGGACGGGGAGTATAATGGGCGGGGTGTATAATGGACGGGGAGTATAATGGACGGGGAGTATAATGGGCAGGGGGTATAATGGACGGGGAGTATAATGGACGGGGAGTATAATGGGCAGGGGGTATAATGGACGGGGAGTATAATGGGCAGGGGGTATAATGGGCGGGGGGTATAATGGGCGGGGTGTATAATGGACGGGGTGTATAATGGACGGGGAGTATAATGGGCGGGGGTTATAATGGGCGGAGGGTATAACGGACGGGGTGTATAAAGGGCAGGGGGTATAATGGGCAGGGGGTATAAAGGGCGGGGGGTATAAAGGGCGGGGTGTATAATGGGCGGGGTGTATAATGGGCGGGGTGTATAATGGGCGGGGGGTATAATGGGCGGGGTGTATAATGGGCGGGGGGTATAATGGGCGGGGTGTATAATGGGCGGGGTGTATAATGGACGGGGAGTATAATGGGCGGGGGTTATAATGGACGGGGAGTATAATGGGCGGGGGGTATAATGGGCGGGGAGTATAATGGGCGGGGGGTATAATGGGCGGAGGGTATAACGGACGGGGTGTATAAAGGGCAGGGAGTAGAAAGGGCGGCGTGTATAATGGGCGGGGTGTTTCATGGCCGGGGGGTATAATGGACGGGGTGTATAATGGACGGGGTGTATAATGGACGGGGAGTATAATGGGCGGGGGTTATAATGGACGGGGAGTATAATGGACGGGGTGTATAATGGACGGGGAGTATAATGGGCGGGGGTTATAATGGACGGAGAGTATAATGGGCGGGGGGTATAATGGGCGGGGTGTATAATGGGCGGAGGGTATAACGGACGGGGGGTATAATGGACGGGGTGTATAATGGACGGGGAGTATAATGGACGGGGTGTATAATGGGCGGAGGGTATAACGGACGGGGTGTATAAAGGGCAGGGAGTAGAAAGGGCGGCGTGTATAATGGGCGGGGGGTATAATGGACGGGGATTATAATGGGCGGGGGTTATAATGGACGGGGAGTATAATGGGCGGAGGGTATAATGGGCGGGGAGTATAATGGGCGGGGGGTATAATGGGCGGGGAGTATAATGGGCGGGGGTTGTAATGGACGGAGAGTATAATGGGCGGGGGGTATAATGGGCGGGGAGTATAATGGGCGGGGGGTATAATGGGCGGGGAGTATAATGGGCGGGGGGTATAATGGGCGGGGGGTATAATGGGCGGAGGGTATAATGGGCGGGGAGTATAATGGGCGGGGGGTATAATGGGCGGGGAGTATAATGGGCGGGGGGTATAATGGGCGGGGAGTATAATGGGCGGGGGGTATAATGGGCGGGGGGTATAATGGGCGGAGGGTATAATGGGCGGGGAGTATAATGGGCGTGGCGTATATTGTTGGAGTGTACAATATGCGGGTTGTCTCATGGGCCGGGTGTGTCACGGGCGTGCTGTCTTATGCGTGGGCTGTATCATGGAAGAAGTGCATAACGGGCAGGGTGTATAATGGGCGAGGTGTATAATGGGTGGAGTGTATAATGGGAGTGATGTATAATGGACGGTGTGTGTAATGAGCAGTGTGTATAATGGGCGAGGTGTGTAATGCGCAGGGTGTATTATGTGCAGGGTTTGTAATGGGGGCTGGTCTGATATCACCTGATTAGCGATGTCATCACTAAAAGAATTACCCCCTTGGATATTGGTGGGTTGGGCAGGTCCTACAATGGGCGGGGCTAAAATGTGCGGGGCCTTCAATGGGTTGTTCCTTCAATGGGCCAGACCAAAATGGGCAGGGCCTTCATTGGGCGGTCCGACAATTGTGGGGCCTTCAATTGGCAGGGCCTTCAGTGGGCGGGTCCTACACTGGCGGGGCCTTCAGTGGGCGGGTCCTACACTGGCGGGGCCTTCAGTGGGCGGGTCCTACACTGGCGGGGCCTTCAGTGGGCGGGTCCTACACTGGCGGGGCCTTCAATGGGCGGGTCCTACACTGGCAGGGCCTTCAATGGGCGGGTCCTACACTGGCGGGGCCTTCAGTGGGCGGGTCCTACACTGGCGGGGCCTTCAATGGGCGGGTCCTACACTGGTGGGGCCTTCAATGGGCGGGTCCTACACTGGTGGGGCCTTCAGTGGGCGGGTCCTACACTGGCGGGGCCTTCAATGGGCGGGTCCTACAAATGGTAGGCAATCCATTCTGCCTGTGGTCATCCAATGGGTGACACCAGGGAGCTCGCCGGAGAAGAGGATTTGACGATCAGGACACTGTGACCCAGCAGTGACCCTCAGGTCAGTTGTTAAAGGGGGGGCAACTGGGAAAGTGGGAAACGAGGTAGGGGCAAAACGGGAAGTGGGTATGACTGGCAAGGGGGAGAACAGGAAGGGGAGCAATTAGGAAAGGGGTGCAATAGGGAAGGGGGTGACTAGGAATGGGGCAACCAGCAAGGGGGTGACTGGGAAAGGGGGGTGAAGTCAATAAGCTTGGGAGGATAGTGGTCGGTTGTGATTGGAGAGGGAGGAACAGCCGGGATTGGGTGAGAGGGAGAGGCCGGGATCGAGGGGGGGAAAGGCCGGGATCGAGGGGGGAGAGAGGCCGGGATCGAGGGGGGGAAAGGCCGGGATCGAGGGGGGAGAGAAGCCGGGATCGAGGGGGGAAAGGCCGGGATCGAGGGGGGGGAGAGGCCGGGATCGAGGGGGGGAAAGGCCGGGATCGAGGGGGGGGAGAGGCCGGGATCGAGGGGGGGGAGAGGCCGGGATCGAGGGGGGGGAGAGGCCGGGATCGAGGGGGGAGAGAGGCCGGGATCGAGGGGGGAGAGAGGCCGGGATCGAGGGGGGGAAAGGCCGGGATCGAGGGGGGGGAGAGGCCGGGATCGAGGGGGGAGAGAGGCCGGGATCGAGGGGGGAGAGAGAGGTCAGGATTGGTGAGGGGGGGGAGAGGCCGGGATCGAGGGGGGAGAGAGGCTAGGATTGGGTGGGGGTGAAAGGCCGGGATCGAGGGGGTGAGAGGCCGGGATCAGGGAGGGGGGTGGAGAGGCCGTGATCGAGCGGGGGGAGAGGCCGGGATCGGGGTGGGAGAGAGAGGTCAGGATTGGTGAGGGGGGGGTGGTGGGAGGCTGGGATCAGGGGAGGGAGAGGCCGGGATCGGCAGGGATGGGGTTGTTGCCCCGATCTGTTATCTTTTCAATGAGTAGCTTCAGTGAATGTGCCGGAGAGGCTTCTCACTGAATGCACTCTGAGTGATTAATATACATGGCGGTGTGTGAACATGGCGGAGTGGAGATTCAGCACCCCCTGTTTATAACATTATTGGAAGATGTCGGGCGCAGTGCGGAGTGAGGGGAGGCTGAATACACCACTAGCTGAGCTGGCAGTAATGTCACAGGAAGTTCACTGACCTCACCAGGCCACCAATACCCACATTTACCTTCTCGTAATACAGTGCACTCAGCATGTCTGGTACATCCAGATACCTCGCTCTCACTGCCCTTTGCTTCTCACAAATGTGCCCAATGTACAGCAGCAATGTACCCAAGCTCCTTCCCTCACCTTCTTTCACCCGAACAGATCCTTGTACCTAATGCTGCTGAATGATGCTTGTACAGGTAATCACACCCACTATGTGGGCAGCGCAGTCTCACATGGTTATCCCTGCACGGTTGTATTGTGAGTATTACGGTAATTGTATTGTGGGTATTACGGTTTCTATGGTGCTTTTCACCACTTCAGGGCATCCCAAAACACTTCAGAGCCAATGAAGTACTTTTGAAGTGTCGTCACTGTTGTCATGTCGGAAACGCAGCAGCCAATTTGTGCACAGCAAGATCCCACAAAACAGAAATATGATAATGACCAGATAATCTGTTCTTAGTGATGTTGATTAAGGGATAAATATTGGCCAGGACACCGGGGAGA
Source organism: Heptranchias perlo (assembly GCF_035084215.1). NCBI lineage: Eukaryota > Metazoa > Chordata > Chondrichthyes > Hexanchiformes > Hexanchidae > Heptranchias > Heptranchias perlo. Next base: position 2,217,913 of record NC_090351.1, read on the forward strand.
ACTCCCCCACTCATCTTCAAAATAGTGTCATGAGATCTTTTACATCCACCTGAGAGGGCAGAAGGGGCCTCAGTTTAACATCTCATCCAAAAGACAGTGCAGCATTCCATTGGAGTAGCAGCCTAGATTATGGGCTTAAGTCAAGTCAGACTTGAACCCACAACCTTCTGAGTCAGAGGCCAGAGTGATACCACTGAGCCACAGCTAACGGTGTTTCCTAACTAGGGAGGAACAGTGGAAGTGGGGGGATATCCTTGTCGGGGTCACACTGAGCTAATGACATGATTGATCACATGCTCGGCAGACCCACTTAACTCGTAAATAAAATGTGCCTGTCAGGCCAGAACCACACTGTGGATCCAGGATGCTTGCTGCTACTGATCTGCCCAAAGCTTCGCGTTTGTAAACATCTAAATTATTGTGAAGAATTTGTTTTGTTTAGTCTGCACTGGATTATTTCCTCAAGGGGCTCCAAAGTCTAGAGGGCTTTTACAAAACTCCAGATGGAAACTGTAAAGGAAATTAATGCTTTTCAAAGAGTGCTGATAATTGCTGCTTGTTTACAACTGCGACAGCAACAATGATGCTTAACAGAGAAAGCAGCCACAATTCACAGCTCACTTCACTAAACGGTTGTAAACAATTCTCGCCTGTTTATAGATTGGAAGCAGAGTAAGATGGACATTGTGGAATATTCTAATCTTCATCGTGCCCAATTATGTGATACATCAATCTGTGTTTGGAAAGAGAAGGGTTTGAATTTTGAGAAACTGAGGTGTGGCCCCAGTAATTTAGTGGTGTCTGCGGTAACACTCTCACCTCTGCGTTAGAAGGTCCTGAGTTCTAGTCCCACTCCAGAGACTTGAGCACAAAATACTAGGCTACAGTCCTGAGCAAGTGCTGCAGTGTCAGAGGTGCAATCTTTCAGTGGAGGTACCTGCTGTCTCAGGTGGATGTAAAAGATTCTACAGCACTTGTTGAAGGTAGAGCAGGGGAGTTCTCCCCAGTGTCCTGACCAATATTTATCCCTCAGCCAACATCACTAAAACAGATTATCTGGTCATTATCACATTGTTGTTTGTGGGATCTTGCTGTGCACAAATTGACTGCTGTGTTTCCTACATCACAACAGTGACTACACTTCAGGAGTACTTCATTGGCTGTGAAAACGCTTTGGGACGTCCTGAGATCATGAAAGGTGCTATATAAATGCAAGCTCTTTCTTTAACCCTTTTTTATTCCATAATTGTAAAGACTTCTATTGGACCCTCTTAACCTTCTCTGCAAATGCACCGCCACTTTTTTGAGTCTCATTGCAATTGTAGCCTTTTATTACCAGTATCATCTTGGTCAATCTATGCTGAACCTTTCATTGACTCCAGCTTGTCTGCTCAGTGGGTAGCACTCTTACGTCTGAGTCAGAGATGGTGGGTTCATAGCCCTATGCCAGGCCTTCAGAGTATAAAGGAAGCTCATGTGAGATTTCCCGATGTGAGCTCTCAGTGGGCGAGGCTCTGCCTCAGCAGTGTGGAAGACAAAAATGTATCCACTCTCTGCTGTCCCCTGCCACAGGGAACATCAGCATCGTCAGTCAATCTGATGACTGGTGTGCTGTTTGCCAGGACAAAAATATCATCACTTTTCTTATGGGCAGCTTCCAGTAGAATGAGAGGGTTGTGTATTTGTTTTTGGATAATGGGATTCACCAAAGCTCTGGGTGCCATTGGACCATAGGAATTAATAGATGGAAAAGACCAAGATCCACTTAGTTTGCCTTCTACCAATCTGATACAATGATAATGGAGTTGTTGACTCATCATGGCAATCGACCTCTATCAATTAGTCTACAACAGACCCATCTACCTCAGGTTTCAAGGAAAACCCCCAGTGGTGGAGAGCTTTAGGAACCACAGGTCCAATTGTACCCGTTCCTCCCGAGCCTGTTACACTCAGCACATGTCACAAATTACTCATTTACTGGATCCCAAAATGTTATTTTTTGAAAACAATCAATCTAATGTACATTTGAATAAATATATAGTAACTGTTTCCACCGTCTCCCGAGGGAGCCTGTTCCATAGATTGACCACTCACTCACTGAAACAATGTTTCCATGGATTATTTTTGAATTTATCCCCCAGGCTGTGTCCTCTGGTTGTACTATTCTGGACAAGGACATCATCTAGGCGTTTAATCTGGGGATTCCTTTATAATTATCCCTGACAGACAAAGCGAGAGAGAGCTGGTAGAGTCGGCACATGTAGCATAGCGGAGTGTCATCATAGTTGGCTCATAGGAAGGAACAACTGACTACAAGAACACAGCTGCAGAGACCAAGATAAAGTCAGCTTGCTGCGGTTTGCTAGTGGAAGCTGACATGATGACACAGCAGGAGACCGGGTATGTACAGAGTGAGTGGGTATATATAGAGTGAGTGGGTATATATAGAGAGTGTGGGTATGTATAGAGAGTGTGGGTATATATAGAGAGTGTGGGTATGTATAGAGAGTGTGGGTATGTGTAGAGAGTGTGGGTATATATAGAGAGTGTGGGTATATATAGAGAGTGTGGGTATATATAGAGAGTGTGGGTATGTATAGAGAGTGTGGGTATATATAGAGAGTGTGGGTATATATAGAGAGTGTGGGTATATATAGAGAGTGTGGGTATACATAGAGAGTGTGGGCATATATAGAGAGTGTGGGCATATATAGAGAGTGTGGGTATATATAGAGAGTGTGGGTATATATAGAGAGTGTGGGTATATATAGAGAGTGTGGGTATATATAGAGAGTGTGGGTATATATAGAGAGTGTGGGTATATATAGAGAGTGTGGGTATATATAGAGAGTGTGGGTATATATAGAGAGTGTGGGTATATATAGAGAGTGTGGGTATAAATAGAGAGTGTGGGCATATATAGAGAGTGTGGGCATATATAGAGAGTGTGGGTATATATAGAGAGTGTGGGTATGTTTTGAGAGTGGGCATATATAGAGAGTGTGGGTATATATAGAGAGTGTGGGTATATATAGAGAGTGTGTATGTATAGAGAGTGGGTATGTACAGAGAGTGTGGGTATGTACAGAGAGTGTGGGTATATATAGAGAGTGTGGGTATGTATAGAGAGTGTGGGTATATATGGAGAGTGTGGGTATATATAGAGAGTGTGGGTATATATAGAGAGTGTGGGTATGTATAGAGAGTGTGGGTATGTATAGAGAGTGTGGGTATATATTGAGAGTGTGGGTATATATAGAGAGTGTGGGTATGTACAGAGAGTGTGGGTATGTACAGAGAGTGTGGGTATATATAGAGAGTGTGGGTATATTTTGAGAGTGTGGGTATATATAGAGAGTGTGGGTATGTATAGAGAGTGTGGGTATATTTTGAGAGTGTGGGTATATATAGAGAGTGTGGGTATGTATAGAGAGTGTGGGTATATATAGAGAGTGTGGGTATATATAGAGAGTGTGGGTATATATAGAGAGTGTGGGTATATTTTGAGAGTGTGGGTATATTTTGAGAGTGTGGGTATGTATAGAGAGTGTGGGTATATATAGAGAGTGTGGGTATATATAGAGAGTGTGGGTATATATAGAGAGTGTGGGTATATATAGAGAGTGTGGGTATGTACAGAGAGTGTGGGTATGTACAGAGAGTGTGGGTATGCACAGAGAGTGTGGGTATATATAGAGAGTGTGGGTATATTTTGAGAGTGTGGGTATATATATAGAGTGTGGGTATATATAGAGAGTGTGGGTATATATATAGAGTGTGGGTATATATAGAGAGTGTGGGTATATATATAGAGTGTGGGTATATATAGAGAGTGTGGGTATATATATAGAGTGTGGGTATATATATAGAGTGTGGGTATATATAGAGAGTGTGGGTATGTATAGAGAGTGTGGGTATATATAGAGAGTGTGGGTATATATAGAGAGTGTGGGTATATACAGAGAGTGTGGGTATATATAGAGAGTGTGGGTATATATAGAGAGTGTGGGTATATATAGAGAGTGTGGGTATATATAGAGAGTGTGGGTATGTACAGAGAGTGTGGGTATATATAGAGAGTGTGGGTATATATAGAGAGTGTGGGTATGTATAGAGAGTGTGGGTATATATAGAGAGTGTGGGTATATATAGAGAGTGTGGGTATATATAGAGAGTGTGGGTATGTACAGGGAGTGTGGGTATATATAGAGAGTGTGGGTATATATAGAGAGTGTGGGTATATATAGAGAGTGTGGGTATATATAGAGAGTGTGGGTATGTATAGAGAGTGTGGGTATGTATAGAGAGTGTGGGTATGTATAGAGAGTGTGGGTATATATAGAGAGTGTGGGTATATATGGAGAGTGTGGGTATATATAGAGAGTGTGGGTATATATAGAGAGTGTGGGTATATATAGAGAGTGTGGGTATATATAGAGAGTGTGGGTATATATAGAGAGTGTGGGTATGTATAGAGAGTGTGGGTAGAGAGTGTGGGCATATATAGAGAGTGTGGGTATGTATAGAGAGTGTGTATAGAGAGTGTGGGTATATATAGAGGCTGCGGGTATGTATAGAGAGTGTGGGTATATATAGAGAGTGTGGGTATATATAGAGAGTGTGGGTATATATAGAGATTGTGGGTATATATAGAGAGTGTGAGTACATATATAGAGAGTGTGGGTATATATAGAGAGTGTGGGTATATATAGAGAGTGTGGGTATATATAGAGAGTGTGGGTATATATAGAGAGTGTGGGTATATATAGAGAGTGTGGGTATGTATAGAGAGTGCGGGTATATATAGAGAGTGTGGGTATATATAGAGAGTGTGGGTATGTATGGAGAGTGTGGGTATATATAGAGAGTGTGGGTATATATAGAGAGTGTGGGTATATAGAGAGAGTGTGGGTATATATAGAGAGTGTGGGTATGTATGGAGAGTGTGGGTATATATAGAGAGTGTGGGTATATATAGAGAGTGTGGGTATATATAGAGAGTGTGGGTATATATAGAGAGTGTGGGTATATATAGAGAGTGTGGGTATATATAGAGAGTGTGGGTATATATAGAGAGTGTGGGTATATATAGAGAGTGTGGGTATATATAGAGAGTGTGGGTATGTATAGAGAGTGTGGGTATATATAGAGAGTGTGGGTATGTATAGAGAGTGTGGGTATGTATAGAGAGTGTGGGTATATATAGAGAGTGTGGGTATATATAGAGAGTGTGGGTATATATAGAGAGTGTGGGTATATATAGAGAGTGTGGGTATATAGAGAGAGTCTGGGTATATATAGAGAGTCTGGGTATATATAGAGAGTGTGGGTATGTACAGGGAGTGTGGGTATATATAGAGAGTGTGGGTATATATAGAGAGTGTGGGTATGTACAGGGAGTGTGGGTATATATAGAGAGTGTGGGTATATATAGAGAGTGTGGGTATATATAGAGAGTGTGGGTATATATAGAGAGTGTGGGTATGTATAGAGAGTGTGGGTATGTATAGAGAGTGTGGGTATATATAGAGAGTGTGGGTATATATGGAGAGTGTGGGTATATATAGAGAGTGTGGGTATATATAGAGAGTGTGGGTATATATAGAGAGTGTGGGTATATATAGAGAGTGTGGGTATATATAGAGAGTGTGGGTATGTATAGAGAGTGTGGGTAGAGAGTGTGGGTATGTATAGAGAGTGTGGGTATATATAGAGAGTGTAGGTATATATAGAGAGTGTGGGTATATATAGAGAGTGTGGGTATATATAGAGAGTGTGAGTATATATATAGAGAGTGTGGGTATATATAGAGAGTGTGGGTATATATAGAGAGTGTGGGTATATATAGAGAGTGTGGGTATATATAGAGAGTGTGGGTATGTATAGAGAGTGTGGGTATGTATAGAGAGTGCGGGTATATATAGAGAGTGTGGGTATATATAGAGAGTGTGGGTATATATAGAGAGTGTGGGTATATATAGAGAGTGTGGGTATGTATAGAGAGTGTGGGTATGTATAGAGAGTGTGGGTATGTATAGAGAGTGTGGGTATGTATAGAGAGTGTGGGTATATATAGAGAGTGTGGGTATATATGGAGAGTGTGGGTATATATGGAGAGTGTGGGTATATATAGAGAGTGTGGGTATATATAGAGAGTGTGGGTATGTATGGAGAGTGTGGGTATATATAGAGAGTGTGGGTATATATAGAGAGTGTGGGTATATATAGAGAGTGTGGGTATATATAGAGAGTGTGGGTATATATAGAGAGTGTGGGTATGTATAGAGAGTGTGGGTATGTATAGAGAGTGTGGGTATGTATAAGAGAGTGTGGGTATATATAGAGAGTGTGGGTATGTATAGAGAGTGTGGGTATATATAGAGAGTGTGGGTATGTATAGAGAGTGTGGGTATATATAGAGAGTGTGGGTATATATAGAGAGTGTGGGTATATATAGAGAGTGTGGGTATGTATAGAGAGTGTGGGTATATATAGAGAGTGTGGGTATATATAGAGAGTGTGGGTATATATAGAGAGTGTGGGTATATATAGAGAGTGTGGGTATATATAGAGAGTGTGGGTATATATAGAGATTGTGGGTATGTCTCGAGAGTGTGGGTATATATAGAGAGTGTGGGTATATATAGAGAGTGTGGGTATATATAGAGAGTGTGGGTATATATAGAGAGTGTGGGTATATATAGAGAGTGTGTATGTATAGAGAGTGTGGGTATATATAGAGAGTGTGGGTATATATAGAGAGTGTGGGTATATATAGAGAGTGTGGGTATATATAGAGAGTGTGGGTATATATAGAGTGTGGGTATATATAGAGAGTGTGGGTATGTATAGAGAGTGTGGGTATATATAGAGAGTGTGGGTATGTATAGAGAGTGTGGGTATATATAGAGAGTGTGGGTATATATAGAGAGTGTGGGTATATATAGAGAGTGTGGGTATATATATAGAGAGTGTGGGTATATATAGAGAGTGTGGGTATATATAGAGAGTGTGGGTATATATAGAGAGTGTGGGTATATATAGAGAGTGTGGGTATATATAGAGAGTGTGGGTATATATAGAGTGAGTGGGTATATATAGAGTGAGTGGGTATATATAGAGAGTGTGGGTATATATAGAGAGTGTGGGTATATATAGAGAGTGAGTGGGTATATATAGAGAGTGTGGGTATATATAGAGTGAGTGGGTATATATAGAGAGTGTGGGTATATATAGAGAGTGTGGGTATATATAGAGAGTGTAGGTATATATAGAGTGTGTGGGTATATATAGAGAGTGTGGGTATATATAGAGAGTGTGGGTATCTATGGAGAGTGTGGGTATATATAGAGAGTGTGGGCATATATAGAGAGTGTGGGTATATATAGAGAGTGTGGGTATCTATGGAGAGTGTGGGTATATATAGAGAGTGTGGGTATATATAGAGAGTGTGGGTATCTATGGAGAGTGTGGGTATATATAGAGAGTGTGGGTATATATAGAGAGTGTGGGTATGTATAGAGAGTGTGGGTATATATAGAGTGTGTGGGTATATATAGAGAGTTTGGGTATATATAGAGAGTGTGGGTATCTATGGAGAGTGTGGGTATATATAGAGAGTGTGGGTATATATAGAGAGTGTGGGTATGTATAGAGAGTGTGGGTATATATAGAGAGTGTGGGCATGTATAGAGAGTGTGGGTATATATAGAGAGTGTGGGTATATATAGAGAGTGTGGGTATGTATAGAGAGTGTGGGTATATATAGAGAGTGTGGGCATATATAGAGAGTGTGGGTATATATAGAGAGTGTGGGTATATATAGAGAGTGTGGGTATATATAGAGAGTGTGGGCATATATAGAGAGTGTGGGTATATATAGAGAGTGTGGGTATATATAGAGAGTGTGGGTTTATATAGAGAGTGTGGGTATATATAGAGAGTGTGGGTATGTATAGAGGGTGTGGGTATGTTTTGAGAGTGTGGGTATATATAGAGAGTGTGGGTATATATAGAGAGTGTGGGTATATATAGAGAGTGTGGGTATGTATAGAGGGTGTGGGTATGTTTTGAGAGTGTGGGTATATATAGAGAGTGTGGGTATATATAGAGAGTGTGGGTATATATAGAGAGTGTGGGTATATATAGAGAGTGTGGGTATATTTTGAGAGTGTGGGTATATATAGAGAGTGTGGGTATATATAGAGAGTGTGGGTATATATAGAGAGTGTGGGTATATATAGAGAGTGTGGGTATGTATAGAGAGTGTGGGTATATATAGAGAGTGTGGGTATAAATAGAGAGCGTGGGTATATATAGAGAGTGTGGGTACATATAGAGGGAGTGGGTATGTATAGAGAGTGTGGGTATATATAGATGGAGTGGGTATATATAGAGGGAGCGGGTATATATAGATGGAGCGGGTATATATAGATGGAGCGGGTATATATAGAGGGAGTGGGTATATATAGAGGGAGTGGGTATATATAGAGGGAGCGGGTATATCTAGAGGGAGCGGGTATATATAGATGGTGCGGGTATGTATAGAGGGAGTGGGTATATATAGAGGGAGCGGGTATATCTAGAGGGAGCGGGTATATATAGAGGGAGCGGGTATATAAAGAGGGAGTGGGTATATATAGAGGGAGTGGGTATATATAGAGGGAGTGGGTATATATAGAGGGAGCGGGTATATATAGAGGGAGCGGGTATATATAGATGGAGTGGGTATATATAGAGGGAGTGGGTATATATCGAGGGAGTGGGTATATATAGAGGGAGCGGGTATATATAGAGGCTGCGGGTATGTATAGATGGAGTGGGTATATATAGAGAGTGTGGGCATATATAGAGAGTGTGGGTATATATAGAGAGTGTGGGCATATATAGAGAGTGTGGGTATATATAGAGAGTGTGGGTATATATAGAGAGTGTGGGTATATATAGAGAGTGTGGGCATATATAGAGAGTGTGGGTATATATAGAGAGTGTGGGTATATATAGAGAGTGTGGGTATGTATAGAGGGTGTGGGTATGTTTTGAGAGTGTGGGTATATATAGAGAGTGTGGGTATATATAGAGAGTGTGGGTATATATAGAGAGTGTGGGTATATATAGAGAGTGTGGGTATATTTTGAGAGTGTGGGTATATATAGAGAGTGTGGGTATATATAGAGAGTGTGGGTATATATCGAGAGTGTGGGTATATATAGAGAGTGTGGGTATATATAGAGAGTGTGGGTATGTATAGAGAGTGTGGGTATATATAGAGAGTGTGGGTATATATAGAGAGTGTGGGTATAAATAGAGAGCGTGGGTATATATAGAGAGTGTGGGTACATATAGAGGGAGTGGGTATGTATAGAGAGTGTGGGTATATATAGATGGAGTGGGTATATATAGAGGGAGCGGGTATATATAGATGGAGCGGGTATATATAGATGGAGCGGGTATATATAGAGGGAGTGAGTATATATAGAGGGAGCGGGTATATCTAGAGGGAGCGGGTATATATAGATGGTGCGGGTATGTATAGAGGGAGTGGGTATATATAGAGGGAGCGGGTATATCTAGAGGGAGCGGGTATATATAGAGGGAGCGGGTATATATAGAGGGAGTGGGTATATATAGAGGGAGTGGGTATATATAGAGGGAGTGGGTATATATAGAGGGAGCGGGTATATATAGAGGGAGCGGGTATATATAGATGGAGTGGGTATATATAGAGGGAGTGGGTATATATAGAGGGAGCGGGTATATATAGAGGGAGCGGGTATATATAGATGGAGTGGGTATATATAGAGGGAGTGGGTATATATAGATGGAGTGGGTATATATAGAGGGAGTGGGTATATATAGAGGGAGCGGGTATATATAGATGGAGTGGGTCTATATAGAGGGAGCGGGTATATATAGAGGGAGCGGGTATATATAGATGGAGTGGGTATATATAGAGGGAGTGGGTATATATCGAGGGAGTGGGTATATATAGATGGAGTGGGTATATATAGAGGGAGTGGGTATATATAGAGGGAGTGGGTATATATAGAGGGAGCGGGTATATATAGAGGCTGCGGGTATGTATAGATGGAGTGGGTATATATAGAGAGTGTGGGTATGTATAGAGAGTGTGGGTATGTATAGAGAGTGGGTGTATATAGAGGGAGCGGGTATGTCTAGATGGAGTGGGTATATATAGAGTGAGTGGGTATATATAGAGGGAGTGGGTATATATCGAGGGAGTTGGTATATATAGAGGGAGTGGGTATATATAGATGGAGTGGGTATATATAGAGGGAGCGGGTATATATAGATGGAGTGGGTATATATCGAGGGAGTTGGTATATATAGAGGGAGTGGGTATATATCGAGGGAGTTGGTATATATAGAGGGAGTGGGTATATATAGATGGACTGGGTATATATAGAGGGTGCGGGTATATATAGATGCAGTGGGTATATATAGATGGAGTGGGTATATATAGAGGGAGCGGGTATATATAGATGGAGCGGGTATATATCGAGGGAGTGGGTATATATAGATGGAGCGGGTATATATAGATGGAGCGGGTATGTATAGAGGGAGTGGGTATATATAGAGGGAGCAGGTATATATAGATGGAGCGGGTATATATAGATGGAGCGGGTATATATAGATGGAGCGGATATATATAGATGGAGCGGGTATGTATAGAGGGAGTGGGTATATATAGAGGGAGTGGGTATATATAGAGGGAGTGGGTATATATAGAGGGAGTGGGTATATATAGAGGGAGTGGGTATATATAGAGGGAGTGGGTATATATAGATGGAGCGGGTATATATAGATGGAGCGGGTATATATAGATGGAGTGGGTATATATAGATGGAGTGCGTATATATAGATGGAGCGGGTATGTATAGAGGGAGTGGGTATATATAGAGAGTGTGGGTATATATAGAGAGTGTGGGTATATATAGAGAGTGTGGGTATATATAGAGGGAGCGGGTATATATAGATGGAGCGGGTATATATAGATGGAGCGGGTATATATAGAGGGAGTGGGTATATATAGATGGAGCGGGTATGTATAGAGGGAGTGGGTATATATGGAGGGAGTGGGTATATATAGAGGGAGTGGGTATATATAGAGGGAGCGGGTATATCTAGAGGGAGCGGGTATATATAGATGGAGCGGGTATGTATAGAGCGAGTGGGTATATATAGAGCGAGTGGGTATATATAGAGGGAGCGGGTATATCTAGAGGGAGCGGGTATATATAGATGGAGTGGGTATATATAGAGGGAGCGGGTATATATAGAGGGAGTGGGTATATATAGAGGGAGTGGGTATATATAGAGGGAGCGGGTATATATAGAGGCTGCGGGTATGTATAGATGGAGTGGGTATATATAGAGAGTGTGGGTATATATAGAGAGTGTGGGTATGTATAGAGAGTGTGGGTATGTATAGAGAGTGTGGGTGTGTATAGAGAGTGTGGGTATATATAGAGAGTGTGGGTATATATAGAGGGAGCGGGTATGTCTAGATGGAGTGGGTATATATAGAGGGAGCGGGTATATATAGATGGAGTGGGTATATATAGAGGGAGCGGGTATATATAGATGGAGTGGGTATATATAGATGGAGTGGGTATATTTAGAGGGAGCTGGTATATATAGATGGAGTGGGTATATATAGATGGAGCGGGTATGTATAGATGGAGTGGGTATATATAGATGGAGCGGGTATATATAGATGGAGCGGGTATATATAGATGGAGTGGGTATATATAGATGGAGCGGGTATGTATAGATGGAGTGGGTATATATAGAGGGAGCGGGTATATATAGATGGAGTGGGTATATATAGATGGAGCGGGTATGTATAGATGGAGTGGGTATATATAGATGGAGCGGGTATATATAGATGGAGCGGGTATATATAGATGGAGTGGGTATATATAGATGGAGCGGGTATGTATAGATGGAGTGGGTATATATAGAGGGAGCGGGTATATATAGATGGAGCGGGTATATATAGATGGAGCGGGTATATATAGATGGAGCGGGTATATATAGATGGAGTGGGTATATATAGATGGAGCGGGTATGTATAGATGGAGCGGGTATATATAGATGGAGTGGGTATATATAGATGGAGCGGGTATGTATAGATGGAGTGGGTATATATAGAGGGAGCGGGTATATATAGATGGAGCGGGTATATATAGATGGAGTGGGTATGTATAGATGGAGTGGGTATATATAGATGGAGTGGGTATATATAGATGGAGTGGGTATATATAGAGGGAGCGGGTATATATAGATGGAGCGGGTATATATAGATGGAGTGGGTATATATAGATGGAGTGGGTATATATAGATGGAGTGGGTATATATAGATGGAGTGGGTATATATAGATGGAGTGGGTATATATAGATGGAGTGGGTATATATAGAGGGAGCGGGTATATATAGATGGAGTGGGTATATATAGAGGGAATGGGTATATATAGATGGAGTGGGTATATATAGATGGAGTGGGTATATATAGAGGGAGCGGGTATATATAGATGGAGTGGGTATATATAGAGGGAGCGGGTATATATAGATGGAGCGGGTATGTATAGATTGAGTGGGTATATATAGATGGAGTGGGTATATATAGAGGGAGCGGGTATATATAGAGGGAGCGGGTATATATAGATGGAGTGGGTATATATAGATGGAGTGGGTATATATAGAGGAAGCCGCTATATTTAGAGGGAGTGGGTATATATAGAGGGAGTGGGTATATATAGAGGGAGCGGGTATATATAGATGGAGCGGGTATATATAGATGGAGTGGGTATATATAGATGGAGTGGGTATATATAGATGGAGTGGGTATATATAGAGGGAATGGGTATATATAGATGGAGTGGGTATATATAGAGGGAGCGGGTATATATAGATGGAGTGGGTATATATAGATGGAGTGGGTATATATAGAGGGAGCGGGTATATATAGATGGAGTGGGTATATATAGAGGGAGCGGGTATATATAGATGGAGCGGGTATGTATAGATTGAGTGGGTATATATAGATGGAGTGGGTATATATAGAGGGAGCGGGTATATGTAGAGGGAGCGGGTATATATAGATGGAGTGGGTATATATAGATGGAGTGGGTATATATAGAGGAAGCCGCTATATTTAGAGGGAGTGGGTATATATAGAGGGAGCGGGTATATATAGATGGAGCGGGTATATATAGATGGAGTGGGTATATATAGATGGAGTGGGTATATATAGATGGAGTGGGTATATATAGATGGAGTGGGTATGTATAGATGGAGTGGGTATATATAGATGGAGTGGGTATATATAGATGGAGTGGGTATATATAGAGGGAGCGGGAATATATAGATGGAGTGGGTATATATAGAGGGAGCGGGTATATATAGATGGAGCGGGTATGTATAGATTGAGTGGGTATATATAGATGGAGTGGGTATATATAGAGGGAGCGGGTATATATAGAAGGAGCGGGTATATATAGATGGAGTGGGTATATATAGATGGAGTGGGTATATATAGATGGAGTGGGTATATATAGAGGAAGCCGCTATATTTAGAGGGAGTGGGTATATATAGAGGGAGTGGGTATATATAGAGGGAGCGGGTATATATAGATGGAGCGGGTATATATAGATGGAGTGGGTATATATAGATGGAGTGGGTATATATAGATGGAGTGGGTATATATAGATGGAGTGGGTATATATAGATGGAGTGGGTATATATAGAGGGAATGGGTATATATAGATGGAGTGGGTATATATAGAGGGAGCGGGTATATATAGATGGAGTGGGTATATATAGATGGAGTGGGTATATATAGAGGGAGCGGGTATATATACATGGAGTGGGTATATATAGATGGAGTGGGTATATATAGAGGGAATGGGTATATATAGATGGAGTGGGTATATATAGAGGGAGCGGGTATATATAGAGGGAGCGGGTATATATAGATGGAGTGGGTATATATAGAGGGAGCGGGTATGTATAGATTGAGTGGGTATATATAGATGGAGTGGGTATATATAGAGGGAGCGGGTATATATAGATGGAGTGGGTATATATAGATGGAGTGGGTATATATAGATGGAGTGGGTATATATAGAGGGAGCGGGTATATATAGATGGAGTGGGTATATATAGATGGAGTGGGTATATATAGAGGAAGCCGCTATATTTAGAGGGAGTGGGTATATATAGAGGGAGCGGGTATATATAGATGGAGTGGGTATATATAGATGGAGTGGGTATATATAGATGGAGTGGGTATATATAGAGGGAATGGGTATATATAGATGGAGTGGGTATATATAGATGGAGTGGGTATATATAGAGGGAGCGGGTATATATAGATGGAGTGGGTATATATAGAGGGAGCGGGTATATATAGAGGGAGTGGGTATATATAGAGGGAGTGGGTATATATAGAGGGAGTGGGTATATATAGATGGAGCGGGTATATATAGAGGGAGTGGGTATATATAGATGGAGCGGGTATATATAGAGGGAGTGGGTATATATAGAGGGAGCGGGTATATATAGATGGAGTGGGTATATATAGAGGGAATGGGTATATATAGATGGAGTGGGTATATATAGATGGAGTGGGTATATATAGAGGGAGCGGGTATATATAGATGGAGTGGGTATATATAGAGGGAGCGGGTATATATAGATGGAGTGGGTATATATAGAGGGAGCGGGTATATATAGAGGGAATGGGTATATATAGATGGAGTGGGTATATATAGATGGAGTGGGTATATATAGATGGAGCGGGTATGTATAGATTGAGTGGGTATATATAGATGGAGTGGGTATATATAGAGGGAGCGGGTATATATAGAGGGAATGGGTATATATAGATGGAGTGGGTATATATAGATGGAGTGGGTATATATAGAGGGAATGGGTATATATAGATGGAGTGGGTATATATAGATGGAGTGGGTATATATAGAGGGAGCGGGTATATATAGATGGAGCGGGTATGTATAGATTGAGTGGGTATATATAGATGGAGTGGGTATATATAGAGGGAGCCGGTATGTATAGATTGAGTGGGTATATATAGATGGAGTGGGTATATATAGAGAAAGCCGCTATATTTAGAGGGAGCGGGTATGTTTAGAGGGAGTGGGTATATATAGAGGGAGTGGGTATATATAGAGGGAGCGGGTATATATAGATGGAGCGGGTATGTATAGATGGAGTGGGTATATATAGAGGGAGTGGGTATATATAGATGGAGCGGGTATATATAGATGGAGTGGGTATGTATAGAGGGAGTGGGTATATATAGATGGAGTGGGTATATATAGAGGGAGTGGGTATATATAGAGGGAGTGGGTATATATAGAGGGAGTGGGTATATATAGATGGAGCGGGTATGTATAGATGGAGCGGGTATATATAGATGGAGCGGGTATGTATAGATGGAGTGGGTATATATAGAGGGAGTGGGTATATATAGAGGGAGTGGGTATATATAGAGGGAGTGGGTATATATAGAGGGAGTGGGTATATATAGAGGGAGTGGGTATATATAGAGGGAGTGGGTATATATAGATGGAGCGGGTATGTATAGATGGAGCGGGTATATATAGATGGAGCGGGTATGTATAGATGGAGTGGGTATATATAGAGGGAGTGGGTATATATAGAGGGAGCGGGTATATATAGAGGGAGTGGGTATATATAGAGGGAGTGGGTATATATAGAGGGAGTGGGTATATATAGAGGGAGTGGGTATATATAGAGGGAGTGGGTATATATAGAGGGAGTGGGTATATATAGAGGGAGTGGGTATATATAGAGGGAGTGGGTATATATAGATGGAGCGGGTATGTATAGATGGAGCGGGTATATATAGATGGAGCGGGTATATATAGAGGGAGTGGGTATATATAGAGGGAGTGGGTATATATAGATGGAGCGGGTATATATAGATGGAGCGGGTATATATAGAGGGAGTGGGTATATATAGAGGGAGCGGGTATATATAGAGGGAGTGCGTATATATAGAGGGAGTGGGTATATATAGAGGGAGTGGGTATATATAGAGGGAGTGGGTATATATAGATGGAGCGGGTATGTATAGATGGAGCGGGTATATATAGATGGAGCGGGTATATATAGAGGGAGTGGGTATATATAGAGGGAGTGGGTATATATAGATGGAGTGGGTATATATAGAGGGAGTGGGTATATATAGATGGAGCGGGTATGTATAGATGGAGTGGGTATATATAGAGGGAGCGGGTATATATAGATGGAGTGGGTATATATAGAGTGAGTGGGTATGTATAGATGGAGTGGGTATATATAGAGGGAGTGGGTATATATAGAGTGAGTGGGTATATATAGATGGAGCGGGTATGTATGGATGGAGTGGGTATCAATAGAGGGAGTGGGTATATATCGAGGGAGTTGGTATATATAGAGGGAGTGGGTATATATAGATGGAGCGGGTATGTATAGATGGAGTGGGTATCAATAGAGGGAGTGGGTATATATCGAGGGAGTTGGTATATATAGAGGGAGTGGGTATATATAGAGGGAGCGGGTATATATAGATGGAGTGGGTGTATATAGAGGGAGCGGGTATATATAGAGGGAGCGGGTATATATAGATGGAGCGGGTATATATAGATGGAGCGGGTATATATAGAGGGAGTGGGTATATATAGAGGGAGTGGGTATATATAGATGGAGCGGGTATGTATAGATGGAGTGGGTATATATAGAGGGAGCGGGTATATATAGATGGAGTGGGTATATATAGAGTGAGTGGGTATGTATAGATGGAGTGGGTATATATAGAGGGAGTGGGTATATATAGAGGGAGCGGGTATATATAGATGGAGCGGGTATGTATAGATGGAGTGGGTATCAATAGAGGGAGTGGGTATATATCGAGGGAGTTGGTATATATAGAGGGAGTGGGTATATATAGAGGGAGCGGGTATATATAGAGGGAGCGGGTATATATAGATGGAGTGGGTATATATAGAGGGAGCGGGTATATATAGAGGGAGCGGGTATATATAGATGGAGCGGGTATATATAGAGGGAGCGGGTATATATAGATGGAGTGGGTATATATAGATGGAGCGGGTATATATAGATGGAGTGGGTATATATAGAGGGAGCGGGTATATATAGAGGGAGCGGGTATATATAGATGGAGTGGGTATATATAGATGGAGCGGGTATATATAAATGGAGTGGGTATATATAGAGGGAGCGGGTATATATAGAGGGAGCGGGTATATATAGATGGAGTGGGTATATATAGATGGAGCGGGTATATATAGATGGAGTGGGTATATATAGAGGGAGCGGGTATGTATAGATGCAGTGGGTATGTATAGAGGGAGCGGGTATATATAGAGGGAGCGGGTATATATAGATGGAGTGGGTATATATAGAGGGAGTGGGTATATATAGATGGAGCGGGTATATATAGAGGGAGCGGGTATATATAGAGGGAGCGGGTATATATAGATGGAGCGGGTATATATAGAGGGAGCGGGTATATATAGAGGGAGCGGGTATATATAGAGGGAGCGGGTATATATAGAGGGAGCGGGTATATATAGATGGAGTGGGTATGTATAGATGGAGTGGGTATATATAGATGGAGTGGGTATATATAGATGGAGCGGGTATATATAGAGGGAGCGGGTATATATAGAGGGAGCGGGTATATATAGATGGAGTGGGTATATATAGATGGAGCGGGTATATATAGAGGGAGCGGGTATATATAGATGGAGTGGGTATATATAGATGGAGCGGGTATATATAGAGGGAGCGGGTATATATAGAGGGAGCGGGTATATATAGATGCAGTAAGGATGTTCCCTAGGATGGGTGAAACTAGAACTCGGGGGCAAAATCTTAGAATAAGGGGCTGCTCTTTCAAAACTGAGATGAGGAGAAACTTCTTCACTCAGAGGGTGGTAGGTCTGTGGAATTTGCTGCCCCAGGAAGCTGTGGAAGCTACATCATTCGATAAATTTAAAACAGAAATAGACAGTTTTCTAGAAGTAAAGGGAATTAGGGGTTATGGGGAGCGGGCAGGAAATTGGACATGAAGCTGAGTTCGGATCGGTCAATGCCCTGTGGGTGGCGGAGAGGGCCCAGGGGCTGTGTGGCCGGGTCCTGCTCCTACTTCTTGTGTTCTTTAGATTTGAGGTTAGGATCAGATCAGCCATGATCTTATTGAATGGCGGAGCAGGCTTGAGGGGCCGATTGGCCTACTCCTGCTCCAATTTCTTATGTTCTTATGTTCTTATATAGAGGGAGTGGGTATATATAGAGGGAGTGGGTATATATAGAGAGTGTGGGTATATATAGAGGGAGTGGGTATATATAGAGAGTGTGGGTATATATATAGAGTGTGGGTATATATATAGAGTGTGGGTATATATATAGAGTGTGGGTATATATAGAGGGAGTGTGTATGTATAGATGGAGTGGGTGTATATAGAGGAAGCCGCTATATATAGAGGGAGTGGGTATATATAGAGAGTGTGGGTATGTATAGAGAGTGTGGGTATATATAGAGAGTGTGGGTATATATAGAGAGTGTGGGTATATATATAGAGTGTGGGTATATATAGAGAGTGTGGGTATATATAGAGAGTGTGGGTATATATAGAGAGTGCGGGTATATATAGAGTGAGTGGGTATATATAGAGAGTGTGGGTATATATATAGAGTGTGGGTATATATAGAGAGTGTGGGTATATATAGAGAGTGCGGGTATATATAGAGAGTGTGGGTATATATAGAGAGTGCGGGTATATATAGAGAGTGTGGGTATATATAGAGAGTGCGGGTATATATAGAGTGAGTGGGTATATATAGAGAGTGTGGGTATATATATAGAGTGTGGGTATATATAGAGAGTGTGGGTATATATAGAGAGTGCGGGTGTATATAGAGAGTGTGGGTATATATAGAGAGTGCGGGTATATATGGAGAGTGTGGGTTTGTATTGAATGAGCGGGTATGTATAGAGGGAGCAGGTTTTTTAGAGGGAGTGGGTATATATAGAGGAAGCCGCTATATTTAGAGGGAGCGGGTATGTTTAGAGGGAGTGGGTATATATAGAGGGAGCGGGGCCCTCTGGGGGGCCCTCTATCCAATGGCCCACTCTCCCGGGGCCCTCTCCAACAGCCCCCTCTCCCGGGGCCCTCTCCAACAGCCCCCTCTCCCGGGGCCCTCTCCAACAGCCCCTCTCCCGGGGCCCTCTCCAACAGCCCCCTCTCCCGGGGCCCTCGATCCAACGGCTCCCTCTCCCGGGGCCCTCTCCAATAGCCCCCTCTCCCGGGGCCCTCGATCCAATAGCTCCCTCTCCCGGGGCCCTCTCCAACAGCCCCCTCTCACGGGGTCCTCGATCCAATGGCCCCCTCTCCCGGGGTCCTCTATCCAATGGCCCCCTCTCCCGGGGCCCTCGATCCAATGGCCCCCTCTCCCGGGGTCCTCTATCCAATGGCCCCCTCTCTCGGGGCCCTCGATCCAATGGCCCCCTCTCCCGGGGCCCTCGATCCAATGGCCCCCTCTCCCGGGGTCCTCTATCCAACGGCCCCCTCTCCCGGGGCCCTCGATCCAATGGCTCCCTCTCCCGGGGCCCTCGATCCAATGGCCCCCTCTCCCGGGGCCCTCGATCCAATGGCCCCCTCTCCTGGGGCCCTCTATCCAATGGCCCCCTCTCCCGGGGCCCTCGATCCAATGGCCCCCTCTCCCGGGGCCCTCGATCCAATGGCCCCCTCTCCCGGGGCCCTCTATCCAATGGCCCCCTCTCCCGGGGCCCTCGATCCAATGGCCCCCTCTCCTGGGGCCCTCGATCCAATGGCCCCCTCTCCCGGGGCCCTCGATCCAATGGCCCCCTCTCCCGGGGCCCTCGATCCAATGGCCCCCTCTCCCGGGGCCCTCTATCCAATGGCCCCCTCTCCCGGGGCCCTCGATCCAATGGCCCCCTCTCCCGGGGCCCTCGATCCAATGGCCCCCTCTCCCGGGGCCCTCGATCCAATGGCCCCCTCTCCCGGGGCCCTCGATCCAATGGCCCCCTCTCCCGGGGCCCTCGATCCAATGGCCCCCTCTCCCGAGCATCTGGGGCTGGGGTGAACAGGGCAAGAAACTGTTTGTCCCTTTTACCAATCAGATTGAAGAATCATTAATAAGCCACGCAGTGTCAGAACCAGGAAGTGTAAATTCGAATCGCGAATTCAATGTCAAATCAGGTAGAGGAAGCAAAATAAAGAGTGGGTAAGAAATATTGAATTAAAGGACTGATAAAAGAGACAGAAAGAAAATGTAAAAAATTACAAATTAAAATTTTTTGATTAAATGTTCAACAACAATTAAAATCTGAAGGAAGGAGACTCCACACTTATAGCAGTTAATTTTCAGTGCCAGAGAGGCTGTTTGGCCGTATTTAAGACTTACCACATCGTTAACAGGGTGATTAGACTTGATGTGCCTTTTTTTGGCGCAATTTCTTCACATCCATCAGTGCAGTTGGGAACTTCCCGCTGTTCCATTCATCTGAAGGGTGAGTCAGTCGGTGAGATCTCCTGCCGTGGAGCAGGGCGTCTGGTACAGCAACTTCCAGATTTCCACATTTAGCCGTGTGTGTGCGCTGCCAGCAGGTGCTCCACCATTTACACTGAAATAATGCTGAGCGCTGTTAGGCTCACTGTTACTTTCAGAGAAAATCTGTCCCGTTATGTTTATTTTAAAGGAACGCGGGCTCGTTTGTGTCTCGAAGCTCCCTGTTGAATAGCAATCACAGAGCGGCGGATTCTACACCTGATTGGCCGGACAGACCAGTTGGGCTGAATGGCCTGTTTCTGTGCTGTAATTTCTAAGTTATTCTACATATTTCTGGAGGTTTCATCATTACATAGAATTACATAGAATCTACAGTACAGAAACAGGCCCAACAGGTCCATGCCGGTGTTGATGCTCCACACGAGCCTCCTTCCTCCCGATTTCATCCCACCCTATCAGCATATCCTTCTATTCCTTTCTCCCTCATGTATTTATCTAGCTTCCCCTTAAATGCATCCATGCTCGCCGGCTCAGCTACTCCTTGTGATAGCAAGTTCCACATTCTAACCACCCTCTGGGTGAAGAAGTTTCTCCTGAATTCCCTATTGGATTTATTAGTGACTATCTTATATTTATGGCCCCTAGTTCTGATCTCCCCCACAAGTGGAAACATCTTCTCTACATCTACCCTATCAAACCCTTTCATAATCTTAAAGACCTCTATCAGGTCACCCCTCAGTCTTCTCTTTTCTAGAGAAAAGAGCCCCAGCCTGTTCAATCTTTCCTGATAGGTATAACCTCACATGTCTGGTATCATCCTAGTAATTCTTTTTTGTACCTTCTCCAGTGCCTCTATAGCCTTTTTATAATATGGAGTCCAGAACTGTCCACAATACTCCAAGTGTGGTCTAACCAAGGTTCTATACAAGTTTAACATAACTTCTCTGCTTTTCAATTCTATCCCTCCAGAAATGAGCCCCAGTAGTTGATTTGCTTTAGGGAATTAGGGAATTCAGGGGGGCTGGCAGTCTCTAAAGGTCTTCCTGTGGAGGGTCTCCTGTGGAGGGTCTCCTGTGGAGGGTTGCCTGTGGAGGGTCTCCTGTGGAGGGTCTCCTGTGGAGGGTCTCCTGTGGAGGGTCTCCTGTGGAAGGTTTCCTGTGGAGGGTCTCCTGTGGAGGGTCTCCTGTGGAGGGTCTCCTGTGGAGGGTTGCCTGTGGAGGGTCTCCTGTGGAGGGTTGCCTGTGGAGGGTCTCCTGTGGAGGGTCTCCTGTGGAGGGTTGCCTGTGGTTCTACTTAACTGGCAGTACAGATTCGTCCACCTCCTCATTGCTCACACAAGCATTTTATAGCTCAGTACACAATTACACGTTCACGATACCTGGCCTTATTAATCTGCGTCACTACTTTTGTTGATTTATGTATCTGTACCCCCAGATCCCTCTGCTCCTCTACCCCATTTAGACTCTTTTTTTCCAAGGAGTATGTGGCCTCCTTATTCTTTCTACCAAAATGTACCACCTCACACTTGTCTATTTTGAAATTCATTTGCCAATTACATGCCCATTCTGCAAGCTTATTAATGCCTTCCTGTATTCTGTTGCAGTCCTCCTCAGTACTAACTATAACCCCCTAACTTGGTGGCATCCGCAAATTTTGAAATTGTACTTCCAATTCCCAAGTCCAAATCGTTCATGTAAACGGTGAACAACAGTGGTCCCAGCACCGATCCTTGTGGAACACCACTTCCCACCGAATGGGAGCTGAAGGCAAACAGCACAGGAATCTCAGAAGACCTTACCCAGTGGGTTGGGGTAGGGATACAGGGCTAGAATGTCATACCCGGGCCTAATGGAGGAAAAGTGGCTAAGAAGATTGAGTGCATTAACTGAACGTTCAACACATGGCCCGTTTAATCAATTCAGCGTTTGCTTCACTTTGTACATATTTCTGTTGTATGTCCTTTATGAAGTTCAGTCACAACCTGGTGTAACTATGAAGGACAACAACCTGCATTAACACAGCGCCTTAACGGAGTAAAATATCCCATGCCGCTTCACAGGAGAGTTTTTCAGATAAAATTTACACTAAGCCAAAGAAGGAGACATTAGAACAGATGGCAACATGCTTCATCAAAGAGGTAGGTTTTAAGGAGCGTCTTAAAGGAGGAGAGAGGTGGAGAGTTTAGGGAGGGAATTCCAGAGCATAGGGCCTAGGCAACTGAAGGCACGGCCGCCAATGATAGAGTGATTAAAATCAGGGATGGGCAAGAGGCAAGAATTGGAAGAATGCAGAGATCTCGGAGGGTTGGAGGGCTGGAGGAGGTTACAGAGATAGGGAGGGGTGAGGCCGTGGAGGGAATTCAACACAAGGATGAGAATTTTAAAATTGACCGGGATCCAATGAGCACAAGGGTGATGGGTGAACAGGACTTGGTGTGAGTTAGGATATGGGCAGCAGGGTTTTGGATGAGCTCAAGTTTATGGAAGGTGGAAGATGGGAGGCTGGCCAGGGGAGCACTGGAATAGTCGAGTCTGGAGGTAACAAAAGCATGGATGAGGGTTTGAGCAGCAGATTGGCTGGACTCCCTGTGCTGGGAATAGGCTGGACTCCCTGTGCTGGGAATAGGCTGGACTCCCTGTGCTGGGAATGGGCTGGACTCCCTGTTCTGGGAATGGGCTGGACTCCCTGTTCTGGGAATGGGCTGGACTCCCTGTTCTGGGAATGGGCTGGACTCCCTGTGCTGAGAATAGGCTGGACTCCCTGTGCTGGGAATGGACTGGACTCCCTGTGCTGAGAATAGGCTGGACTCCCTGTGCTGGGAATGGAATAGTCTCCCTGTGCTGGGAATGGGCTGGACTCCCTGTGCTGGGAATGGACTGGGCTCCCTGTGCTGGGAATGGGCTGTACTCCCTGTGCTGGGAATGGGCTGGACTTCCTGTGCTGGGAATGGGCTGGACTTCCTGTGCTGGGAATGGGCTGGACTTCCTGTGCTGGTAAAGGGCTGGACTCCCTGTGCTGGGAATGGGTTGGACTTCCTGTGCTGGGAATGGGCTGGACTCCCTGTGCTGGGAATGGGCTGGACTCCCTGTGCTGGGAATGGGCTGGACTTCCTGTGCTGAGAATGGGTTGGACTTCCTGTTCTGGGAATGGGCTGGACTTCCTGAGCTGGGAATGGACTGGACTTCCTGTGTTGGGAATGGGTTGGACTCCCTGTTCTGGGAATGGGCTGGACTTCCTGTGCTGGGAAAGGGCTGGACTCCCTGTGTTGGGAATGACCATAAGACCATAAGAGATAGGAGCAGGAGTAGGCCATTCGGCCCCTCGAGCCTGCTCCACCATTCGATGAGATCATGGCTGATCTGATTTTTACCTCAACTCCACTTTCCCACCTTTCCCCATATCCTTTGATGGGTTCCCCACATCCTTTGAATGGGCTGGTCTACTGTGTTGGGAATGGGCTGGACTCCAGGTGATGTGAGTGTAGTGCTGTTTGGTTGGATCGATATTAGGAGGTCGGCTGGTTTTATTTCACTGTATCGGAGCAGGAGGTTTTCTAATGTGTGATCCCGGTCAGAATCGATAGGAAGAAGTGGCAACTTTCCCTCATACGAGTATCAGTCTAGTCTTTGTTTCATCAGGAGGTGAAACCTGGGGGAAGTCCTTGATTTGGAGACTCCTTCAGCCAATAAGATCAAAGAAAGATGTCAGAGACTCCCACACGATGTGAAAGATTAATTCAATCTGCCGGTGAATGTGTGACTGTACTGAGCTATAAAATGTTTGTGTGAGCAATGAGGAGATGGACGAGTCTGTACTGCCAGCTATGTAGAACCACAGGAGACCCTCCATAGGAGACCCTTCACAGGAGGCCCTCCACAGGAGACTCTTCCCAGAAAAGCCTCCACAGGAAGACCTTTAGTGACTGCCAGCCCCCCTGAATTCCCTAATGAGCCCGGGACTGGGAACAGATCACTTCACACTATCAAAACACCAATTCCGTATTAAACAATTTTGCTTCTTGGAAACGTGTTGTGGAGAAGGTCCAAACCTCAGCAATTAAAATAACTTTTGGGCAAGAGCACAGCCTCTCAAACACCTGTGAATGATTGTTCGCAGCTTCAAAGCAAACAGATGTTTTCTCTCAAATGTTCCCTTTTTGACAAAGTGCCATTTTTCCATCACTTTTATCTTTTAAGCTTGCTTACTATCTCATTCCCTGCAGCTGCTCAGGGATTGACGCGATTATCTTGCACACAAACAAGAGTCTATTTGATTTCAACTGAACTCAAAGGTTGGCAGAATGGCGGAGCGGAGATTGCCAATTTGTCAGAAGCCTCCGATGTCATGTCAGCAGCCAAAGAGGAAAAGCCCTCAGCTAGTTGGGGAGAAATTGATGTCTTTATGACTGGCGAGTATGTGCGTGTAAGACAATGGTTATATAGAACTGGTGAATACTCAACACTCATTTATCCTATTCCCCTCACGCTTGATGGCTCCACTTTTGGTTCTTCATCCATTGACATTTGTTGGCCTCCCATTTAGTAACATATTAGGAACAGGAGGAGGCCATTCAGCCCAAGTGTGCAGACTAGCACCAAATGAAAGGCCAATGACCTGACCAGGGCAAGCACACCCTGTGGAAGGGGTTTTCTGGGGAGTTTGCAAAAGCAACGTGGGAGCCATGGTTTGTGCCCTGACCGTGGGAATGCCAACAACCCCTGGATGGCCCAATCTTGTTGCTGCCTTATGATCCCAATGGCGAGAATTTGCCAGCTCTCCTGTATGATGCATTAGTCCCCTGATGAATGTGTGCCCATACTGCAGCCTAGCTGGTATCGCACACATCACTGTGGCTGCCTGAAATGATTCTGCACCATAAACGTTAGTGCATAAGTCACCCATGGCTACAAACCCTCGTGCAGTAGGTGGCAGAGTTGTCCTGTTGCCTCTTCAATGACACAAACTGTTCTTACATACATCTCCTCACTAAGAAAGAAAGACTTGCATTTATACAGCATCTTTCATGACCTCAGGGTGTCCCAAAACACTTCACAGTCATTGAAATACTTTTGAAGTGTCATCAATATTGTGATGTAGGAGACGCGGCATCTAATTTGCACACAGCAAGGTCCCACAAACAGCAATCTGATGATGACCAGATAGTCTGTTTTAGTGATGTTGGTTGAGGGATAAATATTGGCCAGGACACCGGGGAGAACTCCCCTGCTCTTCTTCGAAATAATGTCACGGGATCTTTTACATCCACCTGAGAGGGCAGATGTGGCCTCAGTTTAACTTCTCTCTCTCTCTCTCTCTGTCACTCTGTCTCTCTCTGTCTCTCTCTCTCTCTACCTCTCTCTGTCTCTGTATCGCTCTGTCGATTTCTCTCTCACCCTCTTTCCCTCTCTCCCTCATTCTCTCCCTCACTCACTCACTTTCTGTTTGCTCCCGGTTCAGTCACTATCCTTTACTCTGATTTAGTGGTGGTTTTATTATCCTTCCTTAGCCCTGAACTTCGATTCTCTACCAGTCTCTCCCCCACTCCCCTCCCCACCCTGCACAACAGCAGCCCTGCCAAATGGAAATCTATTGAAAAACAACCCAATTTTGATACATTCTTCTCTTTAATATGATTCCATCAGGAGCTGGAAATGCTAGGCATCTGGGGGGTAATTGAGTAACTTTGAAAGCTGCTAATAATCACAGGTAAAGTGAGTCATTGACTCCCCGTCTGGTCTCAATAGACATGAGCCAACACTAAAAGAATGCCCCAGATTTAAACAGACATGGGTTGATGATGTCGTCAGATAGTCGTTTCTTGATTTTCTCTGGTCAGTCTATTCCTCTCTTGCAGGTTTGACTGCAATGCCTTGTTAACGATTTAAAAGAGTAGAAAGTAAAGGGTTGTGTCTCAGCAAATAGTTACGTCATTTTTAGAACAGTAGTCCAAGGCAAAGGGAGCAGAACCGGACATTACAATAGTTGTGAAAGTGTCTGGGGCTCCAGATCCTTCTTTATGGTTCCTGCATCCCAGGACAATTCCAGTTCTTAGCACATCACTGAATTGATATACACAGTCTATTGTACAATATTACTATAGAAGTCCAATATACACAGTCTATTGTACAATATTACTATAGAAGTCCAATATACACAGTCTATTGTACAATATTACTATAGAAGTCCAATATACACAGTCTATTGTACAATATTACTATAGAAGTCCAATATACACAGTCTATTGTACAATATTACTATAGAAGTCCAATATACACAGTCTGTTCTACAATATTACTATAGAAGTCCAATATACACAGTCTATTGTACAATATTACTATAGAAGTCCAATATACACAGTCTATTGTACAATATTACTATAGAAGTCCAATATACACAGTCTGTGTAACAATATTACTATAGAAGTCCAATATACACAGTCTATTGTACAATATTACTGTAGAAGTCCAATATACACAGTCTATTGTACAATATTACTATAGAAGTCCAATATACACAGTCTATTGTACAATATTACTATAGAAGTCCAATATACACAGTCTATTGTACAATATTACTATAGAAGTCCAATATACACAGTCTGTTGTACAATATTACTATAGAAGTCCAATATACACAGTCTATTGTACAATATTACTATAGAAGTCCAATATACACAGTCTATTGTATAATATTACTGTAGAAGTCCAATATACACAGTCTATTGTACAATATTACTATAGAATTCCAACATACACAGTCTATTGTACAATATTACTATAGAAGTCCAATATACACAGTCTATTGTACAATATTACTATAGAAGTCAAATGTACACAGTCTGTTGCACAATATTACTATAGAAGTCCAATATACACAGTCTATTGTACAATATTACTATCGAAGTCCAATATACACAGTCTGTTGTACAATATTACTATAGAAGTCCAATATACACAGTCTGTTGTACAATATTACTATAGAAGTCCAATATACACAGTCTATTGTACAATATTACTATAGAAGTCCAATATACACAGTCAATTGTACAACATTACTATAGAAGTCCAATATACACAGTCTATTGTACAACATGACTATAGAATTCCAATATACACAGTCTATTGTACAATATTACTGTAGAAGTCCAATATACACAGTCTATTGTACAATATTACTATAGAATTCCAACATACACAGTCTATTGTACAATATTACTATAGAAGTCCAATATACACAGTCTATTGTACAATATTACTATAGAAGTCCAATATACACAGTCTATTGTACAATATTACTATAGAAGTCCAATATACACAGTCTATTGTACAATATTACAAAAGAAGTACAATATATACAGTCTATTGTACAATATTACTGTAGAAGTCCAATATACACAGTCTATTGTACAATATTACTATAGAAGTCCAATATACAGTCTATTGTACAATATTACTATTGAAGTCCAATATACACAGTCTACTGTACAATATTACTATAGAAGTCCAATATACACAGTCTAGTGTACAATATTACTATAGAAGTCCAATATACACAGTCTGTTGTACAATATTACTATAGAAGTCCAATATACACAGTCTGTTGTACAATATTACTATAGAAGTCCAATATACACAGTCTGTTGTACAATATTACGATAGAAGTCCAATATACACAGTCTGTTGTACAATATTACTATAGAAGTCCAATATACACAGTCTGTTGTACAATATTACTATAGAAGTCCAATATACACAGTCTATTGTACAATATTACTATAGAAGTCCAATATACACAGTCAATTGTACAACATTACTATAGAAGTCCAATATACACAGTCTATTGTACAACATTACTATAGAATTCCAATATACACAGTCTATTGTACAATATTACTATAGAAGTCCAATATACACAGTCTATTGTATAATATTACTGTAGAAGTCCAATATACACAGTCTATTGTACAATATTACTATAGAATTCCAACATACACAGTCTATTGTACAATATTACTATAGAAGTCCAATATACACAGTCTATTGTACAATATTACTATAGAAGTCCAATATACACAGTCTATTGTACAATATTACTATAGAAGTCCAATATACACAGTCTATTGTACAATATTACAAAAGAAGTACAATATATTCAGTCTATTGTACAATATTACTATAGAAGTCCAATATACACAGTCTATTGTACAATTTTACAATAGAAGTCCAATACACACAGTCTATTGTACAATATTACTATAGAAGTACAATATACACAATCTATTGTACAATATTACGATAGAAGTACATTATACACAGTCTATTGTACAATATTACAATTGAAGTAGGATATACACAGTGTATTGTACAATATTACAATAGAAGTAGGATGTACACAATGTATTGTACAATATTACAATAGATGTACGATATGCACACTATTGTACAATATTACAATTGAAGTAGGATATACACAGTGTATTGTACACTATTACAATTGAAGTAGGAAATACACAGTCTATTGTACAATATTACAATTGAAGTAGGATATGCACAGTCTATTGTACAATATTACAATTGAAGTAGGATATACACAGTCTATTGTACAATATTACTATAGAAGTCCAATATACACAGTCTATTGTACAATATTACTATAGAAGTCCAATATACACAGTCTATTGTACAATATTACTATAGAAGTCCAATATACACAGTCTATTGTACAATATTACTATCGAAGTCCAATATACACAGTCTGTTGTACAATATTACTATAGAAGTCCAATATACACAGTCTATTGTACAATATTACTATAGAAGTCCAATATACACAGTCTATTGTACAATATTACTATAGAAGTCCAATATACACAGTCTGTTGTACAATATTACTATAGAAGTCCAATATACACAGTCTATTGTACAATATTACTATAGAAGTCCAATATACACAGTCTATTGTACAACATTACTATAGAAGTCCAATATACACAGTCTATTGTACAACATTACTATAGAATTCCAATATACACAGTCTATTGTACAATATTACTATAGAAGTCCAATATACACAGTCTATTGTACAATATTACCATAGAAGTCCAATATACACAGTCTATTGTACAATATTACTATAGAAGTCCAATATACACAGTCTGTTGTACAATATTACTATAGAAGTCCAATATACACAGTCTGTTGTACAATATTACTATAGAAGTCCAATATACACAGTCTATTGTACAATATTACTGTAGAAGTCCAATATACACAGTCTATTGTACAATATTACTGTAGAAGTCCAATATACACAGTCTATTGTACAATATTACTATAGAATTCCAACATACACAGTCTATTGTACAATATTACTATAGAAGTCCAATATACACAGTCTATTGTACAATATTACTATATAAGTCCAATATACACAGTCTATTGTACAATATTACTATAGAAGTCCAATATACACAGTCTATTGTACAATTTTACAATAGAAGTCCAATACACACAGTCTATTGTACAATATTACTATAGAAGTACAATA
Source organism: Heptranchias perlo (assembly GCF_035084215.1). Taxonomy (NCBI): domain Eukaryota; kingdom Metazoa; phylum Chordata; class Chondrichthyes; order Hexanchiformes; family Hexanchidae; genus Heptranchias; species Heptranchias perlo. The sequence continues at coordinate 2,248,067 of NC_090351.1, forward strand.
TACACAGTCTATTGTACAATATTACTATAGAAGTACATTATACACAGTCTATTGTACAATATTACAATTGAAGTAGGATATACACAGTCTATTGTACAATATTACAATAGATGTACGATATGCACACTGTATTGTACAATATTACAATTGAAGTAGGATATTCACAGTGTATTGTACAATATTACAATTGAAGTAGGATATACACAGTCTATTGTACAATATTACAATTGTAGTAGGATATATACAGTGTATTGTACAATATTACAATTGAAGTAGGATATACACAGTCTATTGTACAATATTACAATTGTAGTAGGATATATACAGTGTATTGTACAATATTACAATTGAAGTAGGATATTCACAGTGTATTGTACACTATTACAATTGTAGTAGGATATTCACAGTGTATTGTACACTATTACAATTGTAGTAGGATATACACAGTGTATTGTACAATTTTACAATTGTAGTAGGATATACACAGTGTATTGTTGAATCGGCTGCAATCCGTCTATTAGCAGGGCTGCCTCCTGGCAAGTTAGTCAGGCTGGCAGTGTCATCATACCTTCTTGTCTCCCTCTAGCTGGGGACTGACTTATCCTTTAAAAGCAGATAAAACATACAGCTGTTAGCACTTGTAGGAGCAAAGCGTACCACCCCAGTGCCCAGCCTTCATGACGAGGCAGTTTGCAAATAGTTTTAGATGCCAGCTGGGTTTTGTACAATCTGTACAAGCCAGGTGTAACTATAGGAGTGTTTCTAAGTGTTAGCTTCAGCCTGGATCATCATGGAGCGGTGTGAAAGATCGAAACGATTGTGTGAAGGGTTTCCAAGCTCTCTTAATGGTGTTGCATTATGGTAGGATCACAGAGTTTGTGCATACATTCTATGGCCAAATCTATATTTAGAGTTACTGTGCAATAATACAATAACTGTGGCCAGCCTCTCTTTGGCCCTCTTCCTCAGACCAGAGAACATAGGATTTCCTGGACGAAAAAAGACCAAGGTCCATTTAGTTCACTTTTTACCATCCTGGTAAACACACGATACAATGATAATGGAATTGTTGACTAATCATAGCAATCAATGTCTATCAATGGGATAGATTTTGACTTTGTGCGATAGTGTAAAACGGTTGATAGCGAGTCAGCAGCCAGCTTTACATCTCTCCCCATTTTTATTTCCATTGACTTCAAATCAGGAGAGATGTAAAACAGGTGCCGATCCACTATCACCCGTTTTACACGACTGTACAAAGTCCAGATCGACCCCAACTAGTCTACAACAGACCCAGACACGAGGCAAGGAAACCCTCAGTGGTGGAGAGCTTTGGGAACCATAGGTCTAAAGTCACCGGTTCCTCCTAAATATGCTACACTTACCACATTTGGGCACTAAATTTGGCCATGTAGCGCCCGTTATTTTGGAGCTACACGGCCTCTCGAGGTGCCAAGATGGCGTCTTGGCTATGCACGCACATCTCCAGCGTGACATGCATCGGACGCCATCTTGGTATAGGTATTAGTGCATGGGCAAATACCGAACACCGGCAGCATGTAAGGTAAGGAGGAAATGGATACAATCAGTGTGCAACGCTGATTTAAAGTGATAGACACCATTTTGGGACTTAACGCTCAACTCAACGCACAGTCTTAATCCCGCCCATCTGAACGTGCTTACAGTGCCTGGAGCCTCCCACCAGCGCTATTTAAAGGGACCATGCAGGATTTACAGGTTAGTTGCTGGATTATTGCTTCTGGCTGCCGAGATATTTGTAACTATTTTTGGAGGTCTCCTATACTTGAATACTAGGACACGGGGACATAGTCTAACATTTAGAGCCAGGACGTGCAAGAGTGAAGTGAGGAAACACTGCTACATACAAAGGATGGGAGATGTTTGGAACGCTCTTCTTCAAATGGCAGTTGATTCTAGCTCAATTGTGAATGTTTAATCTGAGATTGATGGATTTCTGTGAACCAAGGGTATTAAGGGATATGGGGCTAAGATGGGTATATGGAGTTAGGTCACAGGTCCACCATAATCTCACTGGATGGCGGAACAGGCTCGAGGGGCTAAATGCCACTGCCACTTGCTGCCTCCTGATATGCACCACCTTCTCCTGCAAGAAAACCGGACATGTGTCTGGTGATGTGCCTGTCATGGTTGAATATCTACCAGTGTGTGTGTCCTGTGAGTTGTGGGTGCGCGGCTTGAAACAGTGGTAATGTGTAAGGGTGAGAGGAAGCATCTGATTTGAAGAGTTGAGTACTGATGGAAAGAGTTTGTTGGTATGTGGGGGATGGGGGGTGTAGAGAGTGATGTAGTTGGTAGGAGTTGCCACTTGACAGTTGACCTCACTCACCTTGACCACTCGTGTCAAAGCATTGAACTTCTTCCTGCACTGCATCCATGTACGTAGTGCAGTGTGCCTGGCATTGACTTCATCCCCTACTGCCTCCCACTGCCTTTTGGGCATTTGTCTGGAGGGCCTCTTGCCCCCACCACGGATATAGGATGTCCCTCCTTCTGTCCACCTCTTGCACGACGGCCTCTAGTGCATCATCAGAGAACCTTGTTGTACGCTCTCTCACAGGCCTGGTGCAAACTCAGGTCGGCAGATTGGTGGGGTCTGGTCTGCAGATTGGAGGATGTGGGATTTAGTAGTGCGCAACCTTTATTCAATGTTTCAACATAACTCAACAGTTTGTAAACATAAGGATGGTACCTGCATCTGTGTTTTACGTGTGTGATGTCTGATCTCCATTCAGACTCTGTGCAGACAGCAGACTGCTTTTTTTAGCAAATAACAATAATGTCTACCTTTAAGAGATTTTAAGAGCCATCCTCCCTTTAAGAGATTGGGACTCCCTCTGCTGGTGGAAAGTGTGAATTGCATTGAATCGCCGTGCAAGGCCTGGATTTGAATGCAGCTTGTCGTTGAGTACTGAGGCAGGACGAAGTTCCCATCCTGCCTGCACAGGGGCCATTGAGCACCTACGCCCAATAATAGGCCCTATCGAATTCTTCCCCCATCATGTCTCAGGTTACTCATATCTATTTCCACTTGTGGGGAATCCAAAACTAGGGGTCATAAATACAAGATAGTCAGTAATAAATCCAATAGGGAATTCAGGAGAAGCTTCTTCACCCAGAGAGTGGTTAGAATGTGGAACTCACTATCACAAGGAGTAGTTGAGGCAAATAGTATAGATACATTTAAGGGGAAGGGGGATGAACACATGAGGGAGAAAGGAAGAGCAATGATATCCTGATAGGGTGAGATGAAGTAGGGAGGGAGGAGGTTCGTGTGGAGCATAAACACCGGCACAGACTAGTTGGGCCGAATGGCCTGTTTCTGTGCTGTAAAATTCTATGTATTCCAAAATGTTATTTTCTGAAATAAATCTATTTTGCATTTGAATAAATGAACACTAACTGCTTCCCTTGTCTCCCAAGGGAGCCCGTCCCATAGATTCACCTCACTTGTGCTTTAATACTGAAGTTCAGATATAGTGGTACACCTTTCCTCCTGATGTGGTCTTCTAATCAACTTATATCCTTCCAGATATACATCCCATTGATTGGCAGCGTCCCACCATGTCTCCCTGATACTAATGATATCCAGTATATTTACCTCTGTGAGATATATCAATCACATGTCTTATTTAGAGTCATAGAGTCATAGAGTCATAGAGTTATACAGCACGGATAGAGGCCCTTCGGCCCATCGTGTCCGCGCCGGCCATCAGCCCTGTCTACTCTAATCCCATATTCCAGCATTTGGTCCGTAGCCTTGTATGCTGTGGCATTTCAAGTGCTCATCCAAAAGCTTCTTGAATGTTGTGAGGGTTCCTGCCTCCACAACCCTTTCAGGCAGTGAGTTCCAGACTCCAACCACCCTCTGGGTGAAAAAGTTCTTTCTCAAATCCCCTCTAAACCTCCCGCCTTTTACCTTGAATCTATGTCCCCTTGTTATAGAACCCTCAACGAAGGGAAAAAGCTCCTTAGTATCCATCCTATCTGTGCCCCTCATAATTTTATGCACCTCAATCATGTCCCCCCTCAGCCTCCTCTGCTCCAAGGAAAACAAACCCAATCTTCCCAGTCTCTCTTCATAGCTGAAGCGCTCCAGCCATGGTAACATCCTGGTGAATCTCCTCTGCACCCTCTCCAAAGCGATCACATCCTTCCTGTAGTGTGGCGACCAGAACTGCACACAGTACTCCAGCTGTGGCCTAACCAGTGTTTTATACAGCTCCATCATAACCTCCTTGCTCTTATATTCTATGCCTCGGCTAATAAAGGCAAGTATCCCATATGCCTTCTTTACCACCTTATCTACCTGTTCCGCCGCCTTCAGGGATCTGTGAACTTGCACACCAAGATCCCTCTGACCCTCTGTCTTGCCTAGGGTCCTCCCATTCATTGTGTATTCCCTTGCCTTGTTAGTCCCTCCAAAGTGCATCACCTCGCACTTTTCCGGGTTAAACTTCCTGGATTAATTCAAGCACAGCTCCATTACTTTTTCCCAATTACTTTATTAACATTTTTACTCTGTTTTTCTCCAACGTTCGAATTAGACTTATTAAATTTTTGAATTGTGTTTTCACTGGTACACCTTAAGGTTTGCTCCAATTAGTACGGGTGTTCTCTTACACCCACCACAACCTTCCCGCATCTAGTTTAAACACCCCCCGCCTTAACTATCCTATCTATCCCTGCCTGCCAAAACCTTTTTTTTCATTCGTTCATGGGATATGGGCATTTATTGCCCATCCCTAATTGCCCTTGAGAAGGTGGTGGTGAGCCGCCTCTTGAACCGTTGCAGTCCGTGTGGTGACGGTTCTCCCACAGTGCTGTTAGGAAGGGAGTTCCAGGATTTTGACCCAGCGATGAAGAAGGAACGGCGATATATTTCCAAGTCGGGATGGTGTGTGACTTGGAGGGGAACGTGCAGGTGGTGTTGTTCCCATGTGCCTGCTGCTCATGTCCTTCTAGGTGGTAGAGGTCGCGGGTTTGGGAGGTGCTGTCGAAGAAGCCTTGGCGAGTTGCTGCAGTGCATCCTGTGGATGGTACACACTGCAGTCACGGTGCGCTGGTGGTGAAGGGAGTGAATGTTTAAGGTGTGGATGGGGTGCCAATCAAGCGGGCTGCTTTGTCCTGGATGGTGTTGAGTTTCTTGCGTGTTGTTGGAGCTGCACTCATCCAGGGAAGTGGAGAGTATTCCATCACACTCCTGACTTGCACCTTGTAGATGGTGGAAAGGCTTTGGGGAGTCAGGAGGTGAGTCACTCGCCGCAGAATACCCAGCCTCTGACCTGCTCTTGTAGCCACAGTATTTATATGGCTGGTCCAGTTAAGTTTCTGGTCAATGGTGACCCCCAGGATGTTGATGGTGGGGGATTCGGTGATGGTAATGCCGTTGAATATCAAGGGGAGGTGGTTGGACTCTCTCTTGTTGGATATGGTCATTGCCTGGCACTTGTCTGGCGCGAATGTAATTTGCCACTTATCAGCCCAAGCCTGGATGTTGTCCAGGTCTTGTTGCATGCGGGCATGGACGGCTTCATTATCTGAGGGGTTGCGAATGGAACTGAACACTGTGCAATCATCAGCGAACATCCCCATTTCTGACCTTATGATGGAGGGAAGGTCATTGATGAAGCTGCTGAAGATGGTTGGGCCCAGGACACTGCCCTGAGGAACTCCTGCAGCAATGTCCTGGGGCTGAGATGATTGGCCTCCAACAACCATTACCATCTTCCTTTGTGCTAGGTATGACTCCAGCCATTGGAGAGTTTTCCCCCTGATTCCCATTGACTTCAAATTTACTAGGGCTCCTTGGTGCCACACTTGGTCAAATGCTGCCTTGATGTCAAGGGCAGTCACTCTCACCTCTACCCCCACTTTTGATTAGGTGGAGCCCATCCACTCTATCTCGGCTCCCCCTATTCCAAAATGTGTCCCACTGTTTGAGGAACCAAAACGCAGATTCTCCACACCAAAGCTTTAGTCACACGTGGATCTGCCTCTGTCTCTCCTCACTAGCACATGGCATGGGTGGTATTTCAGAAAATACTTCACTTGAGGTCCTTTCCTTAAGCTTCCTTTCTAATGCCCTCAATTTAGCATGAAGGGCCTCTCGTCTACTTCCAATTTAGAAGGCCAACTTCCTGTGCCAGAATAGCGCGGAAATACACCTGGCACCATATGGGTTAGGGCACAGTAGAGACGGCTGCAGGCATAGGACCCATGAATATGCTAATAGGAGGCCTAACGCCTATTTTAGGACCCAAACCGGAAATTAGTTTGCCCAGATGTTGGGCCTGCTGCATTCAGGATTACCAGGTCTACATGTGGCCTAACCTAAAGAGGCCTCTGGGGGCTGCCAGCATAAACGCATATTTTTTAAAAAGTACCGAACTGCCCCATCCGGCCTCACCTTAAAACCGCAAGCCACCATAGGCCACCACTCACCCCTCTCCTGATTGCCCCTGCCACCCTACTGGGCTCACCTTAGGTCCTCAGTTAGCATCCCAGCTGGCCGATCTTACTGCCTTCTCCCAGCGAGCTGGCTCTGGGACCTCGACTGGGCACCCGCTGCTCCCCGGTACTATCCTGGTGAGGCCGGCAGACCACTTTGCCGAGGTCCTGCCACCGGCCTCCTTGGGAGTGAGCTGCACCCGGTTCGGGTGCCATCCATTTTCTCGGCCTCAGAATCACAATTCCTGCTCTGACAGCAAAGTGGGTCTTTCCAGCCGCCTGGTCAACCTGCTTCGGGACCCCTGCAAACTTCCTAGGGCAAGACCCTGGCACCTGCCACAGCTGAATGGTACTCTCTGTCACCCGGGCGGTCAGAAGCGTGGGCTGTCTTTACTACCCGGCAAAGTCGGTGGGGAAGAGCATAGCAATCTCCCCCTCAATTAATTGCACTCACTGGAATGAGGTACTCAAATCTTAAAGGGGTAAGTGGGTAACAACACTGGGCAGCAGGAAACCACTGACATCATTTACACCCAGCCTGATAATGATGGAAAATGTGATTTATGATATCAATTAGTCAACACATCTTTGAATAATCCTGCTCATATTCAGACAGGCACATCCCAGGGCAAGCAGAAGTGATGCCAGTGGATGGGTAAGGACACAGAAAGGGATGAAGACTGCTCCATATATGCTTTTCAGTTGAAAGAAATGCATGCCCCCATTCATTGCAGATTCTAAAGTACAGAAAATGCATGACATTAAACGTCAAAAATCAAAGCGAGTCCATTTCCTTGGTGGAAACCCCCAAATGTGCTCATAACCGGGCTACCTGCTGGAGTTATGGCGGGGATTGGGCAAAACTCTGAGGAAATTCAGTCTCAAAATGTCCTGGGGTGGCACGCCTGCCAAAACTCCTTAGAAAATAAACGTTGTACCGCCACCATTTGTATTTCTCCTTCGGGCTTTACGAGGAATGCTCTGTATACCTGCAGCTTAACCTCAAACCTTGCATCCCGCTGCGCTTTCGGTGCAATTATTTGTTTTTTATGTTATAGGCTCATAATCAGGGTCGTTTGAGCCTTTGAGTGTAGAGTCAACTCTGTTGAAGCTGTTGATCAGGTTTTGTCAGGTTGACTTACAGGCGGAAATCCCACAGACAGGCAAGGGATTTTCCTATCAATCAACGGCAATAATGGAATGCTAACCTAGCAATGACAGCAACTACAACCTGCATTTATATAGCGCCTTTAATGTAGTAAAATGACTCAAGGTGCTTCACAAGAGTGTTATCAAACAAAATTTGACACCGAGCTACATATAGAGATATTAGGACAAGTGACCAAAAGATTGGTCAAAGAGATAGGTTTTAAGGAGCGTCTTAAAGGAGGAGAGAGAGGTGGAGAGGTTTAGGGAGGGAATTCCAGAGCTTAGGGTCTAGGCAGCTGAAGGCACGGCCGCCAATGGTGGAGTGATTAAAACTGGGGATGCGCAATAGGCAAGAATTGGAGGAGTGCAGAGATCTCGGAGGGTTGTAGGGCTGGAGGAGGTTACAGGGATAGGGAGGGGCGAGGCCATGGAGGGATTTGAAAACAAGGATGAGAATTTTAAAATCGAGGCATTCCCAGACCCCGGCCAATGTAGGTCAGCGAGCACGGGGCGATGGGTGAATGGGATTGGTGGGGTTAGGATACGGATGGATAAAAGCATAATGTAAACAGTACGAATGTCAGTCAAGGACACCAAGACAAAGGGGTATTTCCCGATTTTGTGCAGGAGCCTCATCAGCTGGGAGCTTTTATAGAATCCAGCACCGTGAGGCCTGCAATTTTCCAACAAAATGGCCAGAAAATCGCGCGAGGCCGAATTTCCAATTCATTTCTATGCCGAAGTCAGAAAATGACTCTGAAAGTTCCCTGTCCAGAATTATTTACTAAATTTGGGAGAGTTGGGTGTGTATGGAGGTGCGAGACATGAAAGGATCCCTCCAAAGATCTAAGCAGAGACGCTGTAGAGAAGCCGCTGAAGCACTCAGAATCCTCTATTGAAATGCGCCATCACCTTCCCCAGCTCATTCTGTCCCAGGGCCTCTGATCCATGGATCTCCTCACCGTCCTCAGCCATCTCCAGACTTTTATAAACCCCCGATTTCACCTCCTTTTGTTTCATGTGCTTCTCAAAGCTGGTGGTGTCCTGCAACTCTGGGCCTTGACCCCTTCACCTTGGTTTCTCAATAAGAAAACAACAATGATTAATCTAGCTGGAATTTCATTACTGTGTTTTTGTCTGTGGTATTTCCCATCGTTACATTGCTGTGTGTTTGCATCATTTCAGTTCTGTAATGAATTCCATCAAATTCGATCGAAAGCCAATTTCTCTCTTTTCTTTTTCACAGATGTGTTACTTTCATTCCAAACTTTCATAAGAGTCAGCAAATAACAAATTATCACTGGCACTGACTGATACCACATTTAAACTCAATCTCAGGTTACAGCCATAACCTTGTAGCGATGGATTTCAAGTTCTGCATTATTTCCCTTCAGAAGCTTTGATCAGCACGTTTGATGCTTCATTTAGATCCAGTCAGACGGATCCAATCCAAGAATTCTTTTGTTATTTTTCAGTTTCCCCGTCTCCTGATGGTGCTCAGTTTTGCTAAGTGCCAGCAACCCTCTGTATCTCACCCAAACTTGCATTGTTATTCATTCTCTGGATGTGGGCGTCGCTGGCGAGGCCAGTATTTATTGCCCATCCCTAATTGCCCTAGAGAAGGTGGTGGTGAGCCACCTTCTTGAACCGCTGCAGTCCGTGTGGTGAAGATGCTCCCACAGTGCTGTTAGGTCGGGAGTTCCAGGATTTTGACCCAGCGATGGTGAAGGAACGGCGATATTTGTCCAAGGCGGGATGGTGTGCGATTTGGAGGGGAACTGGCCATACATATGTGTGAGACTACACAGTGAGTATCAAATGTGAAGGCATCAGAACACGTCTGTCACTGTTCGATGTGTGCATGCGTGCGTGCACACACATGCACGCACAGGCAAACACACGTGCGCTCATGCATGCACATGCACACATACATGCATATGCATGCACACACACGCATGCAAACGCTGCACATTCATGCACGTATGCACATGCACACACATGCATGGATACACGCACACAAATTCGCATGCATGCACACACACGCATGCACACGCACACACACGCATGCACACGCACACACACGCATGCACACACACACACACTTTGCAGCAGGGGTCAATAGATCACAATCGGGAGCAGTAACTTTAGCTGATCCACACCAAGTCCTGGGACATCTTTCCTCACAGACCAGGAGGACTCTTTGAATGTACACTGCGCTCTTGCAGAAGCTGCTGTTAACCAGCTCCCTATTAGTCAACCCTTTCCCTTCTAATTCATGCCGCATTGTCCTATTGTCCTGACTGCACTGATCTTAGTCTAATTGATTTGAGCCCTGGTAATTTCTTTCTATTTGTGCTTGGGATTGTATAAGACCAAATCAGACAAAGGCGTTAGTCTCACTTCGTCTGCTATTGATTGTCCAACTCATTCTATAATTTCTGAGCTGCTTTCTCGGATTTCATTGTCCCTCCTGATTCTATTTTGGTGTCAGTCCACAAATTACCAGATTTATTAAGTTCAACTCCATCACTGTGCCATTTTGGGACTTGAACTCAAGACCTCTGGGTTGTTAGTCCAGCTCAATAACCAGGATGCTTGTGAATCTAAGTGACTTATTTACAAGTCTGAATGTGAGCCTGACTGTTGTGTGTTTTATGTACTTATATCATTGCCAGATCTTATCCACTGGCCAGATACCATCACACTTCATTACTTGAAAGAGTGGGCGTCTTTTGAAAGAGGAGAAACAAAGTCAGATTAAATCATACCCGATTGATTTTATAAAGGAACCGATATCTGTAATGTTCACACAACATGCACAAACATCTGCACAACTAACATATCACTGAGAACCACAGTTCTTTGGGCAGTCTCACATCTACCCAATATCCCACATTGATGTCCATACATCAAGTATCAATATACATCAATATAGATAATTAGTAACTGAGAGAGCCCCCATGACCAAGTTCTAGAGTGGGTCTTGATCCCAAGTGACTGAGAGATCCTCCAGGAGCAAGTTCTAAAATAAGCCCTGCATCGCGAGTAACTGGCAAAGCCACCTGGAGCGAGTTCTAGAAAGGTCGCTAAATCACAAGTAACGGAAAGCTTCTGGGATCAAGTTGTAGAATGGGCCCTGCATTGCAGTATCTGAGAGATCCTCCAGGATCAAGTTGTAGAATGGGCCTTGCATTGCAGTATCTGAGAGATCCTCCAGGATCCAGTTGTAGAATGGGCCTTGCCATTCAAGTAATGGTCGTGCCATGACATTGATGTAGTTTGTGGAGGTTTGCCTGTCGATTTCATTTCTTGTGGAAGGCATTCAAAAATAATATGTTTAAAACTTCACTACAAAACAAGAGGGAGTTCCCATGGACGTATTTACGACACAGGCACAGTGAACTGAGTGGGACTTATCGTGTAGAGTCCATGCAGAGGCCCTTCAGTATAGTGGATTGAACCTGGTCAACTGCCCTCTTATTAATGATATATTTGTCCATTTTGAGTCAGATTCGTCTATTCAGAATTGGGGCTGTGGTCATCGGACACTTCATTAAATTTCTTAATGTATTGTAATGTTTTGAAAATTCTGATAGACTGCAAGTCGAAAATATTTCAGCTCTGAGGTCAATCTGTTTGGTTAAAGGATGTCGAGCAGCAAATATTCAGAATTACCCAGGGTGATGTCTATCTTGACTGAGAAGAATATGGTACCATTTCCGTTGTCGCTTTTCGATGCAGTGATGTATCAGTGTTTCTATTCAGATTCCTTCACTAGCCCATCTATGGCCTTGACAACAAGTCTAAGGCAGAGTGAGCACAGGGACATCAGTAGGTAACTCACTGAAGCAGGTTCTAAACATCTATCAAACAATAATGACTGAACAGAAATCATTCTAACACTCTGAGAAAAGGACAGCATGTATTTCATATGTACATATCGTGGTCAGTCCGCAGGGTCTATACTGGAATAGGGAAGAAATAATAGTCGGGAATAGGGAGATAAAGCGGGTTCTATTCTGGTATAAGGACAGAGATTATGGTCGAGTATAGAGTGATAGAGCAGGGTCTATACTGGAATAGGGACAGAGATAATAGTCAGGTATAGGGAGATAGAGCAGGGTCTATACTGGAATAGGGACAGAGATAATAGTCAGGTATAGGGAGATAGAGCAGGGTCTATACTGGAATAGGGACAGAGATAATAGTCAGGTATAGGGAGATAGAGCAGGGACTATACTGGAATAGGGACAGAGATAATAGTCAGGTATAGGGAGATAGAGCAGGGACTATACTGGAATAGGGACAGAGATAATAGTCAGGTATAGGGAGATAGAGCAGGGTCTATACTGGAATAGGGACAGAGATAATAGTCAGGTATAGGGAGATAGAGCAGGGACTATACTGGAATAGGGACAGAGATAATAGTCAGGTATAGAGAGATAGAGCAGGGACTATAAGAACATAAAAACATAAGAAATAGGAGCAGGAGTCGGCCATACGGCCCCTTGAGCCTGCTCCACCATTCAATAAGATCATGGCTGATCTTCGACCTCAACTCTACTTTCCCGCCCGATCCCCATATCCCTTGATTCCCTTACAGTCCAAAAATCTATTGATCTCATTCTTGAATGTACCCAATGACTGAGCATCCATAGCCCTCTGGGGTAGAGAATTCCAAAGATTCATAGCCATCTGAGTGAAGTAATTTTTCCTCATCTTGGTCCTAAATGGCTGACCCCTTATCCTGAGACGATGCCCCCTCGTTCTGGATTCTTCAGCCAGGGGAAACAGCCTCTCAGCATCTACCCTATCAAGCCGTCTCAGAATCTTACATGTTTCAGTGAGATCACCTCTCATTCTTCTAAACTTCAGAGAGTATAGGCCCATTCTACTCAATCTCTCCTCATAGGACAACCCTCTCATCCCAGAAATTAATCTAGTGAACCTTTGTTGCACCGCCTCTAAGGCAAGTATATCCTTCCTTAGATAAAGAGACCAAAACTGTACACAGTACTCCAGGTGCGGTCTCACCAGAGCCCTGTATAATTGCAACAAGACTTCCTTACTCGTATTCTCCAACCCCCTTGCAATAAAGGCCAACATAACATTTGCCTTCCTAATTGCTTGCTGCACCTGCATTTTAACTTTCTGTGATTTGTGTACAAGGACACCCAAATCCTTCTGAATACCAACATTTCTTAGTCTCTCAGCTTTTAAAAAATATTCTGCTTTTCTATTCTTCCCACCAAAGTGGATAATTTCACATTTCCCCACATTATATTCCATCTGCCACCTTCTTGCCCACTCACTTAACCTGTCTATATCCCTTTGCAGACTCTTTGTGTCCTCCTCACAGCTTACTTTCCCACCTAGCTTTGTATTGTCAGCAAACTTGGGTACATTACACTCGGTCCCCTCATCTAAGTCATTAATATAGATTGTAAATAGCTGAGGCCCAAGCACTGATTCTTGCAACACCCCACTAGTTACAGCCTGACAACCTGAGAATGACCCGTTTATTCGTACTCTGTGTTTTCTGTCCGTTAACTAATCTTCAACCCATGCTAATATATTACCTGTTGTAAGGAGTCGTACAACACCAGGTTATAGTCCAACAGCTTTATTTGAAATCACAAGCTTTCGGAGCTTTGCTCCTTTGTCAGGTGACTCCTTACATCTGTCCACCCCAGTCCATCACCGGCATCTCCACATCATAATATATTACCTCCAATCTCACGAGCCCTAATTTTGTGTAACAACCTCTTGTGTGGCGCCTTATCGAATGCCTTTTGAAAATCCAAATATACAACATCCACTCGTTCCCCATTATCTACCCTGCTAGTTACATCCTCAAAAAACTCTAATAGATTCATCAAACACGATTTCCCTTTCATAAAACCATGTTGACTCTGCCTAATCATATTATGATTTTCTAAGTGCCCTGTTACTATGTACTTTATAATAGATTCTAGCATTTTCCCTATTACTGGTGTCAGGCTAACTGGTCTGTAGTTCCCTGTTTTCTCTCTCCCTCCTTTCTTGAATAGCGGGGTTACATTTGCTACCTTCCAATCCATGGGAACCGTTCCAGAATCGAGGGAATTCTGGACGATCAAACCCAATGCATCCACTATCTCTGCAGCCACCATTTTTAAACGCTAGGATGTAGGTCATCAGGTCCAGGGGATTTGTCGGCTTTTAGTCCCATTAATTTCTCCATGAGAGAGTTGTCCTATGAAGAGAGTTTGAGTAGAATGAGCCTATAGTCTTTGGAGTTTAGAAGAATGAGAAGTGATCTAATTGAAACATATAAGATTATGACGGGGCTTGACAGGGTAAATGCTGAAAGATTGTTTCTCCTGGCTAGACTGTCTAGAACTGGGGGTCATAGTCTCAGGATAAGGGGTCGGCCATTCAAGACTGAGATGAGGAGGAATTTCTTCACTCAGAAGATTGTGAATCTTTGGAATTCTCTACCCCAGAGGGCTGTGGATGCTGAGTCATTGAATATATTCAAGGCTGAGATCGATAGATTTTTGGACTGTAAGGGAATCAAGGGATATGGGGATCAGGCAGGAAAGTGGAGATGAGGTCAAAAATCAGCCATGATCTTATTGAATGGCGGAGCAGGTTCGAGGGGCCGTATGGCCTACTATTTCTTGTGTTCTTATGTAGAGTTAGACGAGGTTCCATACTGGAATCGGGACCGAGACAATAGTTGGCTATATAGAAATAGAGCAGGGTCTATATTGGAATAGTGACAAAGATAATAGTTGGGTCTGGGGTGATAGAGGAGGCACTATATAGGAATAGGAACAGAGATAATAGTCAGCTATATAGAAATAGAGCAGGGTCTATACTGGAATAGGGACTGAGATAATAGTCGGGTATATAGAGATAGAGCAGGGTCTATACTGGAATAGGGACAGAGATGATGGACGGGTATAGAGAGATGGAGCTGGGACTATAGTCAAATAGAGGCAGAGATAATTGTCGAGTATACACAGACAGAGCAGGGTCTATACTGGAATAGGGACAGCGATAATAGTCAGGAATGGAGAGATAGAGCAGGGTCTTTAGTGGAATAGGGACATTGATAATAGTTGGGAATGGAGAGATAGAGCAGGGTCTATAGTGGGGTATGTACAGAGATAATAGTCGGGTGTGGGGAGATGGCACAGGGTCTATACTGGAATAGGGACAGAGCTAATAATCGGGTATAGAGAGATAGAGTAGTGTCTATACTGGATTAGGGACTGAGATAGTAGTCTGGAATGGAGAGAGAGAGCAAGGTCTATACTGGGATATGGACAGAGATAAGAGTCCATATGGTTTTTATTGATGTCTTGTATTGTCCTTTTACTTCTCTGTGTTAATTTGTGAAATCAAATGAGAATTACTCACTGTGAGTATCATCTTCCTTTGGACGTAGGAAGCCCATGGAGGTAAGGATGTCATTTATGGAATTGTTCACAGTTCTTTCAATTCCCATATACAATCCATGCCTATCATCGAGTTTTCTCCCTTCCCCTCCCTCCATCAAGATGTTAACTGTGTGTGGGAGCATTCTTGCCTCTGAATCAGAAGGTTGTGGGTTCAAGCCCCATTCCAGAGTCTTGAGCACAAACTCTAGGCTGGCACTGTCAGAGGTGTTGTCTTTTGGATGAGACTTTAAACTGAGGCCCCATCTGCCCTCTCAGGTAAAAGATCCCATGACACTATTCGAAGGAGAGCAGGGGAGTTCTCTTGGGGTCCTGGCCAATATTTATCCTGCAACAGTCACCACCAGAAATAGATTATTTCATTTCTGTTGGTGGGACCTTGCTGCGTGCAAATTGGTTGTCACATTTGCCTACTTCACAACAGTAACTACACTTCAAAAAGTACTTCTTTCGCTGTGAAGCACTTTAGGATCTTAAAGTGCTATATAAATGAAAGTCCTTTCTTTACCCTACCACGGACTCTCCCCACCCATTTAATCTCCTTCCACAGCCCATGTACACTCTCCCCGATCACGGACTCTCCCCACCCATTTAATCTCCTCCCACAGCCCATGTACACTCTCCCCTATCATGGACTCTCCCCACCCATTTAATCTCCTCCCACAGCCCATGTACACTCTCCCCTATCAAGGACTCTCCCCACCCATTTAATCTCCTCCCACAGCCCATGTACACTCTCCCCTATCAAGGACTCTCCCCACCCATTTAATCTCCTCCCACAGCCCATGTACACTCTCCCCTATCACGGACTCTACTCACCCATTTAATCTCCTCCCACAGCCCGTGTACACTCTCCACTATCATGGACTCTACCCACCCATTTAATCTCCTCCCACAGCCCGTGTACACTCTCCACTATCATGGACTCTACCCACCCATTTAATCTCCTCCCACAGCCCGTGTACACTCTCCCCTATCATGGACTCTACCCACCCATTTAATCTCCTCCCACAGACAATGTACACCCTACCGTATCATAGAATCAGAGACGCATAGAATGATACAGCACAGAAGGGGACCATTCGGCCCATCATGCCTGTGTCGGCTCTTTCAAAGTGCTATCCATTTATTCCCACTCCCCTGCTCTTTCCTCATGGCCCTGCAATTTTTTCCACTTCAAGTATTTATCAAATCCCCTTTTGAAAGTTACTATTGAATCTGCTTCACACTCTTTCAGGCAGTGAATTCCAGATCATCACAACTCACTGTGTAAATTTTTTTCCTCATGTCACCTCTGGTTCTTTTGCCGATCACCTTCAATCTGTGTCCTCAGGTTACCGACCCTTCCGCCACTGGAAACAGTGTCTCCTTATTTACTCTATCAAAACCGTTCATGATTTTGAATACCACTATCAAATTTCCCATTATCCTTCTCTGTTCTAATAAGAACAACTCCAGCTTCTCCAATCTCTCCACATAACTGATGTCCCTTATCCCTCTGCACTCTCTCTAAGGCCTTGACATCCTTCCTAAAGTGTGGTGCCCAGAATTGGACACAATACCCAGCTGGGGCCTAACCAATGTTTTATAAAGGTTTAGCATAACTTCCTTGCTTTTGCACTCCATGCCTCTACTAATTAAGCCCAGGATCCCATATGCCTTTTTAACAGCCTTCCCAACTTGTCCTGCTACCTTCAAAGCCATGTGTACATACACCCCCAGGTCTCTCTGTTCCTGCATCCCCTTTAAAATTGTACCATTTTGTTTATTTTGCCTCTCCTCATTCTTCCCAACAAAATGAATCACTTCACACTTCTCTGCATTAAATTTCATCTGCCATGTGTCTGCCCATTTTACCAGTCTGTCTATATCCTCCTGAAGTCTGTTACTATCCTCCTCACTGTTTACTACATTTCCGAGTTTCGTGTCATTTGCAAACTTTGAAATTATTCCCTGTATATCCAAGTCCAGGTCGTTAATATAGATCAGAAAAGAGCAGTGGTCCTAACGCCGACCCCTGGGGGACACCACTGTATACTTCCCTCTGGTCTGAAAAAATAACCCTTCACCACGACTCTCTGTTTCCTGTCCCTTAGCCTAATTTGTATCTACGCAGCCACTGCCCATTTTAATCCCATGGGCTTTAATTTTGCTAACAAGTCTATTATGTGGTACTTTATCAAATGCCTTTTGAAAGTCCACATACACAACATCAACCGAACAACCCTCATCAACCCTTTCCGTTACTTCATCAAAAAACTCAATCAAGTTACTGAAACACGATTTGCCTTTAACAAATCTGTGCTGGCTTTCATTTATTAATTCATATTTTTCCAAGTGCCATTTCATTTTCACAGTATCATAGTAGGTACAGCACAGGATGAGGCCATTTGGCCCATCTTCCCTGTGCCAGCCCCTTTGAAAGAGCTATCCAATTAGTCCCATTCCCCTGCTCTTTTCCCTTCAAGTATTTATCTAGTTTCCTTTTGAAAGTTACTCTGAATCTGCTTCCACCGCCCTTTCAGGCAGTGAATTCCAGATCACAACTCGCTGTGTAAAAAATGTTTCCTCATGACGCCTCTGGCTCGTTTGCCGATCACCTTAAATCTGTGTCCTCTGGTTAACGATCCTTCTGCCACTGGAAACAGTTTCTTCTTATTTACTCTATCTAAACCGTTCATGATTTTGAACACCTCATTCAAATCTCCCCTTAACCTTCTCTGTTCTAAGGAGAACAGTCCCAGCTTCTCCAGTCTCTCCACATAACTGAAGTCCCTCATCCCTGGTACCGTTCTAGCAAACCTCTTCTGTACCCTCTCTAAGACATTTGTAAGGAATCTTACAACACCAGGTTATAGTCCAACAGTTTTATTTGAAAATCACAAGCTTTCGGAGATTATCTCCTTCGTCAGGTGAGTGAGTGAATGAAAGGTTCTCAAATCGCATATCTTATATTAGGCTGGGACACAATCACACCAATCAAAGGTGTCATTGGTGTTCAGACAGGTTAGCCATGGAAAACAGTACGTCCTAGTATACTGAATACACAATGGGTCAGATTACACAGACAAAGAGTGAAAGAGACCCGAAAGGCAGAGAGAGAGAGAGAGAGAGAATGTCCAGTTGTATTAAAAACAGATAACTTTTTTTTCCTGTTGGTGGGGTTACGTGTAGCGTGACTCACCTGACGAAGGAGATAATCTCCGAAAGCTTGTGATTTTCAAATAAAACTGTTGGACTATAACCTGGTGTTGTAAGATTCCTTACATTTGTCCACCCCAGTCCATCATCGGCATCTCCACATCATCTCTAAGACATTGACATCCTTCCTGAAGTGTGGTGCCCAGAATTGGACACAATACTCCAGTATTAATGTCTCTAAAAGTTTCCCCACAAACGACAATGGGCTGATTCGCCTGTAGTTGCCAGGTTTATTCGTCTCCACTTTTTTGAACAGGGGTGTAACATTTGCAATCCTCCAGTGTTCTGGCACCACTCCTATATCTAAGGAGGATTGGAAGATCGTGGCCAGACCCTCCACAATTTCCACCCTTACTTCCCTCAGCAACCTCGGATGCATCCCATCCAGACCAGGTGACTTTTCGACTTTGTGCGCTGCCAACCTTTTATGTACCTCCTCTTTATCTATTTTTATCCTATCCAATTTCTCTATTACCTCCTCCTTCACTGTGATATTAGCAGCATCTTCTTCTTCAGTGAAGACGGATGCAAAATATTCATTTATTACCTCCGTCATACCCTCTGCCTCCACAAGACGATCTCCCTTTTTTGTCCCTAATCGACCCCACTCTTCCGTTGACTATCCTTTCACTATTTATATGTTTATAAATGACTTTCGGGTTCCCTTTTATGTTACCCACTAATCTATTCTCATACTCTCTCTTATTTCCTTTTTCAGTTCTCCCCAGGACTTTTTGTATTCAGCCGGGTTCTCTACTCAATTATGAATCCCTCCATTGCTCATTTACTGTTTTACCTGACAAACTTTGATTCCAATCCACCTGGGCTAGATCCCTTTTCAACTCACTGAAATTAGCCCTCCTCCAGGTGGGTATTTTCCCATTTAATTTTTCCTATCCTTTTTCATAACTATTCTAAACCTAATGATATTATGATCACTGTTCCCTAAATGCTTCCCCACTGAAACATGCTCCACTTGCCCCACTTCAATCCCCAGAATTAGATCCAGCATTGCTTCCCTCCTCGTTGGGCTTGAAACACACTGATCAAGAAATTTCTCTTGTACACATTTCAGGAATTCCCCCCTCCCTCTTTTCCCTTTACATTATTATTTTCCCAGGCTATATTAGGATAGTTGAAGTCCCCCATTGTCACTTCTCTAAAGTTCTTGCATCTTTCCGTAATTTGCCTGCAAATTTGCTCCTCTATCTCCTTCCCACTATTTGGTGCCCTACAATAGTGTAGTATAACAGCTCCTTTATTGTTCCTTAATTCTAACCAAATAGATTCTGTCTTTGATCCTCAACTACATCATCCCTTTCCAGTGCTGTAATAGTTTCTTTGATCAATACTGTCACCCTCCCCCCTCTTTCTTTCCTTCCCGATCTTTCCTGAATACCTTGTAACCAGGAATATTAAGTACCCAATCCTCCCCTTGTTTGAGCCAGGTCTCCATTATCGTTGCCACTATATCATATAATCCCACGTGACGACTTGAGCCTGCAGCTCACCAACCTTACGCACGCTCCGTGCATTTACACACAGGCATTCTGAACCCTTCTTAGTCTGCCTCACATTTCTCCCAACTCTGATCCCTCCTATTTCTGAACTATTCTTTATTCTAATGCTGTTTGTCTCTCCCAGTCCTTTGTACGCCTTGTTTCTCCTCTCTAATGCTTCATCCAGGTACCCTTCCCTCAGCCAAATTAGTTTAAACCCTCCCCCATTGCACTAGTTAACCTCCCTGTGAGGGCATTGTCCCAGCCCTGTTCATGTGCAACTCTTGAACAGTTCCCTCCTGCTCCAGAACTGGTCCCAATGCCCCAGGGATCTGAAGCCCTCCCTCCTGCACCATTTCACCAGCCATGTGTTAACTTGTCTTATCCTACTATTCCTATACTCACTAACGCGTGGCACTGGGAGTAATCCAGAGATTACTACCTTTGAGGTCCTGCTTTAACTTCCTCCATAGCTCCTGAAACTCTGACTGCAAGACCTCGACCCTTTTCCTTCCTATGTCATTGGTTCCCACATGGACTACGACTTCTGGCTGTTCCTCTTCCCCCCTCAAAATGTTCTGCACCCTCTCCTTGATGTCCTTTACCCTGGCACCAGGGAGGCAGCACACCGTGCGGGACTCATGTCTGTGGTTGCATTATGAGGCCAGGTTGCACAGACTGGGCTTGTATTCCCTTGAATAAAGAAGATTAAGGGGTGATCCAATTGAGGTTTTTAAGTTGATTAAAGGAATTGATGGGGTAGATAGAGAGACTATTTCCTTTGATGGGAGAGTCCAGAACAAGGGAGCATAACCTTAAAATTAGAGCTAGGACGTACAGGGGTGATGTCAGGAAGCACAAAGGGGAGTGGAAATCTGGAACTCTCTCCCCCAAAAAGCTGTTGAGGCTGAGGGTCAATTGAAAATATCAAAATTGAGATCGATAGATTTTTGTTGGGTAAGGGTAGTAAGGGATATAGAAGCAAAGTGGATAAATTGAGTTGATACAGATACAGATCAGCCATGATCTAATTGAATGGTGGAACAGGCATGAGGGGCTGAATGGCCTCCTCCTGTTCCTATGTCCAAAAATAAAGAGTCTAACAGATTCTGTACTCAGGTTTGGGATCTCAGACTTACCCTGGGGGACGTCTCTCTCTCCTGTTCCAGCTAAGAACCTCCTAAATTGTTTATGCCAGCCTCACTAACAGGCCTTGACTCTTGCTTGCTATGTTGCTTCCTTATACACAACGTAATCAAACCAATACCCAAACTGAAGTGCAGAGTAAATCAGTGAGACACACAGAGTGTAAGTGAAACCCATTATTTATTGTGTAATAACACCTGTGTATCAGTCAGTAAGTGCAGTATCACACCACATAACAATCACACTTCATGCAATCACGCAGTTCGAAGATGCAGTTGACAGACTGAACCCAGTACCTCCAAAATTGATTGAGTGCAGTCAGGGTTCTGCTGAAGATCCCTTCTGAGGTGTTCTACCACCCTCCCCAGCAGTACATCAGCAACAGTGAAGAGCTTTCTGCTTTGTGTTTCAGACCCACAGCCATGATCGTGCTCCCTGCCTCCACCCCCAGGTTTCTGCACTCTGCTGACTGCACTGGATGTTGCTAGGATTCAGTCTCATGGACACTAAAGTTCCTGAAAGGCCTCTCTGAAGTGATCGCTCTCACGTCTGAGCCGGTCAACAGGCAATTTGACCATGGCAGGCATCACAACCGAGCTCCCTCAGCAGGAGCCCTTTCTAGCCCAGTGGCACTGGAGCTAACTGTAATACATCCTGCTTCTGCCTTCACAGGACGGGGATTGAACTAGGGCTCTTCCTGGTCTGTATGGCTGAGCTCTACACTCATCAGACTGACCGGAGGTCTCTAACTGCTGTCTTCACCTTCAGTCGCTGACACATTACAGACAGAAAAACAAGATGGTCCCCACAGAGATCACATGATACACAATTCCCGTCTGCAATTAAAACGGTGTTTGAAAAATCCAACCAGGTTGGCAGCACATTGCCTTGTTCTGTGTGTGAAATGCTGTAGAGTTTTATTGTCTGTCCAATAAAAAATTAAAACCGATTCCTGGCTTGCTGCTGATGTACAATACACTGATTTCACAAAGCTTACAGAATTTTATAAATAAATACAAGTAGAAAATGACAGTACAAATTCATTCATCGCAACTCTAAAACCGCGAGGGAGCAGAAGATTTCCACTGGTCGCTGCATGTTCGTGACATTTTAAGAAAGGCAGGATGATTCCTAAGCCTGCTTATTCCAGTGAAATTGCAGGAATGCTTTGAAAAGAATGGTGTTCTGATTTTGCAGAGAGAAATTGTTCCTGCTTTGTTTATAATGTCATGAAGGGGATGGATAGGCGGAAGAAGGAAAAGGGGATGGAGGGATATGGGTACAGGGTGGGTAAACATGATGTGGACTATTTGCTCACATGGAGGGTAAGTGCCGACACGGACTGGATGGGCCCAATGGCCTGTTTCCGTATGGTAATCTCTATGTGATCTGCACTCACAGAAAGCTACAACACTGTAGCCTGGGTCTCCGGCCTCCCATCCCTGCGGGCACAGGCTCCAACTGGGAATGTAGCAGCACGGAATTAGCCCTTAAAAAATGAACTTTAGCGATGTTATCAGATGAATGTCTAACTCACTCGGTGTCAAGTTTCTCTCTCCGCCATTTTAACGTTGTTGTTAACCTTTTCACAACAACTTGCATTTATATTGCGCCCTTAACTTAGCAAAATGTCCCAAGACACTTCACAAGAGCGTTCTCAGACAAAATTTGACACTAAACCAAAGAAGGAGACATTAATACAGGTGGTCAAAGAGGTAGGTTTTAAGGAGCGTCTTAAAGGAGGAGAGAGAGGTGGAGAGGCAGAGAGGTTTAGGGAGGGAATTCCAGAGCTTAGGGCCTAGGCAGCTGAAGGCAACAAAAGCTTGAATTTGGTTGAGGGCGGGGCAGAGACGGGCAATGTTATGGAGGTGGAAGTAGGCGGTCTTGGTAATGGAGAGGAAGGGGTCGGGAGCTCAGCTCAGGGCCAAATAGGATGCCAAGGTTGCAAACAGTCGGTTTCAGCCTGGGACAGTGGCCAGGCAGGGAGATGGAGTTGGAGCCTAGGAAAAATAGGGTTTCAAGAGTGCGTTGAACTAGCAGTGAGTGGCCGTAGATATGAGTGCCCTAAGCCTCCATCCCATAACATCACTGACAGTCATTCCCAAGCGATAGTGGACCAATGGAAATCTTCCTTTTATCTTTTGCGCACTGAAAATGGAAAGATGAGAAAATGTTGCAGGTTATAAAGCATATCATCCATCAGGCTTACTGGAGATGGGCGGGACAGTGATGTAATGCTGTGCTACATAATATTAATGGATTATGGTAATGCAACGCTGTAACGTAATGTAGTAATGTAATACTGAAGTGTAACGCTGGCAAATGGTACTCAAGGAATTACAATGGAATACATACAAATAACTCAACAGGCATTAAATACATGTTCAGGAAGTTCGTCACCAGACACAATCAACGTCCGCACCACTCGCTGGGACCGATCAGTGGCAGTGAAGTTTACAGAACTCTCAACGTTAAATAAGGTGCACCTTTAGTCTCTTTGGAACTGTCCAATGTGGCACTTCCTTCGATTCCATTTTGCTTAGGACTTTACAGAGTGATACATCTGGAGAAAGTTGCCCATTGCAAGCGAATTCGCACCGGACTCTCACATAATCATCCTAAGTCGCCTGAACTGTTGCATTATCCAGAGTTCGCTAAAAGGATTTTATATTCCCCCCACTCCCACCCTCCCATTCTATGTTTCCAGTCTCTTGATTAACCGATTGGACCTACTGTTTCTACTCAATCCTGTGGTCAAAAAGCACTTGAATTCATGAGATCTAGCTGCTGAGCCCATTGCTCCTTCGCTGCTGATATTGTTCTCTAGTTGTTTGGTTCTCGTCAGTGTCTCCAGAGACACAGTCCTCTTGTGTTCTGCTGGAAGAAGCTCAGTGTGTGTAAGTTTCCATATTAATTTCTGTCCGAATTTGTTCATACTTCTTTAAATAAGGAGCCCATTTAAGAACAGATATTAGTTCCAGTACCGAAGGCAATTTGAGACTGAACCTTTTGAAGTTCTCTCTTGCATTGTTGAAGTTGTGGGTTTCTTTCTTCTGGTTATAAAGTCAGACATCCAGGTCAGACTAGGCCATGGGAATGTGAGCGGGGGGGGTGGGTGGGTGGAGGGAGGAGGAGTGGGGGGACAGATCAGACCAGCACGAGATAAAGTGATGAGCAAAATGTTTCATTGAAAGAAGAGGCATTGGGTCACTCCAACTCCATCCTCTCATCCGAGTTTCAACACTAGCGTTGAATTCACAGTAACATTGAACAGGAAAGGGCAGCAGAGACTAGTGCATCCTGCCCAACATGCAGTTCTCTCCTTCTTTAATACTATCGTGAGTTTGTTCTCTGAAGTTCTGGAACCTTCTTTGGCGACTTGCTCAACAGTGCCATCAAAGGCGTTTGACTCTGGGAGGGGCTCAGGTCCCGCAACACGTGCTTGCTTCCTGGCGAGTCTCCGCTTTCTGCCATCTTTTTATATCCCAGTAATTTTGAGATCCACTTGGCAGACTTGGAGGTCTCTTTATGCGATTTCTCTAAATGTTCTTCCTGAAATAAAATTAAATAAGCATCACGCCCATTGCCTGAAAGTCATGGGACCAAGAATGAGGGGCTTTAGTTATGTGGAGAGACTGGAGAAGCTGGGATTGTTCACCTTAGAACAGAGAAGGTTAAGAGGAGATTTGATGGAGGTTTTCAAAATCATGAAGGGTTTTAATAGAGTAAATAAAGAGAAACTGTCTCCAGTGGCAGAAGGGTTGATAACCAGAGGACACAGATTTAAAGTGATTGGCAAAAGAATCAGAGGGGAGATGAGAATTTTTTTTATACAACTGTTATGATCTGGAACGCGCTGCCTGAAAGGGCAGTGGAAGCAGATTCAATAATAACTTTCGAAAGGGAATTAGATAAATATTGAAGAGAAAAATTTACAGGACTATGTGGAAAGAGCAGGGGAATGGGATTAATTGGATAGCTCTTTCAAAAAGCCGGCACAGGCACGATGGGCCAAATGGCCTCCTCCTGTGCTGTAAGATTGTATGAGTGGGATTCTCTCCCTGCCTTGTTTAACTGTAGAGGTGACAAGTTTCCCTGGAGCCTGTCCCCCTCGGTCCCCATCACCTCCCAGGAGCCACTCCGAGGAAATCCCAGGCCAAATGTTTTATTCACGCCTGCCTCAGTCGCTTTCATGTTGAAGTATAAGTCGCAGGACTACGTTTAATCGAGGGAGCTGTAACTCCTTGCGGAAGCTGAGGTCCTCACCTGGAGCCTGATGGTGACTAACGGTGGCACGGACCGCGATGTTCGGGGAGTCGCACAGTACGATTCCAACAACTGCAGGTCACAGCTTCGAAAGCAGCATTCCTCCACAATTCCCTTACTGGGCCTCTTTATGTTGTACTTGTACTTTATGTACGAGGGACTTTTACCTGGAGAGTGCAGGTCACAGTTATTGTTGGCACAGTATAACAGCAGAGGCTTTTCTCATAAACCACTACCCACCCTTCTTGAGTCCTCCTGAGCCAACCCAGTGTCCTAACCAGTCAGCCTCTAACGTACTCAGTGCCAGTATTGCCTGGCCCAACCCTATCGGTGTCAGATAATTCTCAGTCAGTCAGCCCCCACGGTTCTCAGTGCTAAGCTCTCCTGAGCCAGTCCATATAGTGCCAGGACATCCTGAGCCAATCTACTCAGTGATAAGCTCTCCTGAGCCAGCCCGCTTAGTGCCAGCCACTACCTGAGCCAACCCATTCAGTGCTAAGCCGTCCTGATCCAATCCACTTAGTACAAGCCATCCTGAGCCAGCCCATTCAATGCTAGGGCCTCCAGAGCCAGCTTGCTTCGTGCCAGGTACTCTTGAACCAGTTGGCAGTCAGTCTGCTGAGTATGAAGTCGTCCTAAACAAGCTGACTCAGTGCCAAGACATCCTGAGCAGGCCATTCAATGCCAGAACATCCTGAGCAGGCCTGCCATGTCCAATTCTTCCCAAGCCAGTGAGCAGGAAGCTAAATCCGAAGCATGTTTCTTCTGAGCTATCTAACGAATGCATAGATCCCTCACCCTGTTGAGAAGTCTTTGTTTGGGCGGCCAGTGCTTTGTCATGTGAATCCCATGACAGAAATGGTCTCAGCCAGCTCTACTCACTGGTGTGGATCTTGCTTGAATGTGCAAGAAACGTGGGCACGGCATACAATCCAGTTTGTTTTTCCCTGGATAGAGCAGAGTGAGGCAGGCTACATTGAATGGTAAAAGCACCAGTGCTAAATTAATCTGTGGATAATTCCTGGGACAATAGGTGCAGACGGATTAGAGTGTGGAAAGAAGAAAATGCCTCGTTTCTAGCTGGGGGGATTGCAGAGACAGGTAGCATTGGGATGGAGGAAACTCAGCATTAATGACACTGGAGGATTTGAGTGAGGAATCTCAGCACTAATGCAACTGATGGATTGGAGATAGGAAATTCAGCATTAATGAAACTGATGGATTGGAGATAGGAAATTCAGCATTAATGAAACTGATGGATTGGAGTGAGGAAACTCAGCGCTAATCACTCCTATCCTCCAGTTACATTAGTGCTTGGTTCCCTCACTCAAATCTATGAGTTACATTAATGCTGAATTTACTTACTGCAATGCACCATGTACATTAGTGATGGTAATTTCCTCATTACTATCCTGCAGTTATATGAGAATAGAAAGAAAATAAGAAATAGGAGCAGGAGTACGCCATACGGCCATTCGGGCCTGCTGAATTTCCTCTGTCCAATCTGTCAGTTACATCAGTGTTTAATTTCCTCACTCCAATGCTCCCTTTACATTACAGCTGAGTTTCCTCACTCTAATCCGTCAGTTACACTAGTGCTGAGTTCCTTCACTCAGTCTGTCAGTTACACTAGTGCTGAGTTTCCTCACTCAGTCCGTCAGTTACACTAGTGCTGAGTTTCTTCACTCAGTCCGTCAGTTACACTAGTGCTGAGTTTCTTCACTCAGTCCGTCAGTTACACTAGTGCTGAGTTTCCTCACTCTAATCCGTCAGTTACACTAGTGCTGAGTTCCTTCACTCAGTCCGTCAGTTACACTAGTGCTGAGTTTCCTCACTCAGTCCGTCAGTTACACTAGTGCTGAGTTTCCTCACTCTAATCCGTCAGTTACACTAGTGCTGAGTTCCTTCACTCAGTCCATCAGTTACACTAGTGCTGAGTTCCTTCACTCTAATCCATCAGTTACACTAGTGCTGAGTTCCTTCACTCAGTCCATCAGTTACACTAGTGCTGAGTTCCTTCACTCAGTCCATCAGTTACACTAGTGCTGAGTTCCTTCACTCAGTCCATCAGTTACACTAGTGCTGAGTTCCTTCACTCAGTCCATCAGTTACACTAGTGCTGAGTTCCTTCACTCAGTCCATCAGTTACACTAGTGCTGAGTTCCTTCACTCAGTCCATCAGTTACACTAGTGCTGAGTTCCTTCACTCAGTCCATCAGTTACACTAGTGCTGACTATTCAAATGCTCTCCTGGCTGGCCTCCCACCTTGCACACTTCATAAACTGAAGCCTATCCAAAACTTATGCACTAGTGTGACTGAAGGATTGGAGTAATGAAACTCTGCATTAATGTGATTGACAGGTGGGAGTGAGGAAACTCAGCACTAATGTAAACGGAGGACAGGAGTGATGAAATTCAGCACTAATGCTATTGATGGATTGGAGTGAGGAAACTCAGCACTACTGTAACTGGAGATTTGGAGAGAGGAAATTCATCACCTATGTAATTGGAGGATAGGAGTGAGAAAATTCCGCCATAATGTAACAGATGGATTGGAATGAGGAAACTCAGTACTAATGTAACTGGAGGATTGGAGGGAGGAAATTAAGCATTAATTTAACTGCAAATAGGAGTGAGGAACGTCAGCATTAATGTAACTGATGGATTGGAGTGAGGAATCTCAGCACTAATGTAACTGATGGATTCAAGAGGAGTAACTCAGCATTAATGTAAATGGAGCATTGGAGTGAGGAATTTAAGCACTAATATAACTGATGGATTGCAGTGAGGAAACTCGACACTAACTTAACAGATGGATTGGAGTGAGGAAATTCAGTACCAATGTGACTGATGGATTGGAGTGATGAAATTCAGCACTAATGTAACCGATGGATTAGAGTGAGGAAATTCAGCACTAATGTGACTGATGGATAAGAGTGAGGAAATTCAGCATTAATGTAACTGATGGATTAGAGTGAGGAAATTCAGTATGAATGTAACCGAAGGATTGGAGTGAGGAAATTCAGTACTAATGTGACTGATG
The DNA here is from genome assembly GCF_035084215.1 of Heptranchias perlo. Classification (NCBI taxonomy): domain Eukaryota; kingdom Metazoa; phylum Chordata; class Chondrichthyes; order Hexanchiformes; family Hexanchidae; genus Heptranchias; species Heptranchias perlo. Next base: position 2,276,306 of record NC_090351.1, read on the forward strand.
GATTGGAGTGAGGAAATTCAGTACTAATGTGACTGATGGATTAGAGTGAGGAAATTCAGTACGAATGTAACCGGTGGATTGGAGTGAGGAAATTCAGTACGAATGTGACTGATGGATTGGAGTGAGGAAATTCAGTACTAATGTGACTGATGGATTAGAGTGAGGAAATTCAGCATTAATGTAACTGATGGATTAGAGTGAGGAAATACAGCATTAATGTAACTGATGGATTAGAGTGAGGAAATTCCGTACTAATGTAACTGATGGATTAGAGTGAGGAAATTCAGTACTAATGTAACCGATGGATTAGAGTGAGGAAATTCCGTACTAATGTAACTGATGGATTAGAGTGAGGAAATACAGCATTAATGTAACTGATGGATTAGAGTGAGGAAATTCCGTACTAATGTAACTGATGGATTAGAGTGAGGAAATTCAGTACTAATGTAACTGATGGATTAGAGTGAGGAAATTCAGCATTAATGTAACTGATGGTTTGGAGTGAGGAAATTCAGTACTAATGTGACTGATGGATTGGAGTGAGGAAATTCAGTACTAATGTAACTGATGGATTGGAGTGAGGAAATTCAGTACTAACGTAACCGATGGATTGGAGTGAGGAAATTCAGTACTGATGTAACTGATGGATTGGAGTGAGGAAATTCAGTACTAATGTAACTGATGGATTGGAGTGAGGAAATTCAGTACTAATGTAACTGATGGATTAGAGTGAGGAAATTCAGTACTAATGTAACTGATGGATTGGAGTTAATGAAATTCAGTACTAATGTAACTGATGCATTAGAGTGAGGAAAATCAGTACTAATGTAACAGATGGATTGGAGTGAGGAAATTCAGCATTAATGTAACTGATGGATTAGAGTGAGGAAATACAGCATTAATGTAACTGATGGATTAGAGTGAGGAAATTCCGTACTAATGTAACTGATGGATTAGAGTGAGGAAATTCAGTACTAATGTAACTGATGGATTGGAGTGAGGAAATTCAGCATTAATGTAACTGATGGATCAGAGTGAGTAAATTCAGCATTATTGTAACTGATGGATTGGAGTGAGGAAATTCAGCATTAATGTAACTGATGGATTAGAGTGAGGAAATTCAGCATTAATGTAACTGATGGATTAGAGTGAGGAAATACAGCATTAATGTAACTGATGGATTAGAGTGAGGAAATTCCGTACTAATGTAACTGATGGATTAGAGTGAGGAAATTCAGTACGAATGTAACCGATGGATTAGAGTGAGGAAATTCAGTACTAATGTAACTGATGGATTGGAGTGAGGAAATTCAGCATTAATGTAACTGATGGATTGGAGTGAGGAAATTCAGTACTAATGTGACTGATGGATTGGAGTGAGGAAATTCAGTACTAATGTGACTGATGGATTAGAGTGAGGAAATTCAGCATTAATGTAACTGATGGATTAGAGTGAGGAAATACAGCATTAATGTAACTGATGGATTAGAGTGAGGAAATTCCGTACTAATGTAACTGATGGATTAGAGTGAGGAAATTCAGTACGAATGTAACCGATGGATTAGAGTGAGGAAATTCCGTACTAATGCAACTGATGGATTAGAGTGAGGAAATACAGCATTAATGTAACTGATGGATTAGAGTGAGGAAATTCCGTACTAATGTAACTGATGGATTATAGTGAGGAAATTCAGTACTAATGTAACTGATGGATTAGAGTGAGGAAATTCAGCATTAATGTAACCGATGGATTAGAGTGAGGAAATTCAGTACTAATGTAACTGATGGATTAGAGTGAGGAAATTCAGTACGAATGTGACTGATGGATTGGAGTGAGGAAATTCAGTACTAATGTCACTAATGGATTGGAGTGAGGAAATTCAGTACTAATGTAACTGATGGATTGGAGTGAGGAAATTCAGTACTAACGTAACCGATGGATTGGAGTGAGGAAATTCAGTACTAATGTGACCGATGGATTGGAGTGAGGAAATTCAGTACTGATGTAACTGATGGATTGGAGTGAGGAAATTCAGTACTAATGTAACTGATGGATTGGAGTGAGGAAATTCAGTACTAATGTAACTGATGGATTAGAGTGAGGAAATTCAGTACTAATGTAACTGATGGATTGGAGTGAGGAAATTCAGTACCAATGTAACTGATGGATTAGAGTGAGGAAATTCAGTACGAATGTAACTGATGGATTGGAGTGAGGAAATTCAGTACTAATGTAACTGATGGATTGGAGTGAGGAAATTCAGTACTAATGTAACTGATGGATTGGAGTGAGGAAATTCAGGACCAATGTAACTGGTGTATTAGAGTGAGGAAATTCAGTACTAATGTAACTGATGGATTGGAGTGAGGAAATTCAGCATTAATGTAACTGATGGATCAGAGTGAGTAAATTCAGCATTATTGTAACTGATGGATTGGAGTGAGGAAATTCAGCATTAATGTAACTGATGGATTAGAGTGAGGAAATTCAGTACTAATGTGACTGATGGATTGGAGTGAGGAAATTCATTGTTAATGTAACCAATGGATTGCAGTGAGGAAATTCAGCATTAATGTAACTGATGGATTAGAGTGAGGAAATTCCGTACTAATGTAACTGATGGATTAGAGTGAGGAAATTCAGTACTAATGTAACTGATGGATTAGAGTGAGGAAATTCAGCATTAATGTAACCGATGGATTAGAGTGAGGAAATTCAGTACTAATGTAACTGATGGATTAGAGTGAGGAAATTCAGTACTAATGTGACTGATGGATTGGAGTGAGGAAATTCAGTACTAATGTAACTGATGGATTGGAGTGAGGAAATTCAGTACTAATGTAACTGATGGATTGGAGTGAGGAAATTCAGTACAAACGTAACCGATGGATTGGAGTGAGGAAATTCAGTACTAATGTGACCGATGGATTGGAGTGAGGAAATTCAGTACTGATGTAACTGATGGATTGGAGTGAGGAAATTAAGTACTAATGTAACTGATGGATTAGAGTGAGGAAATTCAGTACTAATGTAACTAATGGATTGGAGTGAGGAAATTCAGTACTAATGTGACTGATGGATTAGAGTGAGGAAATTCAGTACTAATGTAACTGATGGATTGGAGTGAGGAAATTCAGTACTAATGTAACTGATGGATTGGAGTGAGGAAATTCAGTACTAATGTAACTGATGGATTGGAGTGAGGAAATTCAGTACTAATGTGACTGATGGATTGGAGTGAGGAAATTCAGTACTAATGTAACTGATGGATTGGAGTGAGGAAATTCAGTACTTATGTAACTGATGGATTAGAGTGAGGAAATTCAGCATTAATGTAACCGATGGATTAGAGTGAGGAAATTCAGTACTAATGTAACTGATGAATTAGAGTGAGGAAATTCAGTACGAATGTGACTGATGGATTGGAGTGAGGAAATTCAGTACTAATGTAACTAATGGATTGGAGTGAGGAAATTCAGTACTAATGTAACTGATGGATTGGAGTGAGGAAATTCAGTACTAACATAACCGATGGATTGGAGTGAGGAAATTCAGTACTAATGTGACCGATGGATTGGAGTGAGGAAATTCAGCACTGATGTAACTGATGGATTGGAGTGAGGAAATTCAGTACTAATGTAACTGATGGATTGGAGTGAGGAAATTCAGTACTAATGTAACTGATGGATTGGAGTGAGGAAATTCAGTACTAATGTAACTGATGGATTGGAGTGAGGAAATTCAGTACTAATGTAACTGATGGATTGGAGTGAGGAAATTCAGTACTAATGTAACTGATGGATTGGAGTGAGGAAATTCAGGACCAATGTAACTCATGGATTAGAGTGAGGAAATTCAGTACTAATGTAACTGATGGATTGGAGTGAGGAAATTCAGCATTAATGTAACTGATGGATCAGAGTGAGTAAATTCAGCATTATTGTAACTGATGGATTGGAGTGAGGAAATTCAGCATTAATGTAACTGATGGATTAGAGTGAGGAAATTCAGTACTAATGTGACTGATGGATTGGAGTGAGGAAATTCATTGTTAATGTAACCAATGGATTGCAGTGAGGAAATTCAGCATTAATGTAACTGATGGATTAGAGTGAGGAAATTCCGTACTAATGTAACTGATGGATTAGAGTGAGGAAATACAGCATTAATGTAACTGATGGATTAGAGTGAGGAAATTCCGTACTAATGTAACTGATGGATTAGAGTGAGGAAATTCAGTACGAATGTAACCGATGGATTAGAGTGAGGAAATTCAGTACTAATGTAACTGATGGATTGGAGTGAGGAAATTCAGCATTAATGTAACTGATGGATTGGAGTGAGGAAATTCAGTACTAATGTGACTGATGGATTGGAGTGAGGAAATTCAGTACTAATGTGACTGATGGATTAGAGTGAGGAAATTCAGCATTAATGTAACTGATGGATTAGAGTGAGGAAATACAGCATTAATGTAACTGATGGATTAGAGTGAGGAAATTCCGTACTAATGTAACTGATGGATTAGAGTGAGGAAATTCAGTACGAATGTAACCGATGGATTAGAGTGAGGAAATTCCGTACTAATGCAACTGATGGATTAGAGTGAGGAAATACAGCATTAATGTAACTGATGGATTAGAGTGAGGAAATTCCGTACTAATGTAACTGATGGATTATAGTGAGGAAATTCAGTACTAATGTAACTGATGGATTAGAGTGAGGAAATTCAGCATTAATGTAACCGATGGATTAGAGTGAGGAAATTCAGTACTAATGTAACTGATGGATTAGAGTGAGGAAATTCAGTACGAATGTGACTGATGGATTGGAGTGAGGAAATTCAGTACTAATGTAACTGATGGATTGGAGTGAGGAAATTCAGTACTAATGTAACTGATGGATTGGAGTGAGGAAATTCAGTACTAACGTAACCGATGGATTGGAGTGAGGAAATTCAGTACTCATGTGACCGATGGATTGGAGTGAGGAAATTCAGTACTGATGTAACTGATGGATTGGAGTGAGGAAATTCAGTACTAATGTAACTGATGGATTGGAGTGAGGAAATTCAGTACTAATGTAACTGATGGATTAGAGTGAGGAAATTCAGTACTAATGTAACTGATGGATTGGAGTGAGGAAATTCAGTACCAATGTAACTGATGGATTAGAGTGAGGAAATTCAGTACGAATGTAACTGATGGATTGGAGTGAGGAAATTCAGTACTAATGTAACTGATGGATTGGAGTGAGGAAATTCAGTACTAATGTAACTGATGGATTGGAGTGAGGAAATTCAGGACCAATGTAACTGATGGATTAGAGTGAGGAAATTCAGTACTAATGTAACTGATGGATTGGAGTGAGGAAATTCAGCATTAATGTAACTGATGGATCAGAGTGAGTAAATTCAGCATTATTGTAACTGATGGATTGGAGTGAGGAAATTCAGCATTAATGTAACTGATGGATTAGAGTGAGGAAATTCAGTACTAATGTGACTGATGGATTGGAGTGAGGAAATTCATTGTTAATGTAACCAATGGATTGCAGTGAGGAAATTCAGCATTAATGTAACTGATGGATTAGAGTGAGGAAATTCCGTACTAATGTAACTGATGGATTAGAGTGAGGAAATTCAGTACTAATGTAACTGATGGATTAGAGTGAGGAAATTCAGCATTAATGTAACCGATGGATTAGAGTGAGGAAATTCAGTACTAATGTAACTGATGGATTAGAGTGAGGAAATTCAGTACTAATGTGACTGATGGATTGGAGTGAGGAAATTCAGTACTAATGTCACTGATGGATTGGAGTGAGGAAATTCAGTACTAATGTAACTGATGGATTGGAGTGAGGAAATTCAGTACAAACGTAACCGATGGATTGGAGTGAGGAAATTCAGTACTAATGTGACCGATGGATTGGAGTGAGGAAATTCAGTACTGATGTAACTGATGGATTGGAGTGAGGAAATTAAGTACTAATGTAACTGATGGATTAGAGTGAGGAAATTCAGTACTAATGTAACTAATGGATTGGAGTGAGGAAATTCAGTACTAATGTGACTGATGGATTAGAGTGAGGAAATTCAGTACTAATGTAACTGATGGATTGGAGTGAGGAAATTCAGTACTAATGTAACTGATGGATTGGAGTGAGGAAATTCAGTACTAATGTAACTGATGGATTGGAGTGAGGAAATTCAGTACTAATGTGACTGATGGATTGGAGTGAGGAAATTCAGTACTAATGTAACTGATGGATTGGAGTGAGGAAATTCAGTACTTATGTAACTGATGGATTAGAGTGAGGAAATTCAGCATTAATGTAACCGATGGATTAGAGTGAGGAAATTCAGTACTAATGTAACTGATGAATTAGAGTGAGGAAATTCAGTACGAATGTGACTGATGGATTGGAGTGAGGAAATTCAGTACTAATGTAACTAATGGATTGGAGTGAGGAAATTCAGTACTAATGTAACTGATGGATTGGAGTGAGGAAATTCAGTACTAACGTAACCGATGGATTGGAGTGAGGAAATTCAGTACTAACGTGACCGATGGATTGGAGTGAGGAAATTCAGTACTGATGTAACTGATGGATTGGAGTGAGGAAATTCAGTACTAATGTAACTGATGGATTGGAGTGAGGAAATTCAGTACTAATGTAACTGATGGATTAGAGTGAGGAAATTCAGTACTAATGTAACTGATGGATTGGAGTGAGGAAATTCAGGACCAATGTAACTGATGGATTAGAGTGAGGAAATTCAGTACTAATGTAACTGATGGATTGGAGTGAGGAAATTCAGCATTAATGTAACTGATGGATCAGAGTGAGTAAATTCAGCATTATTGTAACTGATGGATTGGAGTGAGGAAATTCAGCATTAATGTAACTGATGGATTAGAGTGAGGAAATTCAGTACTAATGTGACTGATGGATTGGAGTGAGGAAATACATTGTTAATGTAACCAATGGATTGCAGTGAGGAAATTCAGCATTAATGTAACTGATGGATTAGAGTGAGGAAATTCCGTACTAATGTAACTGATGGATTAGAGTGAGGAAATTCAGTACTAATGTAACTGATGGATTAGAGTGAGGAAATTCAGCATTAATGTAACCGATGGATTAGAGTGAGGAAATTCAGTACTAATGTAACTGATGGATTAGAGTGAGGAAATTCAGTACTAATGTGACTGATGGATTGGAGTGAGGAAATTCAGTACTAATGTAACTGATGGATTGGAGTGAGGAAATTCAGTACTAATGTAACTGATGGATTGGAGTGAGGAAATTCAGTACAAACGTAACCGATGGATTGGAGTGAGGAAATTCAGTACTAATGTGACCGATGGATTGGAGTGAGGAAATTCAGTACTGATGTAACTGATGGATTGGAGTGAGGAAATTAAGTACTAATGTAACTGATGGATTAGAGTGAGGAAATTCAGTACTAATGTAACTAATGGATTGGAGTGAGGAAATTCAGTACTAATGTGACTGATGGATTAGAGTGAGGAAATTCAGTACTAATGTAACTGATGGATTGGAGTGAGGAAATTCAGTACTAATGTAACTGATGGATTGGAGTGAGGAAATTCAGTACTAATGTAACTGATGGATTGGAGTGAGGAAATTCAGTACTAATGTGACTGATGGATTGGAGTGAGGAAATTCAGTACTAATGTAACTGATGGATTGGAGTGAGGAAATTCAGTACTTATGTAACTGATGGATTAGAGTGAGGAAATTCAGCATTAATGTAACGGATGGATTGGAGTGAGGAAATTCAGCATTAACGTAACCGATGGATTGGAGTGAGGAAATTCAGTACTAATGTAACTGATGGATTGGAGTGAGGAAATTCAGTACGAATGTAACTGATGGATTGGAGTGAGGAAATTCAGTACTAATGTAACTGATGGATTAGAGTGAGGAAATTCAGCATTAATGTAACTGATGGATTGGAGTGAGGAAATTCAGCATTAATGTAACCGATGGATTGGAGTGAGGAAGTTCAGTACAAATGTAACTGATGGATTGGAGTGAGGAAATTCGGTACGAATGTAACTGATGGATTGGAGTGAGGAAATTCAGTACTAATGTAACTGATGGATAAGAGTGAGGTAATTCAGCATTAATGTAACTGATGGATTGGAGTGAGGAAATTCAGCACTCATGTAACCGATGGATTGGAGTGAGGAAATTCAGCATTAATGTAACCGATGGATTGGAGTGAGGAAATTCAGTACTAATGTAACTGATGGATTGGAGTGAGGAAATTCAGTACTAATGTGACTGATGGATTGGAGTGAGGAAATTCAGCACTAATGTAACCGATGGATTGGAGTGAGGAAATTCAGTACTAATGTGACTGATGGATTAGAGTGAGGAAATTCAGTACTCATGTAACTGATGGATTAGAGTGAGGAAATTCAGTGCTCATGTGACTGATGGATTGGAGTGAGGAAATTCAGCACTAATGTAACAGATGGATTGGAGTGAGGAAATTCAGCACTAATGTAACCGATGGATTGGAGTGAGGAAATTCAGCACTAATGTAACAGATGGATTGGAGTGAGGAAATTCAGTACGAATGTGACTGATGGATTGGAGTGAGGAAATTCAGCACTAATGTAACCGATGGATTGGAGTGCGGAAATTCAGTACTAATGTCACTGATGGATTGGAGTGAGGAAATTCAGTACTAATGTAACTGATGGATTAGAGTGAGGAAATTCAGTACTCATGTAACTGATGGATTAGAGTGAGGAAATTCAGTACTAATGTGACTGATGGATTGGAGTGAGGAAATTCAGCACTAATGTAACCGATGGATTGGAGTGAGGAAATTCAGCACTAATGTAACCGATGGATTGGAGTGAGGAAATTCAGCACTAATGTAACAGATGGATTGGAGTGAGGAAATTCAGTACTAATGTAACCGATGGATTGGAATGAGGAAATTCAGCATTAATGTAACCAATGGATTGGAGTGAGGAAATTCAGCATTAATGTAACCGATGGATTGGAGTGAGGAAAATTCAGCACTAATGTAACTGATGGATTCGAGTGAGGAAATTCAGTACCAATGTAAATGATGGATTGGAGTGAGGTAATTCAGCACTAATGTAACCGATGGATTGGATTGAGGAAATTCAGCATTAATGTAACCGATGGATTGGAGTGAGGAAATTCAGCATTAATGTAACCGATGGATTTGAGTGAGGAAATTCAGCACTGATGTAACCGATGGTTTGGAGTGAGGAAATTCAGCATTAATGTAACCGTTGGATTGGAGTGAGGAAATTCAGCATTAATGTAACCGATGGATTGGAGTGAGGAAATTCAGTACTAATGTAACCGATGGATGGGAGTGAGGAAATTCAGCATTAATGTAACCGATGGATTGGAGTGAGGAAATTCAGCACTAATGTAACCGATGGATTGGAGTGAGGAAATTCAGTACTAATATAACCGATGGATTGGAGTGAGGAAATTCAGTACTAACGTAACCGATGGATTGGAGTGAGGAAATTCAGTACTAATGTGACCGATGGATTGGAGTGAGGAAATTCAGTACTAATGTAACTGATGGATTGGAGTGAGGAAATTCAGTACTAATGTAACTGATGGATTGGAGTGAGGAAATTCAGTACTAATGTAACTGATGGATTGGAATGAGGAAATTCAGCATTAACGGAACCGATGGATTGGAGTGAGGAAATTCAGTACTAATATAACTGATCGATTGGAGTGAGGAAATTCAGTACTAATGTAACTGATGGATTGGAGTGAGGAAATTCAGTACTAATGTAACTGATGGATAAGAGTGAGGAAATTCAGCATCAATGTAACTGATGGATTGGAGTGAGGAAATTCAGCATTAATGTAACCGATGGATTGGAGTGAGGAAATTCAGTACTAATGTAACTGATGGATTGGAGTGAGGAAATTCGGTACGAATGTAACTGATGGATTGGAGTGAGGAAATTCAGTACTAATGTAACTGATGGATTAGAGTGAGGAAATTCAGCATTAATGTAACTGATGGATTGGAGTGAGGAAATTCAGCACTAATGTAACCGATGGATTGGAGTGAGGAAATTCAGCATTAATGTAACCGATGGATTGGAGTGAGGAAATTCAGTACTAATGTGACTGATGGATTGGAGTGAGGAAATTCAGTACTAATGTAACTGATGGATTGGAGTGAGGAAATTCAGTACTAATGTGAATGATGGATTGGAGTGAGGAAATTCAGCACTAATGTAACCGATGGATTGGAGTGAGGAAATTCAGTACTAATGTGACTGATGGATTAGAGTGAGGAAATTCAGTACTCATGTAACTGATGGATTAGAGTGAGGAAATTCATTACTAATGTGACTGATGGATTGGAGTGAGGAAATTCAGCACAAATGTAACAGATGGATTGGACTGAGGAAATTCAGTACTAATGTAACCGATGGATTGGAGTGAGGAAATTCAGCACTCATGTAACAGATGGATTGGAGTGAGGAAATTCAGTACTAATCTGACTGATGGATTGGAGTGAGGAAATTCAGCACTAATGTAACAGATGGATTGGAGTGAGGAAATTCAGCACTAATGTAACAGATGGATTGGAGTGTGGAAATTCAGTACTAATGTAACTGATGGATTGGAGTGAGGAAATTCAGCACTAATGTAACCGATGGATTGGAGTGAGGAAATTCAGCATTAATGTAACCGATGGATTGGAGTGAGGAAATTCAGCATTAATGTAACCGATGGATTGGAGTGAGGAAATTCAGCACTAATGTAACTGATGGATTGGAGTGAGGAAATTCAGTACTAATGTAACTGATGGATTAGAGTGAGGAAATTCAGTACTCATTTAACTGATGGATTAGAGTGAGGAAATTCAGTACTAATGTGACTGATGGATTGGAGTGAGGAAATTCAGCACTAATGTAACCGATGGATTGGAGTGAGGAAATTCAGCACTAATGTAACCGATGGATTGGAGTGAGGAAATTCAGCACTAATGTAACAGATGGATTGGAGTGAGGAAATTGAGTACTAATATGACTGATGGATTGGAGTTAGGAAATTCAGCACTAATGTAACAGATGGATTGGAGTGAGGAAATTCAGTACTAATGTAACTGATAGATTAGAGTGAGGAAATTCAGTCCTAATGTAACTGATGGATTGGAGTGAGGAAATTCAGCACTAATGTAACTGATGGATTAGAGTGAGGAAATTCAGCACTAATGTAACAGATGGATTGGAGTGAGGAAATTCAGCACTAATGTAACCGATGGATTGGAGTGAGGAAATTCAGTACTAATGTAACTGATGGATTGGAGTGAGGAAATTCAGCACTAATGTAACCGATGGATTGGAGTGAGGAAATTCAGTACTAATGTAACTGATGGATTGGAGTGAGGAAATTCAGCACTAATGTAACCGATGGATTGGAGTGAGGAAATTCAGTGCTAATGTAACTGATGGATTGGAGTGAGGAAATTCAGCACTAATGTAACCGATGGATTGGAGTGAGGAAATTCAGCATTAATGTAACCGATGGATTGGAGTGAGGAAATTCAGTACTAATGTAACTGATTGATTGGAGTGAGGAAATTCAGTACTAATGTGACTGATGGATTGGAGTGAGGAAATTCAGTACTAATGTAACTGATGGATTGGAGTGAGGAAATTCAGTACTAATGTGAATGATGGATTGGAGTGAGGAAATTCAGCACTAATGTAACCGATGGATTGGAGTGAGGAAATTCAGTACTAATGTGACTGATGGATTAGAGTGAGGAAATTCAGTACTCATGTGACCGATGGATTGGAGTGAGGAAATTCAGTACTAATGTAACTGATGGATTAGAGTGAGGAAATTCAGTACTCATGTAACTGATGGATTAGAGTGAGGAAATTCAGTACTAATATGACTGATGGATTGGAGTGAGGAAATTCAGCACTAATGTAACCGATGGATTGGAGTGAGGAAATTCAGCACTAATGTAACCGATGGATTGGAGTGAGGAAATTCAGCACTAATGTAACTGATGGATTAGAGTGAGGAAATTCAGCACTAATGTAACAGATGGATTGGAGTGAGGAAATTCAGTACTAATGTAACTGATAGATTAGAGTGAGGAAATTCAGTCCTAATGTAACTGATGGATTGGAGTGAGGAAATTCAGCACTAATGTAACTGATGGATTAGAGTGAGGAAATTCAGCACTAATGTAACAGATGGATTGGAGTGAGGAAATTCAGCACTAATGTAACCGATGGATTGGAGTGAGGAAATTCAGTACTAATGTAACTGATGGATTGGAGTGAGGAAATTCAGCACTAATGTAACCGATGGATTGGAGTGAGGAAATTCAGTACTAATGTAACTGATGGATTGGAGTGAGGAAATTCAGCACTAATGTAACCGATGGATTGGAGTGAGGAAATTCAGTGCTAATGTAACTGATGGATTGGAGTGAGGAAATTCAGCACTAATGTAACCGATGGATTGGAGTGAGGAAATTCAGCATTAATGTAACCGTTGGATTGGAGTGAGGAAATTCAGCATTAATGTAACCGATGGATTGGAGTGAGGAAATTCAGTACTAATGTAACCGATGGATTGGAGTGAGGAAATTCAGCATTAATGTAACCGATGGATTGGAGTGAGGAAATTCAGCACTAATGTAACCGATGGATTGGAGTGAGGAAATTCAGTACTAATGTAACCGATGGATTGGAGTGAGGAAATTCAGTACTAACGTAACCGATGGATTGGAGTGAGGAAATTCAGTACTAATGTGACCGATGGATTGGAGTGAGGAAATTCAGTACTAATGTAACTGATGGATTGGAGTGAGGAAATTCAGTACTAATGTAACTGATGGATTGGAGTGAGGAAATTCAGTACGAATGTAACTGATGGATTGGAGTGAGGAAATTCAGCATTAACGTAACCGATGGATTGGAGTGAGGAAATTCAGTACTAATGTAACTGATGGATTGGAGTGAGGAAATTCAGTACTAATGTAACTGATGGATTGGAGTGAGGAAATTCAGTACTAATGTAACTGATGGATTAGAGTGAGGAAATTCAGCATTAATGTAACTGATGGATTGGAGTGAGGAAATTCAGCATTAATGTAACCGATGGATTGGAGTGAGGAAATTCAGTACTAATGTAACTGATGGATTGGAGTGAGGAAATTCGGTACTAATGTAACTGATGGATTGGAGTGAGGAAATTCAGTACTAATGTAACTGATGGATTAGAGTGAGGAAATTCAGCATTAATGTAACTGATGGATTGGAGTGAGGAAATTCCGCACTAATGTAACCTATGGATTGGAGTGAGGAAATTCAGTACTAATGTAACTGATGGATTGGAGTGAGGAAATTCAGTACTAATGTGACTGATGGATTGGAGTGAGGAAATTCAGCACTAATGTAACCGATGGATTGGAGTGAGGAAATTCAGTACTAATGTTACTGATGGATTAGAGTGAGGAAATTCAGTACTCATGTAACTGATGGATTAGAGTGAGGAAATTCATTACTAATGTGACTGATAGATTGGAGTGAGGAAATTCAGGACTAATGTAACAGATGGATTGGACTGAGGAAATTCAGTACTAATGTAACTGATGGATTAGAGTGAGGAAATTCAGTACTCATGTAACTGATGGATCAGAGTGAGGAAATTCAGTACCAATGTGACTGATGGATTGGAGTGAGGAAATTCAGCACTAATGTAACCGATGGATTGGAGTGAGGAAATTCAGCACAAATGTAACCGATGGATTGGAGTGAGGAAATTCAGCACTAATGTAACAGATGGATTGGAGTGAGGAAATTGAGTACTAATATGACTGATGGATTGGAGTTAGGAAATTCAGCACTAATGTAACAGATGGATTGGAGTGAGGAAATTCAGTACTAATGTAACTGATAGATTAGAGTGAGGAAATTCAGTCCTAATGTAACTGATGGATTGGAGTGAGGAAATTCAGCACTAATGTAACTGATGGATTAGAGTGAGGAAATTCAGCACTAATGTAACAGATGGATTGGAGTGAGGAAATTCAGCACTAATGTAACCGATGGATTGGAGTGAGGAAATTCAGTACTAATGTAACTGATGGATTGGAGTGAGGAAATTCAGCACTAATGTAACCGATGGATTGGAGTGAGGAAATTCAGTACTAATGTAACTGATGGATTGGAGTGAGGAAATTCAGCACTAATGTAACCGATGGATTGGAGTGAGGAAATTCAGTGCTAATGTAACCGATGGATTGGAGTGAGGAAATTCAGCATTAATGTAACCGTTGGATTGGAGTGAGGAAATTCAGCATTAATGTAACCGATGGATTGGAGTGAGGAAATTCAGTACTAATGTAACCGATGGATTGGAGTGAGGAAATTCAGCATTAATGTAACCGATGGATTGGAGTGAGGAAATTCAGCACTAATGTAACCGATGGATTGGAGTGAGGAAATTCAGTACTAATGTAACCGATGGATTGGAGTGAGGAAATTCAGTACTAATGTAACCGATGGATTGGAGTGAGGAAATTCAGTACTAACGTAACCGATGGATTGGAGTGAGGAAATTCAGTACTAATGTGACCGATGGATTGGAGTGAGGAAATTCAGTACTAATGTAACTGATGGATTGGAGTGAGGAAATTCAGTACTAATGTAACTGATGGATTGGAGTGAGGAAATTCAGTACGAATGTAACTGATGGATTGGAGTGAGGAAATTCAGCATTAACGTAACCGATGGATTGGAGTGAGGAAATTCAGTACTAATGTAACTGATCGATTGGAGTGAGGAAATTCAGTACTAATGTAACTGATGGATTGGAGTGAGGAAATTCAGTACTAATGTAACTGATGGATTAGAGTGAGGAAATTCAGCATTAATGTAACTGATGGATTGGAGTGAGGAAATTCAGCATTAATGTAACCGATGGATTGGAGTGAGGAAATTCAGTACTAATGTAACTGATGGATTGGAGTGAGGAAATTCGGTACTAATGTAACTGATGGATTGGAGTGAGGAAATTCAGTACTAATGTAACTGATGGATTAGAGTGAGGAAATTCAGCATTAATGTAACTGATGGATTGGAGTGAGGAAATTCCGCACTAATGTAACCTATGGATTGGAGTGAGGAAATTCAGTACTAATGTAACTGATGGATTGGAGTGAGGAAATTCAGTACTAATGTGACTGATGGATTGGAGTGAGGAAATTCAGCACTAATGTAACCGATGGATTGGAGTGAGGAAATTCAGTACTAATGTTACTGATGGATTAGAGTGAGGAAATTCAGTACTCATGTAACTGATGGATTAGAGTGAGGAAATTCATTACTAATGTGACTGATAGATTGGAGTGAGGAAATTCAGGACTAATGTAACAGATGGATTGGACTGAGGAAATTCAGTACTAATGTAACTGATGGATTAGAGTGAGGAAATTCAGTACTCATGTAACTGATGGATCAGAGTGAGGAAATTCAGTACCAATGTGACTGATGGATTGGAGTGAGGAAATTCAGCACTAATGTAACCGATGGATTGGAGTGAGGAAATTCAGCACTAATGTAACCGATGGATTGGAGTGAGGAAATTCAGCACTAATGTAACAGATGGATTGGAGTGAGGAAATTGAGTACTAATATGACTGATGGATTGGAGTTAGGAAATTCAGCACTAATGTAACAGATGGATTGGAGTGAGGAAATTCAGTACTAATGTAACTGATAGATTAGAGTGAGGAAATTCAGTCCTAATGTAACTGATGGATTGGAGTGAGGAAATTCAGCACTAATGTAACTGATGGATTAGAGTGAGGAAATTCAGCACTAATGTAACAGATGGATTGGAGTGAGGAAATTCAGCACTAATGTAACCGATGGATTGGAGTGAGGAAATTCAGTACTAATGTAACTGATGGATTGGAGTGAGGAAATTCAGCACTAATGTAACCGATGGATTGGAGTGAGGAAATTCAGTACTAATGTAACTGATGGATTGGAGTGAGGAAATTCAGCACTAATGTAACCGATGGATTGGAGTGAGGAAATTCAGTGCTAATGTAACTGATGGATTGGAGTGAGGAAATTCAGCACTAATGTAACCGATGGATTGGAGTGAGGAAATTCAGCATTAATGTAACCGTTGGATTGGAGTGAGGAAATTCAGCATTAATGTAACCGATGGATTGGAGTGAGGAAATTCAGTACTAATGTAACCGATGGATTGGAGTGAGGAAATTCAGCATTAATGTAACCGATGGATTGGAGTGAGGAAATTCAGCACTAATGTAACCGATGGATTGGAGTGAGGAAATTCAGTACTAATGTAACCGATGGATTGGAGTGAGGAAATTCAGTACTAACGTAACCGATGGATTGGAGTGAGGAAATTCAGTACTAATGTGACCGATGGATTGGAGTGAGGAAATTCAGTACTAATGTAACTGATGGATTGGAGTGAGGAAATTCAGTACTAATGTAACTGATGGATTGGAGTGAGGAAATTCAGTACGAATGTAACTGATGGATTGGAGTGAGGAAATTCAGCATTAACGTAACCGATGGATTGGAGTGAGGAAATTCAGTACTAATGTAACTGATCGATTGGAGTGAGGAAATTCAGTACTAATGTAACTGATGGATTGGAGTGAGGAAATTCAGTACTAATGTAACTGATGGATTAGAGTGAGGAAATTCAGCATTAATGTAACTGATGGATTGGAGTGAGGAAATTCAGCATTAATGTAACCGATGGATTGGAGTGAGGAAATTCAGTACTAATGTAACTGATGGATTGGAGTGAGGAAATTCGGTACTAATGTAACTGATGGATTGGAGTGAGGAAATTCTGTACTAATGTAACTGATGGATTAGAGTGAGGAAATTCAGCATTAATGTAACTGATGGATTGGAGTGAGGAAATTCCGCACTAATGTAACCTATGGATTGGAGTGAGGAAATTCAGTACTAATGTAACTGATGGATTGGAGTGAGGAAATTCAGTACTAATGTGACTGATGGATTGGAGTGAGGAAATTCAGCACTAATGTAACCGATGGATTGGAGTGAGGAAATTCAGTACTAATGTTACTGATGGATTAGAGTGAGGAAATTCAGTACTCATGTAACTGATGGATTAGAGTGAGGAAATTCATTACTAATGTGACTGATAGATTGGAGTGAGGAAATTCAGGACTAATGTAACAGATGGATTGGACTGAGGAAATTCAGCACGAATGTAACCGATGGATTGGAGTGAGGAAATTCAGCACTAATGTAACAGATGGATTGGAGTGAGGAAATTCAGTACTAATGTGACTGATGGATTGGAGTGAAGAAATTCAGCACTAATGTAACAGATGGATTGGAGTGAGGAAATTCAGTACTAATGTAACTGATGGATTGGAGTGAGGAAATTCAGTACTAATGTAACTGATGGATTCGAGTGAGGAAATTCAGTACTCATGGAACTGATGGATTAGAGTGAGGAAATTCAGTACTAATGTAACTGATAGATTAGAGTGAGGAAATTCAGCACTAATGTAACTGATGGATTAGAGTGAGGAAATTCAGCACTAATGTAACAGATGGATTGGAGTGAGGAAATTCAGCACTAATGTAACAGATGGATTGGAGTGTGGAAATTCAGTACTAATGTAACTGATGGATTGGAGTGAGGAAATTCAGCACTAATGTAACCGATGGATTGGAGTGAGGAAATTCAGCATTAATGTAACCGATGGATTGGAGTGAGGAAATTCAGCATTAATGTAACCGATGGATTGGAGTGAGGAAATTCAGCATTAATGTAACCGATGGATTGGAGTGAGGAAATTCAGCATTAATGTAACCGATGGATTGGAGTGAGGAAATTCAGCACTAATGTTACCGATGGATTGGAGTGAGGAAATTCAGTACTAATGTAACCGATGGATTGGAGTGAGGAAATTCAGTACTAACGTAACCGATGGATTGGAGTGAGGAAATTCAGTACTAATGTGACCGATGGATTGGAGTGAGGAAATTCAGTACTAATGTAAATGATGGATTGGAGTGAGGAAATTCAGTACTAATGTAACGGATGGATTGGAGTGAGGAAATTCAGTACTAATGTAACTGATGGATTAGAGTGAGGAAATTCAGTACTAATGTAACTGATGGATTGGAGTGAGGAAATTCAGTACTAATGTAACTGATGGATTAGAGTGAGGAAATTCAGTACTAATGTAACTGATGGATTGGAGTGAGGAAATTTAGTACTAATGTAACTGATGGATTGGAGTGAGGAAATTTAGTACTAATGTAACAGATTGATTGGAGTGAGGAAATTCAGTACTAATGTAACTGATGGATTAGAGTGAGGAAATTCAGTACTAATGTAACTGATGGATTGGAGTGAGGAAATTCAGAACTTATGTAACTGATGGATTAGAGTGAGGAAATTCAGCATTAATGTAACTGATGGATTGGAGTGAGGAAATTCAGCATTAACTTAACCGATGGATTGGAGTGAGGAAATTCAGTACTAATGTAACTGATGGATTGGAGTGAGGAAATTCAGTACTAATGTAACTGATGGATTGGAGTGAGGAAATTCAGCACTAATGTGACTGATGGATTAGAGTGAGGAAATTCAGTACTCATGTAACTGATGGATGAGAGTGAGGAAATTCAGTACTAATGTGACTGATGGATTGGAGTCAGGAAATTCAGCACTAATGTAACAGATGGATTGGAGTGAGGAAATTCAGCACTAATGTAACCGATGGATTGGAGTGAGGAAATTCAGCACTAATGTAACAGATGGATTGGAGTGAGGAAATTAAGTACTAATGTGACTGATGGATTGGAGTGAGGAAATTCAGCACTAATGTAACAGATGGATTGGAGTGCGGAAATTCAGCATTAATGTAACTGATGGATTGGAGTGAGGAAATTCAGTACTAATGTAACTGATGGATTAGAGTGAGGAAATTCAGTGCTCATGTAACTGATGGATTAGAGTGAGGAAATTCAGTACTAATGTAACTGATAGATTAGAGTGAGGAAATTCAGTACTAATGTAACTGATGGATTGGAGTGAGGAAATTCAGCACTAATGTAACTGATGGATTAGAGTGAGGAAATTCAGCACTAATGTAACAGATGGATTGGAGTGAGGAAATTCAGCACTAATGTAACTGATGGATTAGAGTGAGGAAATTCAGCACTAATGTAACCGATGGATTGGAGTGAGGAAATTCAGCATTAATGTAACCGATGGATTGGAGTGAGGAAATTCAGCACTAATGTCACTGATGGATTGGAGTGAGGAAATTCAGTACTAATGTAACTGATGGATTGGAGTGAGGAAATTCAGCATTAATGTAACCGATGGATTGGAGTGAGGAAATTCAGCATGAATGTAACCCATGGATTTGAGTTTGGAAATTCAGCACTAATGTAACCGATGGATTGGAGTGAGGAAATTCAGAATTAATGTAACCGTTGGATTGGAGTAAGGAAATTCAGCATTTATGTAACCGATGGATTGGAGTGAGGAAATTCAGTACTAATGTAACCGATGGATTGGAGTGAGGAAATTCAGCATTAATGTAACCGATGGATTGGAGTGAGGAAATTCAGCACTAATGTAACCGATGGATTGGAGTGAGGAAATTCAGTACTAATGTAACCGATGGATTGGAGTGAGGAAATTCAGTACTAACGTAACCGATGGATTGGAGTGAGGAAATTCAGTACTAATGTAACTGATGGATTGGAGTGAGGAAATTCAGTACTAATGTAACTGATGGATTGGAGTGAGGAAATTCAGTACGAATGTAACTGATGGATTAGAGTGAGGAAATTCAGTACTAATGTAACTGATGGATTGGAGTGAGGAAATTCAGCATTAATGTAACCGATGGATTGGAGTGAGGAAATTCAGTACTAATGTGACTGATTTATTGGAGTGAGGAAATTCAGCACTAATGTAACAGATGGATTGGAGTGAGGAAATTCAGCACTAATGTAACCGATGGATTGGAGTGAGGAAATTCAGCACGAATGTAACAGATGGATTGGAGTGAGGAAATTCAGTGCTAATCTGACTGATGGATTGGAGTGAGGAAATTCAGCACTAATGTAACAGATGGATTGGAGTGCGGAAATTCAGTACTCATGTAACTGATGGATTGGAGTGAGGAAATTCAGTACTAATGTAACTGATGGATTAGAGTGAGGAAATTCAGTACTCATGTAACTGATGGATTAGAGTGAGGAAATTCAGTACTAATGTGACTGATGGATTGGAGTGAGGAAATTCAGCACTAATGTAACCGATGGATTGGAGTGAGGAAATTCAGCACTAATGTAACCGATGGATTGGAGTAAGGAAATTCAGCACTAATGTCACAGATGGATTGGAGTGAGGAAATTCAGTACTAATGTGACTGATGGATTGGAGTGAGGAAATTCAGCACGAATGTAACAGATGGATTGGAGTGAGGAAATTCAGTACTAATGTAACTGATAGATTAGAGTGAGGAAATTCAGTACTAATGTAACTGATGGATTGGAGTGAGGAAATTCAGCACTAATGTAACTGATGGATTAGAGTGAGGAAATTCAGCACTAATGTAACAGATGGATTGGAGTGAGGAAATTCAGTACTAATGTAACTGATGGATTGGAGTGAGGAAATTCAGCACTAATGTAACCGATGGATTGGAGTGAGGAAATTCAGTACTAACGTAACCGATGGATTGGAGTGAGGAAATTCAGTACTAATGTAACTGATGGATTGGAGTGAGGAAATTCAGTACTAATGTAACTGATGGATTAGAGTGAGGAAATTCAGTACTAATGTAACTGATGGATTGGAGTGAGGAAATTCAGCATTAATGTAACTGATGGATGAGAGTGAGGAAATTCAGCATTAATGTAACTGATGGATTGGAGTGAGGAAATTCAGCATTAATGTAACTGATGGATTAGAGTGAGGAAATTCAGTACTAATGTGACTGATGGATTGGAGTGAGGAAATTCAGTACCAATGTGACTGATGGATTGGAGTGAGGAAATTCATTATTAATGTAACCGATGGATTGCAGTGAGGAAATTCAGCATTAATGTAACTGATGGATTGGAGTGAGGAAATTCATCATTAATGTAACCGATGGATTGGAGTGAGGAAATTCAGCACTAATGTGACTGATGGATTGGAGTGAGGAAATTCAGTACTAATGTGACTGATGGATTGGAGTGTGGAAATTCAGCATTAATGTAACCGATGGATTGGAGTGAGGAAATTCAGTACCAATGTAACTGATGGATGAGAGTGAGGTAATTCAGCATTAATGTGACTGATGGATTGGAGTGAGGAAATTCAGCATTAACGTAACCGATGGATTGGAGTGAGGAAATTCAGTACTAATGTAACTGATGGATTGGAGTGAGGAAATTCAGTACTAATGTAACTGATGGATTGGAGTGAGGAAATTCAGTACTAATGTAACTGATGGATTAGAGTGAGGAAATTCAGCATTAATGCAACTGATGGATTGGAGTGAGGAAATTCAGCATTAATGTAACCGATGGATTGGAATGAGGAAATTCAGTACTCATGTAACTGATGGATTGGAGTGAGGAAATTCGGTACTAATGTAACTGATGGATTGGAGTGAGGAAATTCAGTACTCATCTGACTGATGGATTGGAGTGAGGAAATTCAGCACTAATGTAACAGATGGATTGGAGTGCGGAAATTCAGTACTAATGTAACTGATGGATTGGAGTGAGGAAATTCAGTACTAATGTATCTGATGGATTGGAGTGAGGAAATTCAGCATTAATGTAACTGATGGATTGGAGTGAAGAAATTCAGCACTATTGTAACCGATGGATTGGAGTGCGGAAATTCAGTACTAATGTAACTGATGGATTGGAGTGAGGAAATTCAGCACTAATGTAACAGATGGATTGGAGTGAGGGAATTCAGTACTAATGTAACTGATGGATTAGAGTGAGGAAATTCAGTACTCATGTAACTGATGGATTAGAGTGAGGAAATTCAGTACTAATGTAACTGATAGATTAGAGTGAGGAAATTCAGTACTGATGTAACTGATGGATTGGAGTGAGGAAATTCAGCACTAATGTAACTGATGGATTAGAGTGAGGAAATTCAGCACTAATGTAACAGATGGATTGGAGTGAGGAAATTCAGCACTAATGTAACTGATGGATTGGAGTGAGGAAATTCAGTACTAATGTAACTGATGGATTAGAGTGAGGAAATTCAGCACTAATGTAACCGATGGATTGGAGTGAGGAAATTCAGCATTAATGTAACCGATGGATTGGAGTGAGGAAATTCAGCACTAATGTAACTGATGGATTGGAGTGAGGAAATTCAGTACTAATGTAACTGATGGATTGGAGTGAGGAAATTCAGCATTAATGTAACCGATGGATTGGAGTGAGGAAATTCAGCATGAATGTAACCCATGGATTTGAGTGAGGAAATTCAGCACTAATGTAACCAATGGATTGGAGTGAGGAAATTCAGCATTAATGTAACCGTTGGATTGGAGTGAGGAAATTCAGCATTTATGTAACCGATGGATTGGAGTGAGGAAATTCAGTACTAATGTAACCGATGGATTGGAGTGAGGAAATTCAGCATTAATGTAACCGATGGATTGGAGTGAGGAAATTCAGCACTAATGTAACCGATGGATTGGAGTGAGGAAATTCAGTACTGATGTAACCGATGGATTGGAGTGAGGAAATTCAGTACTAACGTAACCGATGGATTGGAGTGAGGAAATTCAGTACTAATGTAACTGATGGATTGGAGTGAGGAAATTCAGTACTAATGTAACTGATGGATTGGAGTGAGGAAATTCAGTACTAATGTAACTGATGGATTAGAGTGAGGAAATTCAGTACTAATGTAACTGATGGATTAGAGTGAGGAAATTCAGTACTAATGTGACTGATGGATTGGAGTGAGGAAATTCAGCACTAATGTAACAGATGGATTGGAGTGAGGAAATTCAGTACTAATGTAACTGATGGATTAGAGTGAGGAAATTCAGCATTAATGCAACTGATGGATTGGAGTGAGGAAATTCAGTACTAATGTAACTGATGGATTAGAGTGAGGAAATTCAGCATTAATGCAACTGATGGATTGGAGTGAGGAAATTCAGCATTAATGTAACCGATGGATTGGAATGAGGAAATTCAGTACTAATGTAACTGATGGATTGGAGTGAGGAAATTCGGTACTAATGTAACTGATGGATTGGAGTGAGGAAATTCAGTACTCATCTGACTGATGGATTGGAGTGAGGAAATTCAGCACTAATGTAACAGATGGATTGGAGTGCGGAAATTCAGTACTAATGTAACTGATGGATTGGAGTGAGGAAATTCATTACTAATGTATCTGATGGATTAGAGTGAGGAAATTCAGCATTAATGTAACTGATGGATTGGAGTGAAGAAATTCAGCACTATTGTAACCGATGGATTGGAGTGAGGAAATTCAGCACTAATGTAACAGATGGATTGGAGTGCGGAAATTCAGTACTAATGTAACTGATGGATTGGAGTGAGGAAATTCAGTACTAATGTAACTGATGGATTAGAGTGAGGAAATTCAGTACTCATGTAACTAATGGATTAGAGTGAGGAAATTCAGTACTAATGTAACTGATAGATTAGAGTGAGGAAATTCAGTACTGATGTAACTGATGGATTGGAGTGAGGAAATTCAGCACTAATGTAACTGATGGATTAGAGTGAGGAAATTCAGCACTAATGTAACAGATGGATTGGAGTGAGGAAATTCAGCACTAATGTAACTGATGGATTGGAGTGAGGAAATTCAGTACTAATGTAACTGATGGATTAGAGTGAGGAAATTCAGCACTAATGTAACCGATGGATTGGAGTGAGGAAATTCAGCATTAATGTAACCGATGGATTGGAGTGAGGAAATTCAGCATTAATGTAACCGATGGATTGGAGTGAGGAAATTCAGCACTAATGTAACTGATGGATTGGAGTGAGGAAATTCAGTACTAATGTAACTGATGGATTGGAGTGAGGAAATTCAGCATTAATGTAACCGATGGATTGGATTGAGGAAATTCAGCATGAATGTAACCCATGGATTTGAGTGAGGAAATTCAGCACTAATGTAACCAATGGATTGGAGTGAGGAAATTCAGCATTCATGTAACCGTTGGATTGGAGTGAGGAAATTCAGCATTTATGTAACCGATGGATTGGAGTGAGGAAATTCAGTACTAATGTAACCGATGGATTGGAGTGAGGAAATTCAGCATTAATGTAACCGATGGATTGGAGTGAGGAAATTCAGCACTAATGTAACCGATGGATTGGAGTGAGGAAATTCAGTACTGATGTAACCGATGGATTGGAGTGAGGAAATTCAGTACTAACGTAACCGATGGATTGGAGTGAGGAAATTCAGTACTAATGTAACTGATGGATTGGAGTGAGGAAATTCAGTACTAATGTAACTGATGGATTGGAGTGAGGAAATTCAGTACTAATGTAACTGATGGATTAGAGTGAGGAAATTCAGTACTAATGTAACTGATGGATTGGAGTGAGGAAATTCAGCATTAATGTAACTGATGGATTAGAGTGAGGAAATTCAGCATTAATGTAACTGATGGATTGGAGTGAGGAAATTCAGCATTAATGTAACTGATGGAGTAGATTGAGGAAATTCAGTACCAATGTGACTGATGGATTGGAGTGAGGAAATTCATTATTAATGTAACCGATGGATTGGAGTGAGGAAATTCAGCATTAATGTAACCGATGGATTGGAGTGAGGAAATTCAGTACTAATGTGACTGATGGATTAGAGTGAGGAAATTCAGTACTCATGTAACTGATGGATTAGAGTGAGGAAATTCAGTACTAATGTGACTGATGGATTGGAGTGAGGAAATTCAGCACTAATGTAACAGATGGATTGGAGTGAGGAAATTCAGCACTAATGTAACCGATGGATTGGAGTGAGGAAATTCAGCACGAATGTAACAGATGGATTGGAGTGAGGAAATTCAGTACTAATCTGACTGATGGATTGGAGTGAGGAAATTCAGCACTAATGTAACAGATGGATTGGAGTGCGGAAATTCAGTACTCATGTAACTGATGGATTGGAGTGAGGAAATTCAGTACTAATGTAACTGATGGATTAGAGTGAGGAAATTCAGTACTCATGTAACTGATGGATTAGAGTGAGGAATTAAGTACTAATGTGACTGATGGATTCGAGTGAGGAAATTCAGCACTAATGTAACCGATGGATTGGAGTGAGGAAATTCAGCACTAATGTAACCGATGGATTGGAGTAAGGAAATTCAGCACGAATGTCACAGATGGATTGGAGTGAGGAAATTCAGTACGAATGTGACTGATGGATTGGAGTGAGGAAATTCAGCACTAATGCAACAGATGGATTGGAGTGAGGAAATTCAGTACTAATGTAACTGATAGATTAGAGTGAGGAAATTCAGTCCTAATGTAACTGATGGATTGGAGTGAGGAAATTCAGCACAAATGTAACTGATGGATTAGAGTGAGGAAATTCAGCACTAATGTAACAGATGGATTGGAGTGAGGAAATTCAGTACTAATGTAACTGATGGATTGGAGTGAGGAAATTCAGCACTAATGTAACCGATGGATTGGAGTGAGGAAATTCAGTACTAACGTAACCGATGGATTGGAGTGAGGAAATTCAGTACTAATGTAACTGATGGATTGGAGTGAGGAAATTCAGTACTAATGTAACTGATGGATTAGAGTGAGGAAATTCAGTACTAATGTAACTGATGGATTGGAGTGAGGAAATTCAGCATTAATGTAACTGATGGATTAGAGTGAGGAAATTCAGCATTAATGTAACTGATGGATTGGAGTGAGGAAATTCAGCATTAATGTAACTGATGGATTAGAGTGAGGAAATTCAGTACTAATGTGACTGATGGATTGGAGTGAGGAAATTCAGTACCAATGTGACTGATGGATTGGAGTGAGGAAATTCATTATTAATGTAACCGATGGATTGCAGTGTGGAAATTCAGCATTAATGTAACTGATGGATTGGAGTGAGGAAATTCATCAATAATGTATCCGATGTATTGGAGTGTGGAAATTCATCAATAATGTATCCGATGTATTGGAGTGTGGAAATTCAGCATTAATGTAACCGAGGGATTGGAGTGAGGAAATTCAGTACTAATGTAACTGATGGATTAGAGTGAGGAAATTCAGCATTAATGTGATTGATGGATTGGAGTGAGGAAATTCAGCATTAACGTAACCGATGGATTGGAGTGAGGAAATTCAGTACTAATGTAACTGATGGATTGGAGTGAGGAAATTCAGTACTAATGTAACTGATGGATTGGAGTGAGGAAATTCAGTACTAATGTAACTGATGGATTAGAGTGAGGAAATTCAGCATTAATGCAACTGATGGATTGGAGTGAGGAAATTCAGCATTAATGTAACTGATGGATTGGAGTGAGGAAATTCGGTACTAATGTAACTGATGGATTGGAGTGAGGAAATTCAGTACTCATCTGACTGATGGATTGGAGTGAGGAAATTCAGCACTAATGTAACAGATGGATTGGAGTGCGGAAATTCAGTACTAATGTAACTGATGGATTGGAGTGAGGAAATTCAGTACTAATGTAACTGATGGATTAGAGTGAGGAAATTCAGCATTAATGTAACTGATGGATTGGAGTGAAGAAATTCAGCACTAATGTAACCGATGGATTGGAGTGAGGAAATTCAGCATTAATGTAACCGATGGATTGGAGTGAGGAAATTCAGTACGAATGTAACTGATGGATTGGAGTGAGGAAATTCAGCACTAATGTAACCGATGGATTGGAGTGAGGAAATTCAGCACTAATGTAACCGATGGATTGGAGTGAGGAAATTCAGTACTAATGTGACTGATGGATTAGAGTGAGGAAATTCAGTACTCATGTAACTGATGGATTAGAGTGAGGAAATTCAGTACTAATGTGACTGATGGATTGGAGTGAGGAAATTCAGCACTAATGTAACAGATGGATTGGAGTGAGGAAATTCAGCACGAATGTAACCGATGGATTGGAGTGAGGAAATTCAGCACGAATGTAACAGATGGATTGGAGTGAGGAAATTCAGTACGAATCTGACTGATGGATTGTAGTGAGGAAATTCAGCACTAATT
Organism: Heptranchias perlo; assembly: GCF_035084215.1. Taxonomy (NCBI): domain Eukaryota; kingdom Metazoa; phylum Chordata; class Chondrichthyes; order Hexanchiformes; family Hexanchidae; genus Heptranchias; species Heptranchias perlo. The sequence goes on from NC_090351.1 coordinate 2,303,658, forward strand.
TAACAGATGGATTGGAGTGCGGAAATTCAGTACTCATGTAACTGATGGATTGGAGTGAGGAAATTCAGTACTAATGTAACTGATGGATTAGAGTGAGGAAATTCAGTACTCATGTAACTGATCGATTAGAGTGAGGAAATTCAGTATAAATGTGACTGATGGATTCGAGTGAGGAAATTCAGCACTAATGTAACCGATGGATTGGAGTGAGGAAATTCAGCACTAATGTAACCGATGGATTGGAGTAAGGAAATTCAGCACTAATGTCACAGATGGATTGGAGTGAGGAAATTCAGTAATAATGTGACTGATGGATTGGAGTGAGGAAATTCAGCACTAATGTAACAGATGAATTGGAGTGAGGTAATTCAGTACTAATGTAACTGATAGATTAGAGTGAGGAAATTCAGTACTAATGCAACTGATGGATTGGAGTGAGGAAATTCAGTACTAATGTAACTGATGGATTGGAGTGAGGAAATTCAGTACTAATGTAACTGATGGATTAGAGTGAGGAAATTCAGTACTAATGTAACTGATGGATTGGAGTGAGGAAATTCAGCATTAATGTAACTGATGGATTAGAGTGAGGAAATTCAGCATTAATGTAACTGATGGATTGGAGTGAGGAAATTCAGCATTAATGTAACTGATGGATTAGAGTGAGGAAATTCAGTACTAATGTGACTGATGGATTGGAGTGAGGAAATTCAGTACCAATGTGACTGATGGATTGGAGTGAGGAAATTCATTATTAATGTAACCGATGGATTGCAGTGTGGAAATTCAGCATTAATGTAACTGATGGATTGGAGTGAGGAAATTCATCAATAATGTATCCGATGTATTGGAGTGTGGAAATTCATCAATAATGTATCCGATGTATTGGAGTGTGGAAATTCAGCATTAATGTAACCGAGGGATTGGAGTGAGGAAATTCAGTACTAATGTAACTGATGGATTAGAGTGAGGAAATTCAGCATTAATGTGATTGATGGATTGGAGTGAGGAAATTCAGCATTAACGTAACCGATGGATTGGAGTGAGGAAATTCAGTACTAATGTAACTGATGGATTGGAGTGAGGAAATTCAGTACTAATGTAACTGATGGATTGGAGTGAGGAAATTCAGTACTAATGTAACTGATGGATTAGAGTGAGGAAATTCAGCATTAATGCAACTGATGGATTGGAGTGAGGAAATTCAGCATTAATGTAACTGATGGATTGGAGTGAGGAAATTCGGTACTAATGTAACTGATGGATTGGAGTGAGGAAATTCAGTACTCATCTGACTGATGGATTGGAGTGAGGAAATTCAGCACTAATGTAACAGATGGATTGGAGTGCGGAAATTCAGTACTAATGTAACTGATGGATTGGAGTGAGGAAATTCAGTACTAATGTAACTGATGGATTAGAGTGAGGAAATTCAGCATTAATGTAACTGATGGATTGGAGTGAAGAAATTCAGCACTAATGTAACCGATGGATTGGAGTGAGGAAATTCAGCATTAATGTAACCGATGGATTGGAGTGAGGAAATTCAGTACGAATGTAACTGATGGATTGGAGTGAGGAAATTCAGCACTAATGTAACCGATGGATTGGAGTGAGGAAATTCAGCACTAATGTAACCGATGGATTGGAGTGAGGAAATTCAGTACTAATGTGACTGATGGATTAGAGTGAGGAAATTCAGTACTCATGTAACTGATGGATTAGAGTGAGGAAATTCAGTACTAATGTGACTGATGGATTGGAGTGAGGAAATTCAGCACTAATGTAACAGATGGATTGGAGTGAGGAAATTCAGCACGAATGTAACCGATGGATTGGAGTGAGGAAATTCAGCACGAATGTAACAGATGGATTGGAGTGAGGAAATTCAGTACGAATCTGACTGATGGATTGTAGTGAGGAAATTCAGCACTAATTTAACAGATGGATTGGAGTGCGGAAATTCAGTACTCATGTAACTGATGGATTGGAGTGAGGAAATTCAGTACTAATGTAACTGATGGATTAGAGTGAGGAAATTCAGTACTCATGTAACTGATCGATTAGAGTGAGGAAATTCAGTATAAATGTGACTGATGGATTCGAGTGAGGAAATTCAGCACTAATGTAACCGATGGATTGGAGTGAGGAAATTCAGCACTAATGTAACCGATGGATTGGAGTAAGGAAATTCAGCACTAATGTCACAGATGGATTGGAGTGAGGAAATTCAGTAATAATGTGACTGATGGATTGGAGTGAGGAAATTCAGCACTAATGTAACAGATGAATTGGAGTGAGGTAATTCAGTACTAATGTAACTGATAGATTAGAGTGAGGAAATTCAGTACTAATGCAACTGATGGATTGGAGTGAGGAAATTCAGCACTAATGTAACTGATGGATTAGAGTGAGGAAATTCAGCACTATTGTAACAGATGGATTGGAGTGAGGAAATTCAGTACTAATGTAACTGATGGATTGGAGTGAGGAAATTCAGCACTAATGTAACCGATGGATTGGAGTGAGGAAATTCAGCATTAATGTAACCGATGGATTGGAGTGAGGAAATTCAGCATTAATGTAACCGATGGATTGGAGTGAGGAAATTCAGCACTAATGTAACTGATGGATTGGAGTGAGGAAATTCAGTCCTAATGTAACTGATGGATTGGAGTGAGGAAATTCAGCACTAATGTAACCGATGGATTGGAGTGAGGAAATTCAGCATTAATGTAACCGATGGATTGGAGTGAGGAAATTCAGCGTTAATGTAACCGATGGATTTGAGTGAGGAAATTCAGCACTAATGTAACCGATGGATTGGAGTGAGGAAATTCAGCATTAATGTAACCGTTGGATTGGAGTGAGGAAATTCAGCATTAATGTAACCGATGGATTGGAGTGAGGAAATTCAGTACTAATGTAACCGATGGATTGGAGTGAGGAAATTCAGCATGAATGTAACCGATGGATTGGAGTGAGGAAATTCAGCACTAATGTAACCGATGGATTGGAGTGAGGAAATTCAGTACAAATGTAACCGATGGATTGGAGTGAGGAAATGCAGTACTAACGTAACCGATGGATTGGAGTGAGGAAATTCAGTACTAATGTGACCGATGGATTGGAGTGAGGAAATTCAGTACTAATGTAACTGATGGATTGGAGTGAGAAAATTCAGTACTAATGTAACTGATGGATTGGAGTGAGGAAATTCAGTACTAATGTAACTGATGGATTAGAGTGAGGAAATTCAGTACTAATGTAACTGATGGATTGGAGTGAGGAAATTCAGTACTAATGTAACTGATGGATTAGAGTGAGGAAATTCAGTACTAATGTAACTGATGGATTGGAGTGAGGAAATTCAGTACTAATGTAACTGATGGATTGGAGTGAGGAAATTCAGTACTAATGTAACTGATGGATTGGAGTGAGGAAATTCAGTACGAATGTAACTGATGGATTAGAGTGAGGAAATTCAGTACTAATGTAACTGATGGATTGGAGTGAGGAAATTCAGTACTTATGTAACTGATGGATTAGAGTGAGGAAATTCAGCATTAATGTAACTGATGGATTGGAGTGAGGAAATTCAGCATCAACGCAACCGATGGATTGGAGTGAGGAAATTCAGCATTAATATAACCGATGGATTGGAGTGAGGAAATTCAGCACTAATGTAACTGATGGATTGGAGTGAGGAAATTCAGTCCTAATGTAACTGATGGATTGGAGTGAGGAAATTCAGCACTAATGTAACCGATGGATTGGAGTGAGGAAATTCAGCATTAATGTAACCGATGGATTGGAGTGAGGAAATTCAGCATTAATGTAACCGATGGATTTGAGTTAGGAAATTCAGCACTAATGTCACCGATGGATTGGAGTGAGGAAATTCAGCATTAATGTAACCGTTGGATTGGAGTGAGGAAATTCAGCATTAATGTCACCGATGGATTGGAGTGAGGAAATTCAGTACTATTGTAACCGATGGATTGGAGTGAGGAAATTCAGCATTAATGTAACCGATGGATTGGAGTGAGGAAATTCAGCACTAATGTAACCGATGGATTGGAGTGAGGAAATTCAGTACTAATGTGACCGATGGATTGGAGTGAGGAAATTCAGTGCTAATGTAACTGATGGATTGGAGTGAGGAAATTCAGTACTAATGTAACTGATGGATTGGAGTGAGGAAATTCAGTACTTATGTAACTGATGGATTAGAGTGAGGAAATTCAGCATTAATGTAACTGATGGATTGGAGTGAGGAAATTCAGCATGAACGTAACCGATGGATTGGAGTGAGGAAATTCAGTGCTAATGTAACTGATGGATTGGAGTGAGGAAATTCGGTACTAATGTAACTGATGGATTGGAGTGAGGAAATTCAGTGCTCATGTAACTGATGGATTAGAGTGAGGAAATTCAGCATTAATGTAACTGATGGATTGGAGTGAGGAAATTCAGCACTAATGTAACCGATGGATTGGAGTGAGGAAATTCAGCATTAATGTAACCGATGCATTGGAGTGAGGAAATTCAGTACTAATGTAACCGATGGATTGGAGTGAGGAAATTCAGTACTAATGTGACTGATGGATTGGAGTGAGGAAATTCAGCACTAATGTAACCGATGGATTGAAGTGAGGAAATTCAGTACGAATGTGACTGATGGATTAGAGTGAGGAAATTCAGTACTCATGTAACTGATGGATTAGAGTGATGAAATTCAGTACTAATGTGACTGATGGATTGGAGTGAGGAAATTCAGCACTCATGTAACAGATGGATTGGAGTGAGGAAATTCAGCACAAATGTAACCGATGGATTGGAGTGAGGAAATTCAGCACTAATGTAACAGATGGATTGGAGTGAGGAAATTCAGTACTAATGTGACTGATGGATTGGAGTGAGGAAATTCAGCACTAATGTAACTGATGGATTAGAGTGAGGAAATTCAGCACTGATGTAACAGATGGATTGGAGTGAGGAAATTCAGCACTAATGTAACAGATGGATTGGAGTGAGGAAATTCAGTACTAAAGTAACTGATGGATTGGTGTGAGGAAATTCAGCACTAATGTAACCGATGGATTGGAGTGAGGAAATTCAGCACTAATGTAACTGATGGATTGGAGTGAGGAAATTCAGCACTAATGTAACTGATGGATTGGAGTGAGGAAATTCAGCACTAATGTAACCGATGGATTGGAGTGAGGAAATTCAGCATTAATGTAACCGATGGATTGGAGTGAGGAAATTCAGCATTAATGTAACCGATGGATTTGAGTGAGGAAATTCAGCACTAATGTTACCGATGGATTGGAGTGAGGAAATTCAGCATTAATGTAACCGTTGGATTGGAGTGAGGAAATTCAGTACTAATGTAACCGATGGATTGGAGTGAGGAAATTCAGCATTAATGTAACCGATGGATTGGAGTGAGGAAATTCAGCACTTATGTAACCGATGGATTGGAGTGAGGAAATTCAGTACTAATGTAACCGATGGATTGGAGTGAGGAAATTCAGTACTAACGTAACCGATGGATTGGAGTGATTAAATTCAGTACTAATGTGACCGATGGATTGAAGTGAGGAAATTCAGTACTAATGTAACTGATGGATTGGAGTGAGGAAATTCAGTGCTAATGTAACTGATGGATTGGAGTGAGGAAATTCAGTACTAATGTAACTGATGGATTAGAGTGAGGAAATTCAGTACGAATGTAACTGATGGATTGGAGTGAGCAAATTCAGTACTCATGTAACTGATGGATTAGAGTGAGGAAATTCAGTACTAATGTAACTGATGGATTGGAGTGAGGAAATTCAGCATTAATGTAACTGATGGATTAGAGTGAGGAAATTCAGCATTAATGGAACTGATGGATTGGAGTGAGGAAATTCAGCATTAATGTAACTGATGGATTAGAGTGAGGAAATTCAGTACTAATGTGACTGATGGTTTGGAGTGAGGAAATTCAGTACTAATGTGACTGATGGATTGGAGTGAGGAAATTCAGCATTAATGTAACAGATGGATTGGAGTGAGGAAATTCAGTACGAATGTGACTGATGGATTGGAGTGAGGAAATTCAGTACTAATGTGACTGATGGATTGGAGTGAGGAAATTCAGCATTAATGTAACCGATGGATTGGAGTGAGGAAATTCAGTACTAATGTAACTGATGGATTGGAGTGAGGAAATTCAGTACTAATGTAACTGATGGATTGGAGTGAGGAAATTCAGCATTAACGTAACCGATGGATTGGAGTGAGGAAATTCAGTACTAATGTAACTGATGGATTGGAGTGAGGAAATTCAGTACTAATGTAACTGATGGATTGGAGTGAGGAAATTCAGTACGAATGTAACTGATGGATTAGAGTGAGGAAATTCAGCATTAATGTAACTGATGGATTGGAGTGAGGAAATTCAGCATTAATGTAACCGATGGATTGGAGTGAGGAAATTCAGTACTAATGTAACTGATGGATTGGAGTGAGGAAATTCGGTACTAATGTAACTGATGGATTGGAGTGAGGAAATTCAGTACTAATGTAACTGATGGATTAGAGTGAGGAAATTCAGCATTAATGTAACTGATGGATAGGAGTGAGGAAATTCCGCACTAATGTAACCGATGGATTGGAGTGAGGATATTCAGCATTTATGTAACTGATGGATTGGAGTGAGGAAATTCAGTACTAATGTAACTGATGGATTGGAGTGAGGAAATTCAGTACTAATGTGATTGATGGATTGGAGTGAGGAAATTCAGCACTAATGTAACCGATGAATTGGAGTGAGGAAATTCAGTACTAATGTGACTGATGGATGAGAGTGAGGAAATTCAGTACTCATGTAACTGATGGATTAGAGTGAGGAAATTCAGTACTAATCTGACTGATGGATTGGAGTGAGGAAATTCAGCACTAATGTAACAGATGGATTGGAGTGAGGAAATTCCGCACTAATGTAACCGATGGATTGGAGTGAGGAAATTCAGCATTAATGTAACTGATGGATTGGAGTGAGGAAATTCAGTACTAATGTAACTGATGGATTGGAGTGAGGAAATTCAGTGCTAATGTAACCGATGGATTGGAGTGAGGAAATTCAGCACTAATGTAACAGATGGATTGGAGTGAGGAAATTCAGTACTAATCTGACTGATGGATTGGAGTGAGGAAATTCAGCACTAATGTAACAGATGGATTGGAGTGCGGAAATTCAGTACTAATGTAACTGATGGATTGGAGTGAGGAAATTCAGTGCTAATGTGACTGATGGATTGGAGTGAGGAAATTCATTATTAATGTAACCGATGGATTGCAGTGAGGAAATTCAGTACTAATGTAACTGATGGATTAGAGTGAGGAAATTCAGCATTAATGTAACTGATGGATTGGAGTGAGGAAATTCAGCATTAACGTAACCGATGGATTGGAGTGAGGAAATTCAGTACCAATGTAACTGATGGATTGGAGTGAGGAAATTCAGTACTAATGTAACTGATGGATTGGAGTGAGGAAATTCAGTACTAATGTAACTGATGAATTAGATTGAGGAAATTCAGCATTAATGTAACTGATGGATTGGAGTGAGGAAATTCAGCATTAATGTAACCGATGGATTGGAGTGAGGAAAATCAGTACTAATGTAACTGATGGATTGGAGTGAGGAAATTCGGTACTAATGTAACTGATGGATTGGAGTGAGGAAATTCAGTACTAATGTAACTGATGGATTAGAGTGAGGAAATTCAGCATTAATGTAACTGATGGATTGGAGTGAGGAAATTCAGCACTAATGTAACCGATGGATTGGAGTGAGGAAATTCAGCATTTATGTAACTGATGGATTGGAGTGAGGAAATTCAGTACTAATGTGACTGATGGATTGGAGTGAGGAAATTCAGCACTAATGTAACCGATGAATTGGAGTGAGGAAATTCAGTACTAATGTGACTGATGGATTAGAGTGAGGAAATTCAGTACTCATGTAACTGATGGATTAGAGTGAGGAAATTCAGTACTAATCTGACTGATGGATTGGAGTGAGGAAATTCAGCACTAATGTAACAGATGGATTGGAGTGAGGAAATTCAGCACTAATGTAACCGATGGATTGGAGTGAGGAAATTCAGCACTAATGTAACAGATGGATTGGAGTGAGGAAATTCAGTACTAATGTAACTGATGAATTAGATTGAGGAAATTCAGCATTAATGTAACTGATGGATTGGAGTGAGGAAATTCAGCATTAATGTAACCGATGAATTGGAGTGAGGAAATTCAGTACTAATGTGACTGATGGATTAGAGTGAGGAAATTCAGTACTCATGTAACTGATGGATTAGAGTGAGGAAATTCAGTACTAATCTGACTGATGGATTGGAGTGAGGAAATTCAGCACTAATGTAACCGATGGATTGGAGTGAGGAAATTCAGTACCAATGTAACTGATGGATTGGAGTGAGGAAATTCAGTACTAATGTAACTGATGGATTGGAGTGAGGAAATTCAGTACTAATGTAACTGATGAATTAGATTGAGGAAATTCAGCATTAATGTAACTGATGGATTGGAGTGAGGAAATTCAGCATTAATGTAACCGATGGATTGGAGTGAGGAAAATCAGTACTAATGTAACTGATGGATTGGAGTGAGGAAATTCGGTACTAATGTAACTGATGGATTGGAGTGAGGAAATTCAGTACTAATGTAACTGATGGATTAGAGTGAGGAAATTCAGCATTAATGTAACTGATGGATTGGAGTGAGGAAATTCAGCACTAATGTAACCGATGGATTGGAGTGAGGAAATTCAGCATTTATGTAACTGATGGATTGGAGTGAGGAAATTCAGTACTAATGTGACTGATGGATTGGAGTGAGGAAATTCAGCACTAATGTAACCGATGAATTGGAGTGAGGAAATTCAGTACTAATGTGACTGATGGATTAGAGTGAGGAAATTCAGTACTCATGTAACTGATGGATTAGAGTGAGGAAATTCAGTACTAATCTGACTGATGGATTGGAGTGAGGAAATTCAGCACTAATGTAACAGATGGATTGGAGTGAGGAAATTCAGCACTAATGTAACCGATGGATTGGAGTGAGGAAATTCAGCACTAATGTAACAGATGGATTGGAGTGAGGAAATTCAGTACTAATCTGACTGATGGATTGGAGTGAGGAAATTCAGCACTAATGTAACAGATGGATTGGAGTGCGGAAATTCAGTACTAATGTAACTGATGGATTGGAGTGAGGAAATTCAGTACTAATGTAACTGATGGATTAGAGTGAGGAAATTCAGTACTCATGTAACTGATGGATTGGAGTGAGGAAATTCAGTACTAATGTGACTGATGGATTGAAGTGAGGAAATTCAGCACTAATGTAACCGATGGATTGGAGTGAGGAAATTCAGCACTAATGTAACCGATGGATTGGAGTGAGGAAATTCAGCACTAATGTCACAGATGGATTGGAGTGAGGAAATTCAGTACTAATGTGACTGATGGATTGGAGTGAGGAAATTCAGCACTAATGTAACAGATGGATTGGAGTGAGGAAATTCAGTACTAATGTAACTGATAGATTAGAGTGAGGAAATTCAGTACTAATGTAACTGATGGATTGGAGTGAGGAAATTCAGCACTAATGTAACTGATGGATTAGAGTGAGGAAATTCAGCACTAATGTAACCGATCGATTGGAGTGAGGAAATTCAGCATTAATGTAACCGATGGATTGGAGTGAGGAAATTCAGCATTAATGTAACCGATGGATTGGAGTGAGGAAATTCAGCACTAATGTAACTGATGGATTGGAGTGAGGAAATTCAGTACTAATGTAACTGATGGATTGGAGTGAGGAAATTCAGTACTAATGTAACCGATGGATTGGAGTGAGGAAATTCAGCACTAATGTAACTGATGGATTAGAGTGAGGAAATTCAGCACTAATGTAACCGATGGATTGGAGTGAGGAAATTCAGCATTAATGTAACCGATGGATTGGAGTGAGGAAATTCAGCATTAATGTAACCGATGGATTGGAGTGAGGAAATTCAGCACTAATGTAACTGATGGATTGGAGTGAGGAAATTCAGTACTAATGTGACTGATGGATTGGAGTGAGGAAATTCAGCACTAATGTAACCGATGGATTGGAGTGAGGAAATTCAGCATTAATGTAACCGATGGATTGGAGTGAGGAAATTCAGCATTAATGTAACCGATGGATTTGAGTGAGGAAATTCAGCACTAATGTAACCGATGGATTGGAGTGAGGAAATTCAGTATTAATGTAACCGTTGGATTGGAGTGAGGAAATTCAGCATTAATGTAACCGATGGATTGGAGTGAGGAAATTCAGTACTAATGTAACCGATGGATTGGAGTGAGGAAATTCAGCATTAATGTAACCGATGGATTGGAGTGAGGAAATTCAGCACTAATGTAACCGATGGATTGGAGTGAGGAAATTCAGCATTAATGTAACCGATGGATTGGAGTGAGGAAATTCAGCACTAATGTAACCGATGGATTGGAGTGAGGAAATTCAGCATTAATGTAACCGATGGATTGGAGTGAGGAAATTCAGCACTAATGTAACCGATGGATTGGAGTGAGGAAATTCAGTACTAATGTGACTGATGGATTGGAGTGAGGAAATTCAGCACTAATGTAACTGATGGATTGGAGTGAGGAAATTCAGTACTAATGTGACTGATGGATTGGAGTGAGGAAATTCAGTACTAATGTAACCGATGGATTGGAGTGAGGAAATTCAGCATTAATGTAACCGATGGATTGGAGTGAGGAAATTCAGCATTAATGTAACCGTTGGATTGGAGTGAGGAAATTCAGCACTAATGTCACTGATGGATTGGAGTGAGGAAATTCAGTACTAATGTAACCGATGGATTGGAGTGAGGAAATTCAGCATTAATGTAACCGATGGATTGGAGTGAGGAAATTCAGCACTAATGTAACCGATGGATTGGAGTGAGGAAATTCAGCACTAATGTAACCGATGGATTGGAGTGAGGAAATTCAGCATTAATGTAACCGATGGATTGGAGTGAGGAAATTCAGCACTAATGTAACCGTTGGATTGGAGTGAGGAAATTCAGCATTAATGTAACCGATGGATTGGAGTGAGGAAATTCAGCACTAATGTGACTGATGGATTGGAGTGAGGAAATTCAGCACTAATGTAACCGATGGATTGGAGTGAGGAAATTCAGTACTAATGTGACTGATGGATTGGAGTGAGGAAATTCAGTACTAATGTAACCGATGGATTGGAGTGAGGAAATTCAGCATTAATGTAACCGATGGATTGGAGTGAGGAAATTCAGCATTAATGTAACCGATGGATTGGAGTGAGGAAATTCAGCATTAATGTAACCGATGGATTGGAGTGAGGAAATTCAGCACTAATGTAACCGATGGATTGGAGTGAGGAAATTCAGCACTAATGTAACCGATGGATTGGAGTGAGGAAATTCAGCACTAATGTAACCGATGGATTGGAGTGAGGAAATTCAGCATTAATGTAACCGATGGATTGGAGTGAGGAAATTCAGCACTAATGTAACCGTTGGATTGGAGTGAGGAAATTCAGCATTAATGTAACCGATGGATTGGAGTGAGGAAATTCAGTACTAATGTAACTGATGGATTGGAGTGAGGAAATTCAGCATTAATGTAACCGATGGATTGGAGTGAGGAAATTCAGTACTAATGTAACTGATGGATTGGAGTGAGGAAATTCAGCATTAATGTAACCGATGGATTGGAGTGAGGAAATTCAGCACTAATGTAACCGTTGGATTGGAGTGAGGAAATTCAGCATTAATGTAACCGATGGATTGGTGTGAGGAAATTCAGCACTAATGTGACTGATGGATTGGAGTGAGGACGCTCAGCAGCAAGGTAAATGACGCATTAGAGCAAGAAGACTCAACATTAATGCAACTGATAGATTCGGGTGAGGAAACTAATCACTAATGTAAATGGTGGGTCGGAGTGAGGACACTCAGCACTAACATGATTGGTAGATTGGAGTGACCGGTAGTGTCGGAACTGATTAAACTAGCACTAATGCAACTTGGGGTTTGGAGTGTCAGGGGACAGAAATTCCTTTAGCAGAATGTTCCCTCCATGATGGTTTCTGTCCTGGTTGTTTATTTCTGTGTGTGGCATCTAAATCCAATTTACTGTTATATTCTTTCAATGAGACAGTGGTAACGGAATGCAAGTCATCATGAAGATAGAATAAAGGACAACGGAGAATTAATCAGTACGAAAAGAAAAGATGGAGCTGGAAATTTAGGAAGGGCGGAGCAAGGAAGGAGTGGCGATGCCCCTGAGCTGTGGAGGAGTGGCGATGTCCCTGAGCTGTGAAGGAGTGGCGAAGTCCCTGAGCTGTGAAGGAGTGGCGATGCCCCTGAGCTGTGAAGGAGTGGCGATGCCCCTGAGCTGTGAAGGAGTGGCGATGTCCCTGAGCTGTGAAGGAGTGGCGATGTCCCTGAACGGTGAAGGAGTGGCGATGCCCCTGAACGGTGAAGGAGTGGCGATGCCCCTGAGCTGTGAAGGAGTGGCGATGCCCCTGAGCTGTGGAGGAGTGGCGATGTCCCTGAGCTGTGAAGGAGTGGCGATGTCCCTGAGCTGTGAAGGAGTGGCGATGCCCCTGAGCTGTGAAGGAGTGGCGATGTCCCTGAGCTGTGAAGGAGTGGCGATGCCCCTGAGCTGTGAAGGAGTGGCGATGCCCCTGAGCTGTGAAGGAGTGGCGATGTCCCTGAGCTGTGAAGGAGTGGCGATGCCCCTGAGCTGTGAAGGAGTGGCGATGTCCCTGAACGGTGAAGGAGTGGCGATGTCCCTGAGCTGTGAAGGAGTGGCGATGCCCCTGAGCTGTGAAGGAGTGGCGATGTCCCTGAGCTGTGAAGGAGTGGCGATGCCCCTGAGCTGTGAAGGAGTGGCGATGTCCCTGAGCTGTGAAGGAGTGGCGATGCCCCTGAGCTGTGAAGGAGTGGCGATGCCCCTGAGCTGTGAAGGAGTGGCGATGCCCCTGAGCTGTGAAGGAGTGGCGATGTCCCTGAGCTGTGAAGCAGTGGCGAAGTCCCTGAGCTGTGAAGGAGTGGCGATGCCCCTGAGCTGTGGAGGAGTGGCGATGTCACTGAGCTGTGAAGGAGTGGCGATGTCCCTGAGCTGTGAAGGAGTGGTGATGCCCCTGAGCTGTGAAGGAGTGGCGATGCCCCTGAGCTGTGAAGGAGTGGCGATGCCCCTGAGCTGTGAAGGAGTGGCGATGCCCCTGAGCTGTGATGGAGTGGTGATGTCCCTGAGCTGTGAAGGAGTGGCGATGCCCCTGAGCTGTGAAGGAGTGGCGATGCCCCTGAGCTGTGAAGGAGTGGCGATGTCCCTGAGCTGTGAAGGAGTGGCGATGCCCCTGAGCTGTGAAGGAGTGGCGATGCCCCTGAGCTGTGAAGGAGTGGCGATGCCCCTGAGCTGTGAAGGAGTGGCGATGTCCCTGAGCTGTGAAGGAGTGGCGATGCCCCTGAGCTGTGAAGGAGTGGCGATGCCCCTGAGCTGTGAAGGAGTGGCGATGTCCCTGAGCTGTGAAGGAGTAGCGATGTCCCTGAGCTGTGAAGGAGTGGCGATGCCGCTGAGCTGTGGAGGAGTGGCGATGTCCCTGAGCTGTGAAGGAGTGGCGATGTCCCTGAGCTGTGAAGGAGTGGCAATGTCCCTGAGCTGTGGAGGAGTGGCGATGCTCCTGAGCTGTGGAGGAGTGGCGATGTCCCTGAGCTGTGAAGGAGTGGCAATGTCCCTGAGCTGTGAAGGAGTGGCGATGTCCCTGAGCTGTGAAGGAGTGGCGATGTCCCTGAGCTGTGAAGCAGTGGCGATGTCCCTGAGCTGTGAAGGAGTGGCGATGTCTCTGAACGGTGAAGGAGTGGCGATGTCCCTGAGCTGTGAAGGAGTGGCGATGTCCCTGAGCTGTGAAGGAGTGGCGATGTCCCTGAGCTGTGATGGAGTGGCGATGTCCCTGAACGGTGAAGGAGTGGCGATGCCGCTGAGCTGTGGAGGAGTGGCGATGTCCCTGAGCTGTGAAGGAGTGGCGATGTCCCTGAGCTTTGAAGGAGTGGCAATGTCCCTGAGCTGTGGAGGAGTGGCGATGCTCCTGAGCTGTGGAGGAGTGGCGATGTCCCTGAGCTGTGAAGGAGTGGCAATGTCCCTGAGCTGTGAAGGAGTGGCAATGTCCCTGAGCTGTGAAGGAGTGGCGATGCCCCTGAGCTGTGGAGGAATGGCGATGCCCCTGAGCTGTGGAGGAATGGCGATGCCCCTGAGCTGTGGAGGAATGGCGATGCCCCTGAGCTGTGGAGGAGTGGCGATGCCCCTGAGCTGTGGAGGAGTGGCGATGCCCCTGAGCTATGAAGGAGTGGCGATGCCCCTGAGCTGTGAAGGAGTGGCGATGCCCCTGAGCTGTGAAGGAGTGGCGATGCCCCTGAGCTGTGAAGGAGTGGCGATGCCCCTGAGCTGTGCTGACACAGAGGAAAACAGAATGTTCCAATGATGAACTAGCCTCAGGGTTGCTCTGTAATTTCACTCCCTGTATCTTAACGCCTCCCATTCCTTTTCTTGCCCAGTACTGATTCATCAGCTTGTTGGAATTTGGATTGAGGGATACCCCACCTTTCGAATTCAAGGAGTGGTTCACATGATTTGTGCACACACTGTGTTAAATTAGACATAAGAAAAGGTCCTACTTAGTTTAATTCTGGCTCACATTCTGAGCCCAACATCTGGTATAAATATTCTATCCTCTTCCATGCTGAAGACGAGCTCCATGTATGAGCCCATTGGTGTCCAGGCCCTAAGGTTTGAATCTAAAACCACACTGTAACTGTAGTGTGCCTGTGATTCCAGTGAGGTAAATACCATGGTTCTTAACATATGGCTCTTTGACAGAACCTGGCCAAATTCCAGCTTGTGGGTTAAACACTCCAACACTGATGACAGTAACCAACCCTTCCTATATCCCAATCATATTCATTGAGACCCACAACACAAATCTTATACTTAGGAGCACCTGGGAGTTAGGTCAGATCCAACTCTCAGAACCCGAGCAGACTATAGGAGCTGGAAATCCTGCAGGTGCACAGTAAGTCAGCACATAGCTTGATCCTCCATCAGAACATCAGAGCCTCTGTGGAAGGACCCTGTCTGATACAGTCCGTTCCGTTCCTTTTCCTTCTGGGTGAGAATTTATTACCCATGCCAAGCTACCAAGTGATTGATTGTATAACTGAACAGCTTGCTAGGCCAATTCAGAGAGCATTTAGGAATCAGCCGCATAGTGTGGGACTGGAGTCACATGTAGACCAGAGCAGGTAAGGACGGCAGGTTCACTTCCCTGGAGGACATCAGTGAACCAGATGGGTTCTTAATCACAGTTCCTCAGCTTTTATGAACATTGGTGCGGTGCCATATAGGAACAGGAGAAGGCCATTCAGCCCCTCGAGCCTGTTCTGCCATTGAATTAGATCCTGGCTGATCAACTTGTCTTGGTTGGATTTGAACTCACTTGGTTTGCGGGGTGGGGGGGTTAATTCTCAACTTTGGCAGCGGAGGGAAACTAGCAGCAGGGGATTGGGGCCCGTTATACACCCCCGCCTGTTCCCACCCCCACCAAAGTTGAGACTGACCCTCCGTGATCTCGAGGACCCCAGTTCAAAACAATAACCACTATCCTTTGACCTGAATATTTTCTGTTTCGATTTCAGATTTCCAACAGTGATTATTTGATTCCGAGCTGATTATAATTGAACTGAAGTGGGTATAGTCTTGGCACGGGGAGAGTATAACAGCACGGGCTGACCTGGGTATAGTCTTGGCACGGGGAGAGTATAACAGCACGAGCTGACCTGGGTATAGTTTAGACCAGCCCAAACTTGCTATGACTATAGGTTAGGTAGAGGTGAATCCTTCCTGGGTATGAAGTGTCAGCCTTGTTGGTGGCACTCTCACCTCTGAGTCAGAAGGTCACGGGTTCAAGTCCCACTTCAAGAGACTTGAGCGCATAACCCAGGATGACACTGAGGGAGTGCTGCACTGTCGGAGGTGCTGTCTTTCAGATGAGATGTTAAACTGAGGCCCTGCCTGGCCTCTCAGGTGGATGCAAAAGATCCAATGGCACTATTTGAAGAAGAAGAGGGGAGTTCTCCCCAGTGTCCTGGCCAATGTTTATCCCTCAAACAACATCACTAAAAACAGTCTGCTCATTTATCACATTGCTGTTTGTGGGACCTTGCTGTGTACAGATTGGTTCCCTACATTACAACAGTGACTACACTTCAAAAGTACTTCATTGGCTGTAAATTGCTTTGGGACGTCCTGAGGTTGTGACAGGCACTTTATAAATTTGATCATAAGTTCTGTGAGGATAGACCCTGGGTTGGGATCAATTCGATCCACATTAGGCTGGCTGCTGATTCAGACTTTTCTAGTGGTCTGCTTTAAACACCAGGCCCTCAGAGACACAGATGTCAGGGTGCAAGTCGCAATTTTAGCAGCAAAATGAGTAACCAGCGAAATTAAAAGATATTTTCGAGAAAGTTCTCCAGTGGCCTGTAGAACCGTACACACCAATTTAAATTAATGCAAGGCAGAGTTTAAATGGAAGTTACATGTCTAAATTAAGAGGTGTTAACCAGAACTTACTGAAATAAAAACCTCGATCGCCGCATACAAACTGTAGCGTATCCACCAGTTCAGAGCCACAGAGAGTCTCAGCGACCACTGCCCACTGGGGCAGGGCAACAAGGCAGAGCAGAGGGTACAGCATCCAAAGGTGTTTCAGTGCATGGACCTGTACGGATCAAAAGTATAGAGCAGCATTAGACTCCGCGAAGGTACACTCAGTGTCTCAGACCTACGCCTCACGATTGGCGTGGGGTTACGCACCTGATTAAAATGGCTCTCCCCACGGCTAGGGTTGGCAAACGGGCCCAGGTGTCTAAACCAGGGAGGTTCCCTGTTACAACACCAGCCCGTTCTCAGTCAGCTGATCCCAAGCCAGGGCAGTGGTTGGGATGTTATGATTGGCCTCAGTGCCCTCTCCCTCCCAGCCACCCCTTCCATTTAAGGATTCAAGCATCAGCCAAGGTTCCCGTCCCTGATCATTATCCAATGGGGTCTCCTTCTGGAAGGCACAGCTAATGGTCGAGCTCAGATGTGATGCATTCCATGGTTAAATGGCCTGCTAACTCAGGTGTAAAAGTTGGTTATGGCCCATTTTGGAGCACGTAACCAGTGGCATATGTGAGGGGCCTAATACCTGTTTAAGGCAACCTTCAGGGATGCCTGAAAAATGGCCCGGCCCAATATTGGGTCGGAGGTATTTCAGGTGATCTTGGGGTGCAGGACTTTGGTCTCTAAAATTAGTCCTCGTTCCACCCGTTTTACACCCGAGGCACAACAAGGTCCAATTTCTACCCCGCAATGTCTAGGCTCACACAAAGATTGGCCCCATGAGCAATGTAGCAGGATGACACTTGTTCCCATAAAACTATATTCCAGAACCTTCTGTAGAATTGGGGGGAAGACAAGATTGTGGTTTGTTAAGACGATCGAGATAATGTACACACAGGGCTGCGATGGAGGGATGGGCTCCTGTGCACAGACACGCATACATACATGCACACAGAGGCACACATGTACAAGTGCACAGGCAAATACACACAAGCACATACACACTCTCACACATGCTCTCATACACATTCTTACACACACTGTCATGTACACACACTCACACACTCTCTCATACACATACACTCATATACACACACTCTCACATGCACATATACACACACACACTCGCACATGTATATACACAAACTCTCACACACTCACACTCACCCTGTCTCATACATGCACATATACACACACTCTCAATATGTATACACACATTTTCACATACGCTCACACTCACACACACTCTCATATACTCACACTCACACACATTCTCTCAATCATGCACACTCTCACACACATGCTCTCTCACACACATACACACTCACACTCATGCACACACTCTCTCACACACACATACACACTCACACTCATGCACACACTCTCTCACACACACATACACACTCACACTCATGCACACACTCTCTCACACACACATACACACTCACACTCATGCACACACTCTCTCACACACACATACACACTCACACTCATGCACACACACTCTCACACACAAACACGCTCTCACACACATACACACACATTATTACGCACACACTCACTCTCTCAGCAAACATATACACACTTGCGCACACACACATTCACTCTCTCCCTCACACACACACACACACTCACATACACACACGCACAATTAGAGTGTTTTGAGGATGTAACTAGCAGGGTGGATAAAGGGGAACCAGTGGATGTCATTTATTTGGATTTTCAAAAGACATTCGATAAGGTGCCACATAAAAGGTTGTTACACAAGATAAGAGCTCATGGGGTTGGCGGTAATATATTAGCATGGATAGAGGGTTGGTTAAAGGACAGAAAACAGAGAGTAGGGATAAAAGGGTCATTCTCAGGTTGGCAGGCTGTAACTAGTGGGGTACCACAAGAATCAGTGCTTGGGCCTCAACTATTTACAATCTATATTAATGACTTAGATGAAGGGACCGAGTGTAATGTATCCAAGTTTGCTGACGATACAAAGCTAGGTGGGAAAGTAAGCTGTGAGGAGGACACAAAGAGTCTGCAAAGGGATATAGACAGGTTAAGTGAGTGGGCAAGAAGGTGGCAGATGGAGTATAATGTGGGGAATGTGAGGTTATTCACTTTGGTCGGAAGAATAGAAAAACAGAATATTTTTTAAATGGTGAGAAACTATTAAATGTTGGTGTTCAGAGGGATTTGGGTGTCCTTGTACACAAAACAAAGTTGACATGCAGGTACAGCAAGCAATTAGGAAGGCAAATGGTATGTTGGCCTTTATTGCAAGGGGTTTGGAGTACAAGAGTAAGGAAGTCTTACTACAATTGTACAGGGCTTTGGTGAGACCTCTCCTGGAGTACTGTGTACAGTTTTGGTTTCCTAAGGAAGGATATACTTGCCTTAGAGGTGGTGCAGTGAAGGTTCACTAGATTGATTCCTGGGATGAGAGAGTTGTCCTATGAGGAGAGATTGAGTAGAATGGGCCGATACTCTCTGGAGTTTAGAAGAATGAGAGTTGATCTCATTGAAACATATAAGATTCTGAGGGGGATTGACAGGGTAGATGCTGAGAGGCTGCCTCCCCTGGATGGAGAGTCTAGAACTAGGGGTCATAGTCTCAGGGTAAGGGGTCGGCCATTTCGGACTGAGATGAGGAGAAATTTCTTCACTCAGAGGTTTGTGAATCTTTGGAATTCTCTGCCCCAGAGGGCTGTGGATGCTCACTCGTTGAGTATATTCAAGACTGAGATTGATAGATTTTTGGACTCTAGGGGAATCAAGGGATATGGGAATCAGGCGGGAAAGTGGAGTTGAGGTCGAAGATCAGCCATGATCTGATTGAATGGCGGAGCAGGTTCGAGGGGCCGTATGGCCTACTCCTGCTCCTATTTCTTATGTTCCTATGTGCTTACACACTCACACATGCTCTCACATACACTTTCTCTCACACTCACACACACACACGCTTTCACACACACTTTCTGTCACGCACCCTCTCACACACTCTCTCACTCACACTTTCTCTCACACACACTCTCATACACACTCATACTCTCTTACACACACCCTCTCACACTCTCTCTCACATATGCACTCACACACACACAAACTTTTAGACACACTCTCCCACACACCCTCTTGCACACTCATTCACATTCACACAAACTCTCACACACACTTTCTCTCACACACGCGCCCTCGCACTCTCTCACTCACACACATATATACACACACTCTCACACACACTCTCTCATACACACACATATATACACACTCTCTCATACACACTCCCTCATACACACACACTCTCACACACACTCTCTCATGCACACACACTCACACACACTCTCACACACACAAAGATATGGACACACACTCTCTCATACATATGCACTCTCTCACACTCTCTCTCACACACAAATGTATAGACACTCTCACACACACTCACACTCTCTCACACACTCTCTCACACACTTTCTCTCTGACTCATACATGCACACACTCATACATACAATCACACTCATACACACAGACTCACACACACACATTCACACTCTCTCACACTCTCACACACCCTCTCTCACTCACACACACATTCTCAAACACACATAACAATATAGACGCACTCGTACACACACTCTCTCACACATGTATGGACACACACTCACACACATTCTCACTCACACATACACTCACACTCTCTCACATTCACATACACACTCTCACACACATATACACACACTCTCTTACGTGCACACACACTCTTTTGCACTCTCACACTCTCTTACACAGATTTTCTCATGCAGCCATTCACTCTCTCACTTACACATGATCTCTCACACACGCTCTCACACACAAACATATATGTACACTCTCACGTACACTCTCACACACCCTCTCTCACTCACACTCTCAAACACACACAATAATATAGAAACAATCGTACACACACTCTCTTACACATTCTCACACACATTCTCTCACACATACACTCACACTCACACTCTCACACATACACTCACACTCACACTCCCACACATACACTCTCACACACACTCTCACTCTCTCACACTCACACATACACTCTCACTCATACACACACTCACACACTCACATACACACACCCTCACACAAGCTCTCACACACACTCACACTCTCTCACACACCCTCTCAAACTCACATAATATAGACACACTCACACACACACTCTCACACACATTCACAATCTCTCACACATACTCTCTCACACATACACACTCTCACTCACACATACACTCACACATACACACACCATACACTCACATACACACACTCACACACACATACACACACTCTCACACATACTCACACTCTCTCACACACTCTCTCTTACGCACACTCTCTCATGTTCACACACTCTCTCAGATGAACTTCCTCACACACACTCTCTCATACACTCACATTCTCTTACACAGACGGTCTCACACAACCATCCACTCTCTCAATTACCACACTCTCTTGTGCACTTTCACACACACCCTCTCTCACTCACACATATACTCACTCACACTCTCTCACTCACATGCACTCTCACACACACACACACTCTCACTCATACACGCAGACACATAGACACACTCGTATGCACACATTCTCACACATACTCGCTCATGCACACTTACACACACATTCTCTCATACACACTCTCATGCACACACAGTCACACTCTCATACAAACCCTCTCACATTTACATACACACACACTTCCTTTCACACACATATTCCCTCTCACTCACACACACTCTCAAACACACATTCACCCATACACACAAACATATAGACACACTTATATACACACACTGTCACACTCACATGCACTCTCTCACAAATACACACTCCCTCACACACACTTACACTCTCTCACACACCCTCTCACACTCTCTCTCACTCACACATACACTCACACATTCTCACACTCACATACATACACTCCTACACACTCTCACAACTTTCAATCACACACATACTCTCACACACACTCTCACATACATGCGCTCTCACACACTCTCACTCACACACATACTCTCACACACACACATATACACACTCTCACACACTTTCTCACTCACACACATACTCTCACACACACACATATACACACTCTCACACACTCTCACATACACATTCACATAAACTCTCTTACACTCACAAATACACACTATCTCTCACACACTGTCACACACACTCATACTCTCTTACACAGACTCTCTCACGCATTCACTCTTTCACTCACCACTCACAATCTCTCACTCACATACACTCTTACTCACATACACTCTTTCACACACTCTCAATCACACACACTCCCACAGTCTCGCACACTGACATGCACTCTCCCTCACACACACACTCTCAAACATACTGTCTCACACACAAACATGTAGACACACCCGTACACACACACACTCTCAGACACACTCTCGTACACTCACACATACACTCACACACTCAATCTACACTCTCTCTCACACACTCTCTCCCACTCACACAAAAACTCACACTCAATCTACACTCTCTCTCACACACTCTCTCCCACTCACACAAAAACTCACACTCTCTCACACTCTCTCTCCCACTCACACATACACTCACACTCAATCTACACACTCTTTCACACACTCTCTCACACACACACATACACTCACACTCAATCTACACACTCTCTCACACTCTCTCTCCCACTCACACATACACTCACACTCAATCTACACTCTCTCTCACACACTCTCTCCCACTCACACATACACTCACACTCAATCTACACTCTCTCTCACACACTCTCTCCCACTCACACAAAAACTCACACTCAATCTACACTCTCTCTCACACTCTCTCTCCCACTCACACATACACTCACACTCAATCTACACACTCTTTCACACACTCTCTCACACACACGCATACACTCACACTCAATCTACACTCTCTCACACTCTCTCTCCCACTCACACATACACTCACACTCAATCTACACTCTCTCTCACACACTCTCTCCCACTCACACATACACTCACACTCAATCTACACTCTCTCTCCCACTCACACATACACTCACACTCAATCTATACACTCTCTCACACACACTCTCTCACACTCACACATATACTCACACACTCAATCTACACAGTCTCTCAGACACACTCTCTCCCGCTCACACATACACTCTCACACATATGCACTCTCACACACTTTGTCACTCACACACATACATATACACACACTTACATATACACACACTCACACACACTCTCACATACACACTCATGCTCTCCCACACAAACGCTGTCACGTTCACATATACACACACTCTCACACACTGTACAGACACACACGGAACGAGTTTCTGTACATATACACGCAGAATGAAGTCTATACACACACAAACAGAATGGGGTGCTGTACACAGAATGAAGTCTATACACACACAAACAGAATGGGGTGCTGTACACAGAATGAAGTCTATACACACATACAGAATGGGGTGCTGTACACAGAATGAGGTACCGTACACACACAAACAGAATGGGGTGCTGTACACAGAATGAGGTACCGTACACACACATACAGAATGGGGTGCTGTACACAGAATGAGGTACCGTACACCCACATACAGAATGGCATGCTGTATGCACACACAAAGAATAAGGTACTCTACATACTCACACAGAGAATAGAGTACTGTACACAGTTAGACAATAAATGGTCTATTGTAAACATAGAGACAGAATGGGATACTGTACACATTGGCACACATTAGAATAAGGAATACATGCACAAGCAGAATGGGATGCTGTACACGACTATACACATATACAAAACAGGATACTCTACACAGACTGTACACTGAATGTACACAGACTACACACAGCCTACAGACTATACACATATTAGAAATGAGATGCTGTACACAGACTATACACTGACTGTACATGGACTGTACACAGATTGTTCACAGATAGAGTTACAGTACAGCTCCTTTGGCCTGAAGTGCTTCCTCCAGATAAACATTCTGATCTTGGGGTGTACTCTGAACCTAATTCACTCTATCACAGTCAATGTTCTTTTATGTAATCTGTATTTTTAGGATTTGCTTCGGTCACTAGCCTTTGATACATCTTGCAATCCCGCACAGTTTCAGAAAGCTCCCTATCCCACTGGTTTATGGACTGCCTGCCAAACCAGCTGTAAATATCTCTCTTGCCATTAGGAGGAGAGTTAGCAGTCAAATATTTAAGCAACTAAACACAACTGTCATTGGAGAGCAGTTTAAGTAGAGATTGTTAAGTGGATGTAAAGAGCTCTCCCTTCTCCTCCCTCATTGCTCTAAGTGACTTTGCCAACATTAATTACACTTCGACAGCTATGCTTTTCACTTCTTATGAAGTGATTATAATCAATTAGGAAAACCAAATTTAACCTAATCAAAAAAGTTTGAAAGTCAATTCTTAATATCTTCAATATTTCTCTCTTTCTGTTTCTGTCTGTATTTTTCTCTGCCTCCCATTGTCTAGCTCTTTGTCTCTCCTCTCTCTCTATCTTTTTCTCCCTCTGTCTCACTCTCTCTTTCCAACTCTGTCTTTCTATTTCTGCCTCTCTCTTTCCAACTCTCTCTCTCTCTTTTTCCAACTGTCTTTCTTTGTCTCCCTCTCTCTGCTTTTCTGTCCCTGTTTGAATCCCTGCCTTTTCTCTTTTTCTGTTGCCTTTTTCTCTCCATCTTCCACTGTTTATCTGCCTTTCTGTCTCCTTTTTCCTGTCACCTTGCATTCTCTCTCTCTCTCTCTCTCTCTCTGCCTTGGTCCTCCTCTCTCTCCTTCCCTTCAGTCCCCCTCCTTCTGCATGACCCTTTTTAAGTTGTTTTCTACAGTTTTTAAACATTTTCTTGCTACTACAAGTAGCTTTCTACGTCCAGCGAGAGCTGAACTTCGGAACTGAATCCCTGGCAGAAAGAACTAAAGTTCTTAGTCGGAAGTCCCATTGCTTCAAGTCAAAGTCTCATTTCAACAAAAACAATCAAACAAAAAGAAACATAAAACCTCCCAAAAGTAAATCATGGCTTTCAACCAAAACCACAAGATTTATCAAAATTGCACTCGTTGCTATGAGTTGACTTTAAATATCATGCACAAAGTTGAGAGACCGCTACACAAAGAGAGTCACCTTCAGTGCACAATTGCAGCAGATGGAGCTGGGTGTAGGGTTCATGTTGGAGTTTGCAGTCTGACTCTCCTCCCGCAGCGAGCCCTCGGATTCTGCTAATGATGTGGTGGGAGTCGGAACTCCCTCATTCTTATAGCACAAGGGGAAGGACCTTCCCTCAGCTGCACCCGCCCACCCCAGGCCTCGAAGTTTAATTTAGGCAAAGAAAAACACAGTGGTTGTGCCTGCATTCCTCCCTTAGATTAACACAATCTGCATTTCAACTTGTCCCCAGCAGTTCTTAAATCTTGTTATCAACGCAGCATATTGAAAAATGTGAGGCAGTTCTGCTTCTTGGCAGATGTTTTAGTTCCATGCGACATTTTGTGAATTCAATCTTGTGCACTTTCTGATGATCTTTCCCTGCCTAAGTCACTATTCGATACTCTGGGCACGCAATATAGCCTTGTCTTTAGCGCCTCTTCTCTCCAGTGATTCATGTTGAGGATGTGGTATCTCAGCAGCTTACTGGGTAATGTTCCGACACTGCCAAGGAAGGCTCTTTGCTTCTATCCCTACTTTGCATTGAGTGGGCACTCGGGGTCTGTGGTTGGCCTCAGTACCCCTGCATCGGTAAGTGGGGGAACAAGCCCGAATTCCCGCTCCCCTCACCATCCAGTGACTCCCGCTGAGAAGTAGTGAGATGCACACTGCATGACTGAACAGACTGTGAAACCTCGCTCTCTGGGCTTACATTTGAATAATGGGGACTTAGGCAAGCCACTAGGATGAAAGATGTGGATCATCTCTGCACATGCCTCAGAAGTGTCCGAACGTACTCCACGCACAATTGCTGCTGAAGCGCAGTCGCCATTGTTAAGTGGGTGAATGCGGCAGCCATGTTGCGCACAGCAAGACCCCACGAAGAGTGAGGAGCCACCAGCTAATCGGTTTTCGGTGGCGTGGGTTGAGGGAGGAATGTCGTTAAGGACAACGGGAGGTATTCCCCGCTTTCCTTTGAAAAAAGTCGCAGGATCTTCCCCGGAACATTGCCAGTGTCCAAGGAACCACGTCCCCAACACAACCCAGAACCTTCAGAGGGGGTGGAGGGACAGCACTGGGTTAGGAAGAAAATGTGATTTATGGCGGTCTTGATGGGCAGAACCAGGGCCCTGAGTTAGAGGCACTCAGCAGGGTATAAGAGGGCGAAAAAAACTAGACACAACTTTCCTGGACTATTCGCATGAGATGACACTTACCCAGTAAAATCCTGCTGGCAAACTGTCAACAGTTCTTGAAACATCTAATCAGTGCTCGTCCCAAAGTATTAGAGTACATGACTAATACTTTCGCTGAAAGTTCGTACATCTGCTCTTGCAATGCTGGATTACTGGTTGCACTGTCTAAGAACTATCAGTCACCCCACTCCACACTCTAACCCAGTAATCATTCCCCACTACAAGGAGCTGCAACAAATCGGCTTATCTTTCCTTTTTTTGACAGCGTTTTCCCCTCCTTTTCTAAACATGTCTCGCCCAAGTGGTTGTTCTTCACATGTGAGCCTAGGCGGCTAGGGAGCAACAGGCTAGTTTACCATGGAAGGCATCACACTCGAGCTACTCCTTGTTCTCATCCAACAAGGCCTTGGAGAGGGTGCAGAGGAGAGTTACTAGAATGGTGCCAGGGATGAGGGACTTCAGTTATGTGGAGCGACTGGAGAAGCTGGGATTGTTCTCCCTAGAACAGAGAAGGTTATGGGGAGATTTAATAGAGGTGTTCAAAATTATGAAGGGTTTTGATAGAGTAAATAAGGAGAAACTGTTTTCAGTGGCAGGAGGGTCGGTTACCAAAGGGCACAGATTTAAGATAATTAGCAAAAGAACCAGAGGAGAGATGAGGATAAATTTTTTTTACACAGCGAGTTGTTATGATCTGGAATGCGCTGCCTGAAAGGGTGGTGGAAGCAGATTCAATAGTAACTTTCAAAAGGGAATTGGATAAAAACTTGAAAAGGAAAAGTTTGCAGGGCAGGATGGGGATAAAGCAGGGGGAGTGCGACTAATTGGATAGCTCTTTCAAAGAGCTGGCAAAGGCACAACGGGCCGAATGGCCAACTTGTTTGCTGTACGATTCCATGATTGTATGAACATCCAGACATGGACATTTTCCAGTAAGATTCACTGGGCAGTGGTCTGGAGCAGGAACCCCCAATAGCCTTTCACCCTGAGCTAATTGTAGCATCTCCAGTGCTATCTGGGCTGAGATCAGCTATTTCATATGAGCTTAGGGACAGGAGTAGGCCATTCAGCCCCTCGAACCTGTT
The DNA here is from genome assembly GCF_035084215.1 of Heptranchias perlo. Taxonomy (NCBI): domain Eukaryota; kingdom Metazoa; phylum Chordata; class Chondrichthyes; order Hexanchiformes; family Hexanchidae; genus Heptranchias; species Heptranchias perlo. The sequence goes on from NC_090351.1 coordinate 2,330,928, forward strand.
CCACCATTCAATTCCTGGCCGGCCTCCCACCATGCACCCTCTGTAAACTTGAGCTCATCCAAAACTCTGCTGCCCGTATCCTAACTCGCACCAAGTCCGGTTCACCCATCACCCCTGCCCTCACTGATCTACATTGGCTCCCAGTATGGCACCGCCTCAATTTAAAAATTCTCATCGATGTGTTGAAATCCCTCCATGGCCTCGCCCCTTCCTATCTCTGTAACCTCCTCCAGCCCTGCAACCCTCTGAGATCTCTGCGCTCCTCCAACCCTGGCCTCTTGCACATCTCCGATTTCCAACGCCCCACCATTGGCGGCCATGCCTTCAACTGCCTAGGCCCTAAGCTCTGGAATTCCCTCCCTAAACCTCTCCGCCTCTCCACCTCTCCGCCTTTAAGACGCTCCTTAAAATCTACCTCTTTGACCAAGCTTTTGGTCACCTGTCCTAATATCTCCTTATGTGGCTCGGTGTCAAATTTTGTTTGATAATCACTCCTGTGATGCGTCGTGGGACGTTTTACTATGTTAAAGGTGCTATATAAATATAAGTTGTTGTTGTTGTACCTCAACTCCATTTACCTGCCTTTACATAAGAACATAAGAAATAGGAGCAGGAGTAGGCCAATCGGCCCCTCGAGCCTGCTCCGCCATTCAATAAGATCATGGCTGATCTGATCCTAACCTCAAATTTAAATTCATGTCAAATTTCCTGCCCGCTCCCCGTAACCCCTAATTCCCTTTATTTCTAGGAAACTGTCGATTTCTGTTTTAAATTTATTTAATGATGTAGATTCCACAGCTTCCTGAGGCAGCAAATTCCACAGACCTACTACCCTCTGAGTGAAGAAGTTTCTCCTCATCTCAGTTTTGAAAGAGCAGCCCCTTATTCTAAGAATATACCCCCTAGTTCTAGTTTCACCCATCCTTGGGAACATCCTTACCGCATCCACCCGATCAAGCCCCTTCACAATCTTATATGTTTCAATAAGATCGCCTCTCATTCTTCTGAACTCCAATGAGTAGAGACTCAATCGACTCAACCTCTCCTCATATGTCCGCCCCCTCATCCCCGGGATTAACCGAGTGAACCTTCTTTGTACTGCCTCGAGAGCAAGTATGTCTTTTCTTAAGTATGGAGACCATACTTTGCTCCAAATCCCTTGATACCCTTACCCATCTATTGATCGCACTCTTGAAAATGTCAATTGACCCCCAGCATCCACAGCCTTTTGAGGAGAGAGTTCCAGATTTCCACTCCCCTCTGTGTGAAAAGGTGCTTTCCCTCCTAAATGGCCTAGCTCTAATTTTAAGGAATGTGGTTTTGAACCTTGTGCTCCAGTGGAAGGGCCTTTAACCTCTAGGCTGTGAATGTTCTCATTAAGCAAAGGTTACCATGAAATGGCCCAAATACTGACATGAATCATATAAGATCATCTATTTCTTAATATGAAAGTGACTGAAAGGACAGTTTTATGAAAGGACAGTTTTAAAATAGGCCATGTCTAAACAGGACTTCTTTTACTTGTGTACAAGCTGTCAGTAACTGGGTAATGGTCATCGGAGTCTGTGGACAATAAGGCCAATGGAGTCAACTCAATCTGAGTCTGAGGTGAACACCAGTCACAAGAACAAAATCAGTTAATGTTGTCAACTTCTTCATACTTAGACTGCATATATATGGACCGCAACTCTTGTAATGTCGGAAGAGTCCCAGAACTTTTCATTATTTACTTATCAATCGCACGTGACATCGGGAAACCAGATTGGTCTTCAGGTGAAGCAAGGTTAGAGAACGAGGGATAATTGGACCAGGGTGTGCCGACGTAATTCAGTCCATATTTTAAAGTCATGTCATTGTTTTTATATCTCCGTTAAGAATCCCTTTGTCCACATTTGTCCACATTAATTTAATCGGGTAAGCGTACTCCAAGGCGGCCTTCGAGACACACGACAACGCAAAATCGTCGAGCAGAAATTGATAGCCAAGTTCCGCACCCATGAGGACGGCCTCAACCGGGATCTTGGGTTCATGTCACGCTACACGTTACCCCACCAGCAAAAAGGGGGAAAAAAATTATATGTTTTTTAAAATTCTCTCTCTCTCTCTCTCTCTCTGCCATTTTGAGTTTCTTTCTGCCTGCCTGTGTCATCGACACAATGTATATCTAGTGTACTGGGACGTGCTGTTCTCCGTGACTGGCCTGTTTGAATAACAACGACACCTTTTGATTGGTGTGATGCTGTCCCAACATAGTATAAGATATGCAATTTGAGAACCTTTTCATTCATTCATCTGACGAAGGAGATAATCTCCGAAAGCTTGTGATTTTAAAATAAATTTGTTGGACTATAACCTGGTGTTGTAAGATTCCTTACACATTAATTTAACACTGGGGTGAAATTGGTTATGGACGATAGTGTGAAATGGGCAATAACGAATCAGCAGCCCCCTTCACACCAAGTCCGAATTTCTTTTCCTTTGAAGTGACTGGTGAAGAGAATCAGGCAGGTGTAAAACAGGCGGCCGATTCGCTGGCACCCATCGTGCACTACTGCTGAAGACTGATTTCACCCTGATTGAATCTCCATCCCAGCAGAAACAAAACACAGTGTCAGTCATCATCAGCAAAGTTAATCAGGACAGAACAGAAAAACTTTTAGAAACAGGAAAAGAACTTTAAACCCAACTGGCATGAGCCTTTTTGATAGATGAACCCCACGTATCTACCTTCTCATCCTGGTCCTGCAATCACTTTGTACTGTATTAGGAGCCATCTCGAAAGTCTTGGACTATGGGTTATTTTAATTCTGCACAACTCATTGGTGAGATCACACATTAGGTATTGTGTGGTATATCGGGCATTTTCAAAATGACGTTGATGAGGGTCTGGATGGTGCATTGAGATAAACTCTCGCCTTTCAACTCTTGAATCTAGGTAGAAATATTGCTCCGACTGATAGGATCAAAGTCTGCTTTCCCTCCTGGCTGTAAGGTTGCTATGTGAAATGAGTTTGGCCAGCCTCAATCCAGTTCCTTGTGAGTGTAGCCTCGGAGAAACAGAGTCTAATTGGCACCAGATTGGCAACCTCACTCAAGGTGGTCAAGGGATGGCTGTCATGGGAAATTAAAACAATAATAATATCATACTGGTGCTCTAGGGGTTGTTCTTCTATGCTTGTTGTTGAGGCACATTGCCGGAGCAGTGCAATGGGAGTATTACTGTGTTTAATGCTGAGGCACATTGCCGGAGCAGTGCAATGGGAGTATTACTGTGTTTAATGCTGAGGCACATTGCCGGAGCAGTGCAATGGGAGTATTACTGTGTTTAATGCTGACACTGAGTACCAGAAATGGAAACTGTTCCATTCCCCTGCATCATCAACTTGATGAGCACAAGGTTCTCCAAATAAAGTCATAAGATTTCAGACTGTTATGACAGAGAGAACAAAGAAGGGGGCGCAATCTTAAAATTAGAGCTGGACCATTTAGGAGTGAAATCAGGAAGCACTTTTTCACACAAAGGGTAGTGGAAATCTGGAAATCATTCCCTGAAAGGCTGTGGATTCTTGGGGTCAATTGAAATGTTCAAAACTGAGAGTGATAGATTTTTGTTGGGTAAGGGGATCAAGGGATATGGAATAACGGCGGGTAAATAAAGTTGAGGTATAGATCAGCCGTGTTCTAATAGAACAGCTGAATAGGCTCGAGAGGCTACTTCTGTTCCTATGTTCTTATGAATGGTGGAACAGGTTCGAGGGGCTGAATGGTGCACTCCTGTTCCTACATTCCTAGAAGAATGATTCTGCAACTTAATAGTCTAAAACTGTGAGCAGAGGCTCCGAATTCTACTGGTTTTCACTGGAGGAAAGATTGAGATAAGACATGATGCAGGTTTTGAAAATGCTGAGATGTTTGGGTAATGAAGATCACAGAATGATAGGATGATTAGAAAACTAATAAGTCTGAAGCATAGATCAAAGTGGCACATGGATTGTTATGACTGCAGTCTTTTTTGAGCCCAAGGAAATTTCATTTGTGGAATGTAATGGGTCAGTTGAGTAACATAGACTGTGATATTAGATTAATAGTCTTAAGCTTCTACTTGACTGTCATATGGTCAGGCAGAAATGTTAGAGTTGTTGTAAGTTTGCCAAGGGGAGATTAGATAAGTTAAGGGGAGTTCAAGTTAGTAGAAACTGCACATGGGCCGTGAAGGGAGCAAACTTAATAGGTCAGGTCTTCAGGAATTTAAGATCATTCTGAAATCCAGTTAGAACTTGAATGCAGAGAATACTTCCACAGCTTGGAAAGGGCTAGATTACAAAGGATTGTTCTGAAGCTTGACAGAAGATGGACAATACGTAAGATATTTAGACCTATTGTGGGTTATTAAACAAGGGCTAGACAATGGATGAGATAGCCAGAGTGACCAAGGGTTATGGAACAAGGGTTAGACAATGGATGAGATAGCCAGAGTGACCAAGGGTTATAGAATAAGGGTTGGACAATGGATGAGATAGCTAGAGTGACCAAGGGTTATAGAACATGGGTTAGACAATGGATGAGATAGCTAGAGTGACCAAGGGTTATAGAACAAGGTTTAGACAATGGATGAGATAGCTAGAGTGACCAAGGGTTATAGAACATGGGTTAGACAATGGATGAGATAGCTAGAGTGACCAAGGGTTATAGAACATGGGTTAGACAATGGATGAGATAGCTAGAGTGACCAAGGGTTATAGAACATGGGTTAGACAATGGATGAGATAGCTAGAGTGACCAAGGGTTATAGAACATGGGTTAGACAATGGATGAGATAGCTAGAGTGACCAAGGGTTATAGAACATGGGTTAGACAATGGATGAGATAGCTAGAGTGACCAAGGGTTATAGAACATGGGTTAGACAATGGATGAGATAGCTAGAGTGACCAAGGGTTATAGAACATGGGTTAGACAATGGATGAGATAGCTAGAGTGACCAAGGGTTATAGAACATGGGTTAGACAATGGATGAGATAGCTAGAGTGACCAAGGGTTATAGAACATGGGTTAGACAATGGATGAGATAGCTAGACCTATTGTGGGTTATAAAACAAGGGTTAGACAATGGATGAAATATCTGGAGCTACTGTGGATTATACAACAAGGGTTAGACAGTAGATGAGGTATCTGGAGCAGCCATATCTTATAGTCCAAGCAGTAGAGAATAAATGTTATCTGGGGCCATCAGACCAAGGTCTTTTGGAGCATGTTAGGGAGTCTCATAAAGCCTATTGTAAAGAGATAATTGTAAGGCCTGGTAAGTAAGTCAGTGAGAATTGGAGTAGCTGGTCCCTCTGGGGTCAAACAAGGAGACCAGCAAGGGTTAGAACCATGCTATCTTATATCAAAGGATACTTCCAGAAGACTGAGGTACAGAAGAAAGTCCTCATCAAAATTAACAATAAGGATGGAGTTCTTCTATCCCTTGGAATAAATGGTTGATGGGGAAGGTTATTGTCTTTTACCTAGACTTCTCCCCTCCAAACTCCCTGGGGGAGGAAACAGTCTCACAGGTGTTGGTATCTTTTGGAGTGATTATTATTCACATGCAACTCTTGACAGTGGGATTTAGCAGGCCTGAAGATCCATGGGGAGGCTACACAGGAAGTTGCACTTACCTTCTGAGGCTTGCCTTGCATTACCACATGACACCCTGAGACCCTCCGATCTGAGGGATCCCAAGGGCAAGGTCTAATGTCAGCTTCTCAAGGCATCACTCACAATGGGCTTCTTTCCGTTGCGCAAAGTGGAAGGACAGGGAATGGCCCCCCTCCCTCTTTATCTCAATGACTGCCCTTGCTCTGTGCCTATCGTAGACTCAAGCCCAGGTCTGTCTCTCTGGGGAATCCTGGGTCAACATAAAGGGGGACTCCGTCTCCCTCTCCTCTCTCTAATACCTAGGAATGGGGAGGAATATAGGGGGCAGGTATTTTTGTCGTGCTGGCGGTGGCTTCATAAAGCCCAACACTCCCTGGCCATCCTGTCACTAATGCCTTGGAATTAGACTCCTCAAATATCAGTAGATGGCGAATAAAATTCCTGTGTCCACTATTTAAACTGAGATGTGAATCCATTTGATTTAGGTGTTGAATAATCTCACCTGAACACTGAATAGAAAGAAAGGGAAGAGCTTGCATTTATATAGCATCTTTCATGACCTCATGATATCCCAAAGCATTTTACAGCTAATGAAGTACTTTTTGAAGCATAGTCACTGTTGTAATGTAGGAAACACGGCAGCCAATTTGCACAAAGCAAACAGCAATGAGATAATGTTGGTTGAGGGATAAATATTGGCCAGGACATCGGGGAGAACTCCCCTGCTCTTCTTCGAACAGTAACCATGGGATTTCTTTTTGGTCCACCTGAGAGGGCAGACGGGGCCTCAGTTTAACATCTCATCTGAAAGACGGCTCCTTCGACAGTGCAGCTCTCCCTCAGTACTACACTGGCGTGTCAGTCAGGATTATGGACTCAAGTCTCTGAAGTAGGACTTGAACCCATGACCTTAAAACTCAGAAGGGAGAGTGCTTCACTGAGCCAACCATGCAGACACTGCGACAACGGATGAACGGACACCGCGCAACAATCGCCAGACAGGAGGGTTCCCTCCCAGTCGGGGAACACTTTAGCAGTCAAGGACATTCAGCCATCGATCTTCGGGTCAGCGTTCTCCAAGGCGGCCTTCGAGACACACGACAATGCAAAATTGTCGAGCAGAAATTGATAGCCAAGTTCCGCACCCATGAGGACGGCCTCAACTGGGATCTTGGGTTAATGTCACGCTACACGTAACCCCACCAGCAGGAATAAAAAGTTATCTGTTTTTAATACAACTGGACATTCTCTCTCTCTCTCTCTGCCTTTCGGGTCTCTTTCTCTCTCTGGCTTTATAATCTGACCCATTGTGTATTCAGTATACTGGGATGTAATGTTTTCCGTGGCTAACCTGTCTGAACACCAACGACACCTTTGATTGGTGTGATCGTGTCCCAGCCTAATATAAGATATGCGATTTGAGAACCTTTCACTCACTCACCTGACGAAGGAGGTAAGCTCCGAAAGCTTGTGATTTTCAAATAAAACTGTTGGACTATAACCTGGTGTTGTAAGATTCCTTACTTAAAATAGGTTGATATCCACAGAGCTTCATTTAAAGGTGATAATATGTCTCATTCTCTCTGGGCTCACTGAGGCTCTCCATTGTATCTTATTGTGTGGGGATCATTCTAGGCAGCCAGTAGCAGCGCCCTGATTAATATTATTGCTGCGCGGTTTACGGCAAAACTTATTCCGTTAACATGTTATTAAAGTGTCGCCTTAAAGCCATGGTATTTCAGTCAAATTGAAGGGAAGAGTATTACTCCAGGAAAGGCTGTACTCAGAGCAGCTGAGTGACTGCCAAACCTGCTAAGCATTGCATTGTCCGAGAATCAAATGTACAGTAGCTGAATCGTTGGCTTTGGAAGACTGTGTTTAAGACAGCATTGTGTGGAATAATCTTTTCTTTTTAACGCATGGGCACTCCAGACACTAGGTGTTTACGTCCAGGGGAGTAAGTGTGCTCACTTGGTACAAACAGGAATTCAATGCTGAGACTGCATTTATCTAGAAAGATTGAGTTTTGGTTTATAACCTCCTGCACAGATTGATATTCTGAGGTAAACAGCATGACTGCACACTTTTTGGCTTGTTTTATATCTCGTTCAGTGGATTTTATACATACTGCCGTTCCCAATCTTTAAAAGAATGCACGGATACCTTGCATTGTTACGGGACTGTGATAATGGATTGCTTTGTGGTTCAGTGGAATTTGACATTCGCAGAATGGGATAAGGATTTACCTTCCTCCTCTGGGATTGTCTTCAATGTAAGCCCGCACTGATGGGATGATAGTCTCCTCCGCTTACCGGCTGTAAAGGTCCAATGTGAGATGTGTTTCAACAGTCTCCATCCAGCTCCTAGTGGGTAAGAAAGAACAAACTTGTATTTATATAGCCAAAGTGCTTCACAGCCAATGAAGTACTTTTTGAAGTGTAGCCACTGTTGTGATGTAGGAAACACGGCAGCCAATTTGTACACAGCAAGATCCCACAAACAGCAATGAGAAAAATGTTCAGATATTCTGTTTTAGTGATGTTGGTTGAGGGATGATTATTGTTCAGGACATTGGGGAGAACCCTGCTCGTCTTCAAAATAGTGCAATGGGATCTTTTACATGAGGGAGCAGACGGGACCTCGGTTTAACGTCTCATCCGAAAGACGACACCTCCGACAGTGCAGCACGCCCTCAGTCCTGCACTGAAGTGCCAGCCTGGATTATGTGCTCAAGTCTCTGGAGTGGGACTTGAACCCAGGACCGTCTGACTCCGAGGGGAGAGTCTCCAGACTTTTGAAAACTGAATTCAAATTCTCAAATTGTGGTGGTGGGATTTGAACTCAGGATCTCTGGATTATACAGCACCAGTAAACTCCCAAAATCAGCCATGAGAGGAAATGATCAGTTAATCTGCCCTTTTTTTGGTGTTAGAATGTTGACCAGATCACCAGCAGAAAAATCTGGAAATATAAAGCTGACCGTGAAGCTGTCGGATTGTCGTAAAAACCCAACTGGTTCACTAATGTCCTTTAGGGAAGGAAACCTGCCGTCCTTACCCGGTCTGGGCCTATATGTGACTCCTGTCCCACACCAATATGTGTGACTCTTAACTGCCCCCTGAAGTGGCCGAGCAATCCGTTCAGTTGTATCAAAACTGCTACCAGCGGTTCAAGAAGAAGGCCCACCTCCATCTCCTCAGGGCGACCAGGGATGGGCAATAAATGCCAGCCTTGCTAGTGACACCCACATCCCAAGAATATCCCAATACAGCTCACTGGTTGGGGCTTGGCATATTATTAGCAAAAATGAGAGCACACAGAATTGAAGGTGACCTTGTGACATGGGTTGGTAATTGGTTGGGAGGTAAGAGACAAAGAGTAGGGATAAAGGGTTCATTCCCTGATTGGTGGGGTGTGACAAGTGATCCCAGGGATCTGTTCTGGGGCCTCAACTTTTCACCATATTAATAACTTGGATGAAGGAATAGAGAATTGTATATCCAAGTTTGCAGATGACACTAAGTTAGGAGGGACAGTAAGTTGTGTGGATGGGAGCAGGAAGTTACAAAAGGGACATTGACAAACTAAGTGAGTGGACAAAACTGTGGCAGATAGAGTTCAATCTGGACAAGCGTGAGGTCATTGACTTTGGATCCAAGAATGGCAAATCAGAATATTTTCTTAATGGTGAGAGACTAGGAACTGTGGAGGAATAAAAGGATTTGAGTGTCCATGTACACAAATCACTAAAAGCTAGTGCACAGGTACAAAAAATAATCAAAAAGGCTATTGGAATGTTGGCCTTTTTCTCAATGGAGCTGGAATACAAAGGGGAGGAAGTGATGCTTCAGTTCTATTGGTCGGACCCCATCTGGAGACTGCATTCAGTTCTGGGCACCGAACCTCAGGAAGGATATATTGGCCTTGGAGGGGGCGCAGTGCAGATTCACCAGAATGATACCAGGGCTTAAAGGATTAAATTATGAGGAAAAATTGCATAAACTTGGCTTGTATTCCCTTGGGTTTAGAAGGTTGAGGGGTGATCTAATTGAAGTGTTTAAAATGATAAAAGGATTTGATAGGATAGATACAGAGAAACTATTTCCTCTCGTGAAGGAATTCCGAACAAGGGGACGTAATCTTAAAATTAGAGCTAGGCCGTTCAGGGGTAAAATCAGGAAGCACTTAGAAAGATAGAAACATAGAAAATTTACAGAACAGAAGGAGGCCTTTTGACCCATCATGTCCGTGCCGTTCGAAAAAGAGCTATCCAGCCTAATCCCACTTTCTAGCACTTGGTCCGTAGCCCTGTAGGCTACAGCACTTCAGGTGCACATCCAAGTACTTTTTAAATGAGTTGAGGGTTTCTGCCTCTCCCACCCTTTCAGGCAGTGAGTTCCAGACCCCCACCACCCTCAGGGTGAAAAAATTTCTCCTCAACTCCCCTCTAATCCTTCTACCAATTACTTTAAATCTATGCATCCTCGTCACTGACCCCTCTGCTAAGGGAAATTGGTCCTCCCTATCCACTCTATCTAGGCCCCTCATAATTTTAAATCAACCCTCAGTCTCCTCTGTTCCAAAGAAAACAACCCCAGCCTATCCAATCTTTCCTCATAGCTAAAATTCTCCAGTCCTGGCAACATCCTCGTAAATCTCTTCTGCACCCTCTCTAGTGCAATCACATCTTTCCTGTAATGTGGTGAATAGAACTGTACACAGTACTCAAGCTGTGGCTTAACTAGTGTTTTATACAGTTCTAGCATAACCTCCCTGTTCTTTTACCCTATGCCTCAGCTAATAAAAGAAAGTATTCCATATGTCTTCTTAACCACCTTATCAACCTGTCCTGCTACCTTCAGGGATCTGTCGATATGCACTCCAAGGTCCCTCACTTCCTCTACACCTCTCAGTATCCTCCCATTTATTGTGTATTCCCTTGCCTTGTTTGCCCTCCCCAAATTCATTACCTCACACTTCTCTAGATTGAACTCCATTTGCCACTTTTCTGCCCACCTGACCAGTCCATTGATATCTTCCTCCAGTCCACAGCTTTCCTCCTCACTATCATCCACATGGCCAATTTTTGTGTCATCTGCAAACTTCTTAATCATGCCCCCTACATTTAAGTCCAAATTATTAATATATACCACAAAAAGCAAGGGACCTGGTACTGAGCCCTGTGGAACCTGATTGGAAACAGCCTTCCAGTCACAAAAACACCCGTCATCCATTACCCTTTGCTTCCTGCCACTGAGCCAATTTTGGATCCACTTTGCACTTTCCCTTGGATCCTATGGGCTTTTACTTTTCTGACTAGTCTGCCATGTGGGACCTTGTCAAAAGCCTTGCTAAAATCCATGTCAAACGCACTGCCCTCATCGACCCTCCTTGTTAGCTCCTCAAAAAATTCAATCAAGTTAGTCAGACACGACCTTCCCTTAACAAATCCATGCTGACTGTCCTTGATTAACCCGTGCCTTTCTAAATGATGGTTTATACTGTCCCTCAGAGTTGATTCCAATAATTTGCCCACCGCCGAGGTTAGACTGACTGGCTTGTAATTACTCGGTCTAACCACTTGTTTACACAAAGGGTAGTGAAAATCTGGAACTCTCTCCATCAAACGGCTGTGGATGCTGGGGGTCAATTGGACCTTTCAAGACTGAGATCGACAGATTTTTGTTGGGTGAGGGGATCGAGGGATATCGATCAAAGGCAGGTAAATGGAGTTGAGGTACAGATCAGCCATCATCTGATTGAATGGCGGAGCAGGCTCACGGGGCTGAATGGCCTCCTCCCATTCTTATGAATTTCGGCCAGCCATGTAAGGTGCTCAGGTAAGTCCTGGGGTGGGAGGTGATGGTGAGAGGGGTAAGCATGGGCCCGCACTGGCCCGCAGTAATAACGTGGAGGCAGGAGCAGCACTCCTGCTCCTCCAGGATCCACACTGAGGAAAGTATGAAAAGCTTACCTGATGGGTTCTTCAGGGGGGTCCAGCTGTCCCTTTAAGGACCACAGGTTAGCCCGCTGTAGATCTGGACAAACTATTTGGAATGACTACACTAATTTAACAAACAGCTCCTGAAAGGGCCATAGGACCCCCATTTCAATATTGCTCGTTTCAGGCAGCTGCCAGAGTTGCCTAAAAATAAAGGCCGTAATGAATTTAACAGTGGCCTGAACACATGTGCAGACCAGGCGTGGACCATCGCGATGCTATATTCGACATCATTGTGCCAGCTTTATGACTGTAAAACAGGCACAAAAAGGTTGGATTTCTCCCCCGTTCTCCCCAGACCACGTCTTGGAAACCTCGGCTCGTGTCTCTGAAATCTCTCATCCCTCATTATGAAGCCTTGCCCCCATCGGCCGATTGTAACCGGCAATGGGGAAAATAAGTCTCATCGCGCGTGGGTGAGAGGGAGAGAGCGAGGCTGTCAGGACACAGTTGGCAAGGGCAGGGCAGCAAATACTTAAAAGCAGATGTTAGACCGGAGGCAGAGGAAAGGGAGGTTTGCAGGAGCAGGTTTGGGCTGACCCGTCTCCTAAATGAGCTGCTCCTTTAAAGAGAGGGCAACTTGGAAACCGGGTGATCACTGGCAATGGAGGTTCCTTGGGAACAAGCCTTCACTTTGTGTTTCCCCATGGCAACTCGGCCCAGCTCACCACATCATGGGAGGGAGCTGTAGAGGCAGCAGAGCCCCCAAACGAACAGCATTTCAAAACAATAATAATTATATAACCGTGACATTGATATCTGCCTTATGCTGTCTCGTCAGTGCCTGAATTAAACAATTGACTACTTTATTTTAAAAAGGAATAAACAATAGAACATGAAAAGTTAAACAGCAAAGTTCAGAAATACCTCTCGGCCGGTCACTGGGAGATTTGCCAGCATTAAACAACTCCATGTTGCCAATCATACCCTGTCCTTCCCACTAGGTGACCCCATTTACTGAATAAGAATTCACGAGATTTAGACCTAGGGACTTGCTGTGTCAGTTGTATTTAAACTGCCCGTAATGAGGTTTTCAATAATCAGAGTCATTCCAAGCTTCCTGGCCCTTCTCACTATCCCGGACTTTCACTGGCATTCGCAGTGAGCCACAAGAATGTGGTGTGTTGGCCATCTCCTTGCCTGGATTCTGTTGCTACTGCAGTGCTGCTGTTAAAGTGACCACCTCCCCGCTGTGCTGGCCACATGGAACGTGAGAGGTCTTCTGTTTTCTTCAGCAATCTCTGCTGCCCGTATCCTAACTCGCACCAAGTCCCGTTCACCCATCACCCCTGTGCTCGCTGACCTACTTTGGCTCCCGATCCGGGAACGCCTCAATTTTAAAATTCTCAACCTCATGTTCAAATCCCTCCATGGCCCTCGCCCCTCCCTATCTCTGTAACCTCCTCCAGCCCTTCAACCCTCCAAGATCTCTGCGCTCCTCCAATTCTGGCCTCTTGTGCATCGTCCCCTTCCTTCATCCATCACGAGGGGCCGTGTCTTCAGCTGTCTGTGTCCAAAGTTCTGGAATTCCGTCCCCAAACCTCTCCGCCTCTCTACCTCTCTCCTCCTTTAAGACGCATCTTAAAACCTATCTCTTTGACCAAGCTTTTGGTCACCTGTATTAATATCTCCTTCTTTGGTTCAGTGTCAATTTACGCTCCTGTGAAGCGACTTAAAACGCATTACAGCCAATGACGTGTTTTTGAAGTGTCTTTGTTGTAATGTAGAAAACACGGCAGCCAATTTGCGCACAGCAGGATCCCACAAACAGTAATGAGATAATGACCAGTTATTCTGTTTTATTGATGTTGGTTGAGGGATAAATAATGTTCAGGACACCAGGACAATGGGAGAACTCCCCTGCCCTTCTTCGAAATAGTGCTTTGGGATCTTTTACATCTGAGAAGCAAACGGGGCCTCGGTTTAATAAGGAGGGCATCTCTGACAGTGCAGCACCCCCTCAGTACTGCAATGAAGTGTCAGCCTGGATTATGTGCCCAAATCCCTGGAGTGGGACTTTAACCCAGGACCTTCTGACTCAGAGGTGAGAGTACGAGCACTGAGCCATGTCTGACTCCGTGCCTTTGTAGTAAGACACTTGTTTAATGTCCCCCAAATTGTCTAGCCTTCTTTCCTACTGTCTCTTCCCCTTACACTGCCTCTGGCTTGGAAATTAGGTTTTTGCTTTTCCTTAATCTGTTTCCTTGAGTTTTCTTGTTTAATTTCAGCTTTAAACATCTCCAGACTTTAAGCAACCGCTTTCTTTATGATTTCTCTACTCTTCATTTTCTTTTGACCATATTAACATCTTGTTTAATTTAAGGGAATTAAAAAAAAAACCTTGCCAACCAACTTGGCTTCTCCACTGCCCCAAAGGCACTGACTGGTGTTGTGTAGGGTTACACGGTCACGGGGCACAGTTTGTAACCTCATGCAAGTGACCATTCTTTCTGTGTGTGCCAAGTGAGTGGATTGCTGGCGGGTTATTCAGTCAATGCCCAAGATGCTGCACCCACCAGCAGCAGCCACTAGGTGGAGATGAGGAGCAGTTTCCCTCTCCCCAGCCCAGCAGTTTCAAAGCCAGTTGGAGCCCATTGTACCATTTCACCGAGATCAGATAGCTCAGCACAGACCTTAAATCAAACCTTCTGGCCTGTGTGGGTCAGATATAGGCTGCCTTCGTACTGAATCATGGGGGAGTCCTGGATATAGCTCATTCGAAACCTAGCTTGTGAATGTTTGATGGGACAGCGTAGAGGGAGCTTTACTCTGTATCTAACCCGTGCTGTACCTGCCCTGGGAGTGTTTGATGGGACAGTGTAGAGGGAGCTTTACTCTGTATCTAACCCGTGCTGTACCTGCCCTGGGAGTATTTGATGGGACAGCGTAGAGGGAGCTTTACTCTGTATCTAACCCGTGCTGTACCTGCCCTGGGAGTGTTTGATGGGACAGTGTGGAGGGAGCTTTACTCTGTATCTAACCCGTGCTGTACCTGCCCTGGGAGTGTTTGATGGGACAGTGTAGAGGGAGCTTTACTCTGTATCTAACCCGTGCTGTACCTGCCCTGGGAGTGTTTGATGGGACAGTGTAGAGGGAGCTTTACTCTGTATCTAACCCGTGCTGTACCTGCCCTGGGAGTGTTTGATGGGACAGTGTAGAGGGAGCTTTACTCTGTATCTAACCCGTGCTGTACCTGCCCCGGGAGTGTTTGATGGGACAGTGTAGAGGGAGCTTTACTCTGTATCTAACCCGTGCTGTACCTGCCCTGGGAGTATTTGATGGGACAGACAAACATAAGGAATTGATGGGCAGGTAAAGACCAGCTGGTTTATCAAGCCTGCCCAACACTATGATGGCCAGACCATCATGGCTAAACACTTCTTCCCTCCCCCGACCTCCCCTCCCACCACCCCTCCCGCAGCCATGTAATCTCCTGGGAGAGGCAGAAAACAGAAAAAGCCCTGGGCCAATAAGGGAAGAAAATACTCTTTAAAATTCCTCTCCGGCTCCCTCAAGCAACAGAAACCAGTCCAGGAGATCACATGGACCAAGAGTTATCTCTAAAGACACTTACCTTCTGTATGATGCCTCAGTCAGCTCCCTCTTGAAAGCAGAGAGAGAGTCAGGACCCACCACACCAGCCAGCAACACATTCCAGAGGATCACAAATCTCTGGGAAAAGCAGAACCGCCCAACACCCAGTCTATTCCCACTCTCCCATAGTTTAAACTCCTGTCCCCTGGTCCTCCCCAATCTGTTAAACTGGAATAATCTATCAATAGGGACACTAACCAGACCTTTCATTATTTTATAGACCTCTATCAGGTCCCCTACTCTAAAGTAAATAGACCAAGGCCCCTGAGCTTATCGGGTAGCTGAGGTTCTTTAAGTTAGGAATCATTCTCCTCTGGACCTTTTCCAGGGCCACCACATCACCCACCATGAGGGGGGACCAAAACTGGGCACAGTACTTAGATACAGTCTGACCAGCAACCTGTATAGTGTCAAAATGGTGTCCTTTGATTTATGGTTGTATTAATACATAATATTAATGAACCTTTAGTGATCTGTACACAATAACACCAAGATCTTTTCATTGTTCATCCTCTTTCAGTATTGTTTCCCTGCAAATGATACACGTATTCTGTGTTGAGCCGACCAACATGCATGTCACTACATTTATCTAAATTGAACACCATTTGCCAATGAGTGGCCCACTCCCCCAGCACATCAAAATCATTTTGGATTTGATTGCACTCCTCTACCGTCTTAATCCTTGCACAGATTTTGGTGTCATCTGCAAACTCACTGACCATACTCCCAATATCGCTGTCCAGGTCATTAATACAGACCATGAAGAGTAGAGGGCCTGGGACTGATCCCTGGGGGACACCACTGGTAACATGTCTCCAAGCTGAACAGCATCGGTTAACTACAACTTTTTGGCTGAGGGATTGGAGCCAATTCCTAATCCAGCTTGTCAAGTTTCTACTGATACCACAAGATTCGATCTTGTGAAGTAACCGAGTGTGAGACACCTTATCAAAGGCTTTCTGAACGTTCAGGTAGACAATGTCTGCCGTATTTCCCTCATCCACTACCCTAGTGACTTCCTCAAAAAACTCTATCAAATCTGTTAGTCGTGATCTATTTTTTCGGAAGCCGTGTTGTGAATTTCTAACGGCCCCTTCCCTTTCCCAGTGATCATAAAAGACATCTCTTAAGATCCCTTCTAGCATCTTCCCAATAATGGATGTCAGGCTGATAGGCCTGTAGTTCTCTGTCTCTGATTTGTCCCCGTTTTTGTAAATAGGAACCACATGAATGAGTTTCCAATCTAAGGGAACTATCCCTGTCTCCAGTGAACGATTGAAGATACAGGCAACGGGCTCACAGGGCACCTGTCCCATCTCTTTAATCATCCTTGGATGGATATTATCTGGACCTGGAGCCCAATTAATTTTGAGCTTTCCTAATCTATCCAAGATGATATTACAATCTATTTTAATATTAATAATGTTATTCAAACTAAACACCCCTCACCTGGAGCATAAGCATCATTTACAGGAGTATAGACTGATGTAAAATAGTAATTTAGCAGCTCTGTCATAACCTGAGAATCAGTTTGAATCTGCCCTACAGTATCCTTTACAGTCCTTTATGGTCTTCAGACTACTGACATAGCTAATAAAGCTTTTACTATTACTGCCACAATCATGCACCACCTTTTCCAGAGATCTCTTGGCCAGTCGTATGGCTGTTTTTGCCTTCCTTATTTACACATGATACTTTTCCCTGTTCTCCTGTGAGTTAATTGCCTTAAGAGTGTAGAATGCCTTCAGTTTGGTTTGAATTTGCCTCTATACATTCCTCGTCAACCATAGAGGGACAGTGTAGAGGGAGCTTTACTCTGTATCTACCCCGTGCTGTACCTGCCCTGGGAATTTTTTTTTATTCGTCATGGGATGTGGGCATCGCTGGTGAGGCCAGCATTTATTGCCCATCCCTAATTGCCCTTGAGAAGGTGGTGGTGAGCCGCCTTCTTGAACTGCTGCAGTCCGTGTAGTGAAGGTTCTCCCACAGTGCTGTTAGGAAGGGAGTTCCAGGATTTTGACCCAGCGACGATGAAAGAACACCAATATATTTCCAAGTCAGGATGGTGTGTGACTCGGAGGGGAACGTGCAGGTGGTGTTGTTCCCATGTGCCTGCTGCTCTTGTCCTTCTAGGTGGTAGAGGTTGCGGGTTTGGGAGGTGCTGTCGAAGAAGCCTTGGCGAGTTGCTGCAGTGCATCCTGTCGATGGTACACACTGCAGCCACAGTGCGCCGGTGGTGAAGGGAGTGAAGGTTTAGGGTGGTGGATGGGATGCCAATCAAGTGGGCTAATTTGTCCTGGATGGTGTTGAGCTTCTTGAGTGTTGTTGGAGCTGCACTCATCCAGGCAAGTGGAGAGTATTCCATCACACTCCTGACTTGTGCCTTGTAGATGGTGGAAAGGCTTTGGGGAGTCAGGAGGTGAGTCACTCGCCACAGAATACCCAGCCTCTGACCTGCTCTTGTAGCCACAGTATTTATGTGGCTGGTCCAGTTAAGTTTCTGGTCAATGGTGACCCCCAGGATGTTGATGGTGGGGGATTCGGCGATGGAAATGCCGTTGAATGTCAAGGGGAGGTGGTTAGACTTTCTCTTGTTGGAGATGGTCATTGCCTGGCAATTGTCTGGCACGAATGTTACTTGCCACTTATGAGCCCAAGCCTAGATGTTGTCCAGGTCTTGCTGCATGTGGGCTCGGACTGCTTCATTATCTGAGGGGTTGCGAATGGAACTGAACACTGTTTGGTGGGACAGTGTAGGGGACCTTTACTCTGTATTTACAGTCCCCACCGCTTATAGCTGCCGGTGCAAGGTGGTATTGTACAGTATTGCCGGATAAGAATGAAATTAGAAGAGCAGGCCTGTAATTTTAAGGATTCTCCAAATTTGGATCCTTCCAAAGACAGTAGTGAGATATGGAGCGGCGCTGAGCGGCACGGTGTGAACACAGTGTGAATACAGTGTGAATACAGTGTGAATACGGTGTGAATACGGTGTGAATACAGTGTGAATACGGTGTGAATACGGTGTGAATAGAGTGTGAACATGGTGTGAATACAGTGTGAATACAGTGTGAATAAAGTGTGAATGCAGTGTGAATACAGTGTGAATACGGTGTGAATACAGTGTGAATACCGTGTGAACACGGTGTGAATACAGTGTGAGTACAGTGTAAATACAGTGTGAATAGAGTGTGAATACAGTGTGAATACGGTGTGAATACAGTGTGAATACAGTGTGAATACAGTGTGAACATGGTGTGAATACAGTGTGAATACAGTGTGAATACGGTGTGAATACAGTGTGAATACGGTGTGAATACGGTGTGAATACGGTGTGAATACGGTGTGAATACCGTGTGAACACGGTGTGAATACAGTGTGAATACAGTGTGAATACAGTGTGAATGCAGTGTGAATACGGTGTGAATACGGTGTGAATACGGTGTGAACACGGTGTGAATACGGTGTGAACACGGTGCGAATACGGTGTGAATACGGTGTGAATACAGTGTGAATACGGTGTGAATACGGTGTGAATACAGTGTGAATACAGTGTGAACACCGTGTGAATACAGTGTGAATACGCTGTGAATACGGTGTGAATACAGTGTGAATACAGTGTGAATTCAGTGTGAGCACCATGTGAATACAGTGTGAATACAGTGTGGATACGGTGTGAATACAGTGTGAACACCGTGTGAATACAGTGTGAATACAGTGTGAATACGGTGTGAATACAGTGTGAATACAGTGTGAACACCGTGTGAATACAGTGTGAATACAGTGTGAATACGGTGTGAACACCGTGTGAATACCGTGTGAATACAGTGTGAATACAGTGTGAACACCGTGTGAATACAGTGTGAATACGGTGTGAATACTGTGTGAATACAGTGTGAATACAGTGTGAATACGGTGTGAATACAGTGTGAATACAGTGTGAATACGGTGTGAATACGGTGTGAATACAGTGTGAATACAGTGTGAACTCCGTGTGAATACAGTGTGAACACGGTGTGAATACGGTGTGAATACGGTGTGAACACAGTGTGAATACAGTGTGAATTCAGTGTGAACACCATGTGAATACAGTGTGAATACAGTGTGGATACGGTGTGAATACAATGTGAACACCGTGTGAATACAGGGTGAATACTGTGTGAATACAGTGTGAATACGATGTGAATACGGTGTGAATACAGGGTGAATACTGTGTGAATACGGTGTGAATACGGTGTGAATACAGTGTGAACACTGTGTGAATACAGTGTGAATACAGTGTGAATACGGTGTGAATACAGTGTGAATACAGTGTGAACACCGTGTGAATACAGTGTGAATACAGTGTGAATACGGTGTGAACACCGTGTGAATACCGTGTGAATACAGTGTGAATACAGTGTGAACACCGTGTGAATACAGTGTGAATACGGTGTGAATACAGTGTGAACACCGTGTGAATACAGTGTGAATACGGTGTGAATACAGTGTGAATACAGTGTGAATACGGTGTGAATACGGTGTGAATACAGTGTGAATACAGTGTGAACTCCGTGTGAATACAGTGTGAACACGGTGTGAATACGGTGTGAACACAGTGTGAATACCGTGTGAATACAGTGTGAATACAGTGTGAATACGGTGTGAATACAGTGTGAATACGGTGTGAATACGGTGTGACTACAGTGTGAAAACAGTGTGAATAAGGTGTGAACAAGGTGTAAATACAGTGTGAATACGGTGTGAATACGGTGTGAATACGGTGTGAATACAGTGTGAACACAGTGTGAATACAGTGGGAATACAATGTGAATACGGTGTGAATACAGTGTGAACACAGTGTGAATACAGTGTGAATACGGTGTGAATACAGTGTGAACACGTTGTGAACACGGTGTAAAAACAGTGTGAATACAGTGTGAACACGGTGTGAATACAATGTGAATACGGTGTGAACACGGTGTGAATACAGTGTGAATACAGTGTGAACACAGTGTGAATACAGTGTGAATACAGTGTGATCATGGTGTGAATACAGTGTGAATACATTGTGAATACAGTGTGAACACAGTGTGAATACGGTGTGAACACGGTGTGAATACGGTGTGAATACAGTGTGAACACAGTGTGAACACGTTGTGAACACGGTGTAAAAACAGTGTGAATACAGTGTGAACACGGTGTGAATACAATGTGAATACGGTGTGAACACGGTGTGAATACAGTGTGAATACAGTGTGAACACAGTGTGAATACAGTGTGAATACAGTGTGATCATGGTGTGAATACAGTGTGAATACATTGTGAATACAGTGTGAACACAGTGTGAATACGGTGTGAACACGGTGTGAATACGGTGTGAATACAGTGTGAACACAGTGTGAATACAGTGTGAATACAGTGTGAACACGGTGTGAATACAGTGTGAATACGGTGTGAATACGGTGTGAACACGGTGTGAATACGGTGTGAACACCGTGTGAATACAGTGTGAATACGGTGTGAATACAGTGTGTATACGGTGTGAAAACGGTGTGAATACAGTTTGAACAACGTGTGAATACAGTGTGAATACGGTGTGAATACGGTGTGAATACAGTGTGAACACCGTGTGAATACAGTGTGAATACAGTGTGAATACGGTGTGAATACGGTGTGAACACGGTGTGAATACAGTGTGAATACAGTGTGAATAGGGAGTGAATACAGTGTGAACACAGTGTGAACATGGTGTGAAAGCAGTGTGAATACAGTGTGAACACAGTGTGAATACGGTGTGAATACGGTGTGAATGCAGTGTAAATACAGTGTGAATACGGTGTGAATACAGTGTCAATTCAGTGTGAATACAGTGTCAATACAGTGTGAACACAGTGTGAATACGGTGTGAACACGGTGTGAATACAGTGCGAATACAGTGTGAACACGGTGTGAATACAGTATGAATACAGTGTGAATACGGTGTGAACACAGTGTGAATACAGTGTGAATACAGTGTGAACACGCTGTGAATACAGTGTGAACACAGTGTGAATACGGTGTGAATACAGTGTGAACACAGTGTGAATACGGTGTGAATACGGTGTGAACACGGTGTGAATACAGTGTGAATACGGTGTGAATACGGTGTGAATACGGTGTATACACGGTGTGAATACGGTGTGAATACAGTGTGAACACGGTGTGAATACGGTGTGCACACGGTGTGAACACGGTGTGAACATGGTGTGAATACGGTGTGAACACGGTGTGAACACAGTGTGAATACGGTGTGAACACGGTGTGAATACAGTGTGAATACTTTGTGAATACAGTGTGAACACAGTGTGAACACGGTGTGAATACAGTGTGCATACGGTGTGAATACGGTGTGAACACGGTGTGAATACGGTGTGAACACGGTGTGAATACGGTGTGAACACGGTGTGAATACAGTGTGAATACAGTGTGAATAGAGTGTGAACACAGTGTGAATACAGTGTGAATACAGTGTGAATACGGTGTGAATACAGTGTGAGTACGGTGTGAATAAGGTTTGAATACAGTGTGAATACGGTGTGAATACAGTGTGAATACGGTGTGAATACAGTGTGAGTACGGTGTCAATAAGGTTTGAATACATTGTGAATACAGTGTGAATACAGTGTGAATAAGGTTTGAATACAGTGTGAGTACGGTGTGAATAAGGTTTGAATACAGTGTGAATACGGTGTGAATAAGGTTTGAATACAGTGTGAATACAGTGTGAATAAGGTTTGAATAAGGTTTGAATACAGTGTGAGTACGGTGTGAATAAGGTTTGAATACAGTGTGAATACGGTGTGAATAAGGTTTGAATACAGTGTGAATACAGTGTGAATAAGGTTTGAATACAGTGT
Organism: Heptranchias perlo; assembly: GCF_035084215.1. NCBI lineage: Eukaryota > Metazoa > Chordata > Chondrichthyes > Hexanchiformes > Hexanchidae > Heptranchias > Heptranchias perlo. Next base: position 2,353,042 of record NC_090351.1, read on the forward strand.
GAATACAGTGTGAATAAGGTTTGAATACAGTGTGAATACAGTGTGAGTACGGTGTAAATAAGGTTTGAATACAGTGTGAATACGGTGTGAATACGGTGTGAATACAGTGTGAATACGGTGTGAATACAGTGTGAGTACGGTGTGAATAAGGTTTGAATACAGTGTGAATACGGTGTGAATAAGGTTTGAATACAGTGTGAATACAGTGTGAATAAGGTTTGAATACAGTGAGAATACAGTGTGAATAAGGTTTGAATACAGTGTGAATACAGTGTGAATAAGGTTTGAATACGGTGTGAATACGGTGTGAATACAGTGTGAATATGGTGTGAATACAGTGTGAATACGGTGTGAATACAGTGTGAATAAGGTTTGAATACAGTGTGAATACAGTGTGAATAAGGTTTGAATACAGTGTGAATACGGTGTGAATAAGGTTTGAATACGGTGTGAATACGGTGTGAATACAGTGTGAATACGGTGTGAATACAGTGTGAATACGGTGTGAATACAGTGTGAACACCGTGTGAATACAGTGTGAATACGGTGTGAATACAGTGTGAATACAGTGTGAATACGGTGTGAATACAGTGTGAATACAGTGTGAATACGGTGTGAATACAGTGTGAATACAGTGTGAACTCCGTGTGAATACAGTGTGAACACGGTGTGAAAACGGTGTGAATACGGTGTGAACACAGTGTGAATAGCGTGTGAATACAGTGTGAATACAGTGTGAATACGGTGTGAATACAGTGTGAATACGGTGTGAATACGGTGTGACTACAATGTGAAAACAGTGTGAATAAGGTGTGAACACGGTGTAAATACAGTGTGAATACAGTGTGAATACGGTGTGAATACGGTGTGAATACGGTGTGAATACAGTGTGAACACAGTGTGAATACAGTGGGAATACAATGTGAATACGGTGTGAATAAAGTGTGAACACAGTGTGAATACAGTGTGAACACAGTGTGAATACGGTGTGAATACGGTGTGAACACGGTGTGAACACGGTGTGAAAACAGTGTGAATACAGTTTGAACACGGTGTGAATACAATGTGAATACGGTGTGAACACGGTGTGAATACAGTGTGAATACAGTGTGAACACAGTGTGAATACAGTGTGAATACAGTGTGATCACGGTGTGAATACAGTGTGAATACTTTGTGAATATAGTGTGAACGCAGTGTGAACACGGTGTGAATACAGTGTGAATACAGTGTGAATACGGTGTGAATACAGTGTGAATACAGTGTGAACACAGTGTGAATACAGTGTGAACACAGTGTGAACACGGTGTGAATACAGTGTGAATACGGTGTGAATACGATGTGAACACGGTGTGAATACGGTGTGAACACCGTGTGAATACAGTGTGAATACGGTGTGAATACAGTGTGTATACGGTGTGAGAACGGTGTGAATACAGTTTGAACAACGTGTGAATACAGTGTGAATACGGTGTGAATACGGTGTGAATACAGTGTGAACACCGTGTGAATACAGTGTGAATACAGTGTGAACACCGTGTGAATACAGTGTGAATACAGTGTGAATACGGTGTGAATACGGTGTGAACACGGTGTGAATACAGTGTGAATACAGTGTGAATAGGGAGTGAATACAGTGTGAACACAGTGTGAACATGGTGTGAATACAGTGTGAATACAGTGTGAACACAGTGTGAATACGGTGTGAATACGGTGTGAATGCAGTGTAAATACAGTGTGAATACGGTGTGAATACAGTGTCAATTCAGTGTGAATACAGTGTCAATACAGTGTGAACACAGTGTGAATACGGTGTGAACACGGTGTGAATACAGTGTGAATACAGTGTGAACACGGTGTGAATACAGTATGAATACAGTGTGAATACGGTGTGAACACAGTGTGAATACCGTGTGAATACAGTGTGAACACGCTGTGAATACAGTGTGAACACAGTGTGAATACGGTGTGAATACAGTGTGAACACAGTGTGAAGACGGTGTGAACACGGTGTGAATACAGTGTGAATACGGTGTGAATACGGTGTATACACGGTGTGAATACGGTGTGAATACAGTGTGAACACGGTGTGAATACGGTGTGCACACGGTGTGAACACGGTGTGAATACGGTGTGAACACGGTGTGAACACAGTGTGAATACGGTGTGAACACGGTGTGAATACAGTGTGAATACTTTGTGAATACAGTGTGAACACAGTGTGAACACAGTGTGAATACAGTGTGCATATGGTGTGAATACGGTGTGAACACGGTGTGAATACGGTGTCAACACGGTGTGAATACGGTGTGAACACGGTGTGAACATGGTGTGAATACGGTGTGAACACGGTGTGAATACGGTGTGAATACGGTGTGAACACAGTGTGAATACAGTGTGAATACAGTGTGAATACGGTGTGAATACAGTGTGAATACAGTGTGAGTACGGTGTGAATACAGTGTGAATACTTTGTGAATACAGTGTGAACACAGTGTGAACACAGTGTGAATACAGTGTGCATATGGTGTGAATACGGTGTGAACACAGTGTGAATACGGTGTCAACACGGTGTGAATACGGTGTGAATACGGTGTGAATACGGTGTGAACACGGTGTGAATACGGTGTGAACACGGTGTGAATACGGTGTGAATACAGTGTGAATACGGTGTGAATACAGTGTGAATACAGTGTGAGTACGGTGTGAATAAGGTTTGAATACAGTGTGAATACGGTGTGAATACGGTGTGAATACAGTGTGAATACGGTGTGAATACAGTGTGAGTACGGTGTGAATAAGGTTTGAATACATTGTGAATACAGTGTGAATACAGTGTGAATAAGGTTTGAATACAGTGTGAGTACGGTGTGAATAAGGTTTGAATACAGTCTGAATACGGTGTGAATAAGGTTTGAATACAGTGTGAATACAGTGTGAATAATGTTTGAATACAGTGTGAATACAGTGTGAATAAGGTTTGAATACAGTGTGAATACAGTGTGAATAAGGTTTGAATACGGTGTGAATACGGTGTGAATACAGTGTGAATACGGTGTGAATACAGTGTGAATACGGTGTGAATAAGGTTTGAATACAGTGTGAATACAGTGTGAATAAGGTTTGAATACAGTGTGAATACGGTGTGAATACGATGTGAACACGGTGTGAATACGGTGTGAACACCGTGTGAATACAGTGTGAATACGGTGTGAATACAGTGTGTATACGGTGTGAGAACGGTGTGAATACAGTTTGAACAACGTGTGAATACAGTGTGAATACAGTGTGAACACCGTGTGAATACAGTGTGAATACAGTGTGAATACGGTGTGAATACGGTGTGAACACGGTGTGAATACAGTGTGAATACAGTGTGAATAGGGAGTGAATACAGTGTGAACACAGTGTGAACATGGTGTGAATACAGTGTGAATACAGTGTGAACACAGTGTGAATACGGTGTGAATACGGTGTGAATGCAGTGTAAATACAGTGTGAATACGGTGTGAATACAGTGTCAATTCAGTGTGAATACAGTGTCAATACAGTGTGAACACAGTGTGAATACGGTGTGAACACGGTGTGAATACAGTGTGAATACAGTGTGAACACGGTGTGAATACAGTATGAATACAGTGTGAATACGGTGTGAACACAGTGTGAATACCGTGTGAATACAGTGTGAACACGCTGTGAATACAGTGTGAACACAGTGTGAATACGGTGTGAATACAGTGTGAACACAGTGTGAAGACGGTGTGAACACGGTGTGAATACAGTGTGAATACGGTGTGAATACGGTGTATACACGGTGTGAATACGGTGTGAATACAGTGTGAACACGGTGTGAATACGGTGTGCACACGGTGTGAACACGGTGTGAATACGGTGTGAACACGGTGTGAACACAGTGTGAATACGGTGTGAACACGGTGTGAATACACTGTGAATACTTTGTGAATACAGTGTGAACACAGTGTGAACACAGTGTGAATACAGTGTGCATATGGTGTGAATACGGTGTGAACACGGTGTGAATACGGTGTCAACACGGTGTGAATACGGTGTGAACACGGTGTGAACATGGTGTGAATACGGTGTGAACACGGTGTGAATACGGTGTGAATACGGTGTGAACACAGTGTGAATACAGTGTGAATACAGTGTGAATACGGTGTGAATACAGTGTGAATACAGTGTGAGTACGGTGTGAATACAGTGTGAATACTTTGTGAATACAGTGTGAACACAGTGTGAACACAGTGTGCATATGGTGTGAATACGGTGTGAACACAGTGTGAATACGGTGTCAACACGGTGTGAATACGGTGTGAATACGGTGTGAACACGGTGTGAACACGGTGTGAATACGGTGTGAACACGGTGTGAATACGGTGTGAATACAGTGTGAATACGGTGTGAATACAGTGTGAATACAGTGTGAGTACGGTGTGAATAAGGTTTGAATACAGTGTGAATACGGTGTGAATACGGTGTGAATACAGTGTGAATACGGTGTGAATACAGTGTGAGTACGGTGTGAATAAGGTTTGAATACATTGTGAATACAGTGTGAATACAGTGTGAATAAGGTTTGAATACAGTGTGAGTACGGTGTGAATAAGGTTTGAATACAGTCTGAATACGGTGTGAATAAGGTTTGAATACAGTGTGAATACAGTGTGAATAATGTTTGAATACAGTGTGAATACAGTGTGAATAAGGTTTGAATACAGTGTGAATACAGTGTGAATAAGGTTTGAATACAGTGTGAAAACAGTGTGAATAAGGTTTGAATACGGTGTGAATACGGTGTGAATACAGTGTGAATAAGGTTTGAATACGGTGTGAATACGGTGTGAATACAGTGTGAATACGGTGTGAATACAGTGTGAATACGGTGTGAATACAGTGTGAATAAGGTTTGAATACAGTGTGAATACAGTGTGAATAAGGTTTGAATACAGTGTGAATACGGTGTGAATAAGGTTTGAATACGGTGTGAATACGGTGTGAATACAGTGTGAATACGGTGTGAATACAGTGTGAATAAGGTTTGAATACAGTGTGAGTACGGTGTGAATAAGGTTTGAATACAGTGTGAATACGGTGTGAATAAGGTTTGAATACAGTGTGAGTACGGTGTGAATAAGGTTTGAATACGGTGTGAATACGGTGTGAATACAGTGTGAATACGGTGTGAATAAGGTTTGAATACAGTGTGAATACGGTGTGAATACAGTGTGAATACGGTGTGAATACAGTGTGAATAAGGTTTCAATACAGTGTGGATACGGTGTGAATAAGGTTTGAATACGGTGTGAATACGGTGTGAATAAGGTTTGAATACAGTGTGAATACAGTGTGAATAAGGTTTGAATACGGTGTGAATACAGTGTGAATACAGTGTGAATACGGTGTGAATACAGTGTGAATACGGTGTGAATACAGTGTGAATAAGGTTTGAATACAGTGTGAATACGGTGTGAATAAGGTTTGAATACGGTGTGAATACAGTGTGAATACGGTGTGAATACAGTGTGAATAAGGTTTGAATACAGTGTGAGTACGGTGTGAATAAGGTTTGAATACAGTGTGAATACGGTGTGAATAAGGTTTGAATACAGTGTGAATACAGTGTGAATACAGTGTGAATACGGTGTGAATACAGTGTGAATACGGTGTTAATACAGTGTGAATAAGGTTTGAATACAGTGTGAGTACAGTGTGAATAAGGTTTGAATACTGTGTGAATACAGTGTGAATAAGGTTTGAATACGGTGTGAATACAGTGTGAATACAGTGTGAATACGGTGTGAATACAGTGTGAATACGGTGTGAATACAGTGTGAATAAGGTTTGAATACAGTGTGAGTACGGTGTGAATAAGGTTTGAATACAGTGTGAATACGGTGTGAATAAGGTTTGAATACAGTGTGAGTACGGTGTGAATAAGGTTTGAATACAGTGTGAATACGGTGTGAATAAGGTTTGAATACAGTGTGAGTACGGTGTGAATAAGGTTTGAATACGGTGTGAATAAGATTTGAATACAGTGTGAATACGGTGTGAATAAGGTTTGAATACGGTGTGAATACGGTGTGAATACAGTGTGAATACGGTGTGAATAAGGTTTGAATACAGTGTGAATACGGTGTGAATACAGTGTGAATACGGTGTGAATACAGTGTGAATAAGGTTTGAATACAGTGTGAATACGATGTGAATAAGGTTTGAATACGGAGTGAATACAGTGTGAATACAGTGTGAATAAGGTTTGAATACATTATGAATACGGTGTGAATAAGGTTTGAATACAGTGTGAATACGGTGTGAATACGGTGTGAATAAGGTTTGAATACAGTGTGAGTACGGTGTGAATACAGTGTGAGTACGGTGTGAATAAGGTTTGAATACAGTGTGAATACGGTGTGAATACAGTGTGAATACGGTGTGAATAAGGTTTGAATACAGTGTGAATACGGTGTGAATAAGGTTTGAATACAGTGTGAATTGGCTTGTAATGAGTTCTGTCGAAAATGTGACATTTTAACTGGGAGTTTAATTGGTGCAATACGCACCTGGAAAGAATCTCAGGGTCCCTTTCCTTCGCCCTCCCGTTATCCCAGCTCTCTATGTAACCGTCTCGCTACCTGTATATTGAAATCTCCCTTCTTTAATAGAAATGTGGATTGAATTGTATTTCGAAGACCTGAATAATTATTTAAATCCTGGCTGTGCTCCTGGAGATCAGCAGCAGCCCAGTTCATTACTCTCTGTTTCCAATTAGTGATGTCTCGAGGATAGAGTTAATGCTCTCACTCCAGTGACCTGTAACATCCTGTGTGGGATCTTTATCATCAGATCATCTAAGTTCCAAATTCAAATTCCAAGCTTTTAGGCTCGGAGCGGAGTGAATGCCACACTCTGCACTTAGTCTGGGTCCTCAGATTGGAATTCAAGGGCTCTTAAACAACTCAACCTCTGCACTCAGAAGCGTTTTGATTTTCCACTACTTGTGAAATGTTCAGGGTAACTGTAAACAGGCTGATCTCGAGGTATGGGGAACTCCGTTTGGAGCTGGAAACGTGAGGTGTACACAGTGGGAAGCATCATTTAGGGGCACAAAGCTCGCAGATCATGATGGGACAGGTGCTTTCCCCATTCACTGCCACCTGTTCGATGCAATTTTCGGGTAGTTAATGAGTCGTTTCCTCTTGCAGTGATCCCACTGACCTCACACCCTCTATGAACCAGAAACTACTGCCTGGTGGCTCTCTGCTCCTGCAAAGGCCCCGTGCACTTTATGACTGGCACAAACCTAGATATCTACTGCCCCCTTGTATTTTATTCCTCTGCAAGCCACTGGTGTTCATATCAGCAATCTTCACATTTGAGTTGGGTTCAGATTCCCAATGAACTAAACTAGATTCGTTTAGGTCGGACACATACAGAACACAGAGAGGGTGCAGAGGAGATTTACCAGAATGGTACCAGGGATGAGGGACTTCAGTTATGTGGAGAGGCTGGAGAAGCTGGGATTGTTCTCCTTGAGGAGATTTGATCGAGGTGTCCAAAATCCTGAACGGTTTTGATGGAGTAAATAAGGAGAAACTATTTCCAGTGACGGGAGGATCGGTAACCAGAGGACACAGATTTAAAACGATCGGCAAAAGAGCCAGAGGAAAAAAGCGAGTTGTGATGATCTGGAATTCCCTGCTTGAAAGGGCGGTGGAAGCAGATTCAATAATAACTTTCAAAAAGGAATTGGATAAATACTTGAAGGGGAAAATTTTGCAGGGCCATGGGGAAAGGGTAGGTGGGTGGGATTAGTTGGATAGCTCTTTCAAAGAGCCAGCACAGGCACAATGGGCCGAATGGCCTCCTTCTGTGCTGTATCATTCTATGATTCTATGATTCTAACTCCAGTGAATGGCCTGACCCTTTCGACTTTCGAGGTGATTATAACCTACCTCGCTGGGCAGGAAACAGGAGGGTTGGGCCCGGGCACTCGTTTAACGCTGTGCCCTGATTTTACTCTCCGTTGACTTTGTCACAAACACCGGCTACTTCCATCTCTGTAATATTGCCCGCCTCTGCCCCTGCCTCAGCCCATCTACTGCTGAAATTGTCTTCGGTCCTTGCCACAAACTCCGTTCCCTAGCCATTGGCTTCGTCCCTCTTGTTGGGGAGGGTTTAAACTAAAGTGGGGAGGGTTTAAACTAAAGTGGCAGGGGGTTGGGAACCTGAGCAGGGAGAGAGAGGAAAGCGTAACAGGAAGGGACAGAAGGTATGGAGTAATAGGTAAAGTGTTAAAAAAGGAAAAAGCAGGAACTAAGCATCACAAAACAGATTTGAAAGTTCTTTATCTGAATGCACGTAGCATTCGTAATAAAATGGACGAGTTAACGGCACAAATAACTACGTATGGGTATGATCTTGTGGCCATTACAGAAACATGGCTGCAGGGTGACAACGACTGGGAATTAAATATGCCAGGGTATTTAACAATCAGGAAGGACAGGCAGGAAGGAAGGGGAGGTGGGGTGGCTATGTTAATAAAGGAAGGAATCACTGTAATACAGAGAAATGATATTGGGACAAAGCATCAAGATAATGAAACAGTTTGGGTGGAGATAAGGAATAATAAGGGAAAAAAAACATTAGTGGGCGTAGTATATAGGCCTCCTAATAGTTGCAACTCTGCTGGAAGAAGTATTAATCAGGAGATAGTCGGGGCATGTAATAAGGGAACAGCCATAATTATGGGGGATTTTAATTATCATATTAACTGGACAAATCAAATTGGGCAGAGCAGCCTTGAGGACGAGTTCATTGAGTGCATCAGGGATGGATTTCTTGAGCAGTATGTAACTGATCCTACAAGGGGGCAGGCAACCTTGGACCTGGTCCTGTGTAATGAGTCAGGATTAATTAATAATGTCCTAGTTAAGGATCCCCTTGGAACGAGCGACCACAACATGGTTGAATTCCATATCCAATTAGAGGGTGAGAAGGTTGATTCTCAAACAAGCGTACTGAGCTTGAATAAAGGAGACTATGATGGTATGAGAGCGGAATTGATTAAAGTGGACTGGGAAAATAGATTAAAGGGTAAGACGGTACATGAGCAGTGGTGTTCATTTAGGGAGTTATTTTACAACTTTCAAAATAAATATATTCCACTGAGGAAAAAAGGGTGTAAAAGAAATGACAGCCATCCGTGGCTAAGTAAAGAAATCAAGGATAGTATCCGACTAAAAACAAGGACATATAAGGTAGCCAAACTTAGTGGGAGGATAGAAGATTGGGAATTCTTCAAAAGACAGCAAAAAGTAACTAAAGGATTGATTAAGAAAGGGAAGTTAGATTATGAAAAGAAATTAGCAAAAAATATAAAAACAGATAGCAAGAGTTTCTATAGTTATATAAAAAGAAAAAGGGTGGCTAAGGCAAACATAGGTCCCTTAGAGGATGAGACCGGGAAATTAATGGTGGGAAACATGGAGATGGCAAAAATGCTGAACAAATATTTTGTTTCAGTCTTTACAGTAGAGGACACTAAGAATATCCCAACACTGGACAAACAGGGGACTCTCGGGGGGGAGGAGCTAAATACGATTAAAATCACTCAGGAGATGGTACTCAGTAAAATAATGGGACTCAAGGCGGATAAATCCCCTGGACCTGATGGCTTCCATCCTAGGGTCTTGAGGGAAGTGGCAGTAGGGATTGTGGATGCTTTGGTGATAGTTTTCCAAAATTCCCTGGACTCAGGAGAGGTCCCGGCAGATTGGAAAACTGCTAATGTAACACCGTTATTTTAAAAGGGTAGTAGGCAGAAGGCTGGAAATTATAGGCCAGTTAGCTTAACATCTGTGGTGGGTAAAATTTTGGAGTCTATTATTAAGGAGACAGTAACGGAACATTTAGATAAGCATAATTTAATAGGACAAAGTCAGCATGGCTTTATGAAGGGGAAGTCATGTCTGACAAATTTGCTTGAGTTCTTCGAGGATATAACGTATAGGGTGGATAAAGGGGAACCAGTGGACATAGTGTATTTAGACTTCCAGAAGGCATTCGACAAGGTGCCACATAAAAGATTATTACTTAAGATAAAAAATCACGGGATTGGGGGTAATATTCTGGCATGGGTGGAGGATTGGTTATCGAACAGGAAGCAGAGAGTTGGGATAAATGGTTCATTTTCGGACTGGCAACCAGTAACAAGTGGTGTTCCACAGGGGTCGGTGCTGGGTCCCCAACTCTTTACAATCTATATTAACGATTTGGAGGAGGGGACCGAGTGCAACATATCAAAATTTGCAGATGATACAAAGATGGGAGGGAAAGTAGAGAGTGAGGAGGACATAAAAAACCTGCAAGGGGATATAGACAGGCTGGGTGAGTGGGCGGAGATTTGGCAGATGCAATATAATATTGGAAAATGTGAGGTTATGCACTTTGGCAGGAAAAATCAGAGAGCAAGTTATTTTCTTAATGGCGAGAGACTGGAAAGTACTGCAGTACAAAGGGATCTGGGGGTCCTAGTGCAAGAAAATCAAAAAGTTGGTATGCAGGTGCAGCAGGTGATCAAGAAAGCCAACGGAATGTTGGCTTTTATTGCTAGGGGGATAGAATATAAAAACAAGGAGGTATTGCTGCAGTTATATAAGGTATTGGTGAGACCGCACCTGGAATACTGCATACAGTTTTGGTCTCCATACTTAAGAAAAGACATACTTGCTCTCGAGGCAGTACAAAGAAGGTTCACTCGGTTAATCCCGGGGATGAGGGGGCGGACATATGAGGAGAGGTTGAGTAGATTGGGACTCTACTCATTGGAGTTCAGAAGAATGAGAGGCGATCTTATTGAAACATATAAGATTGTGAAGGGTCTTGATCGGGTGGATGCAGTAAGGATGTTCCCAAAGATGGGTGAAACTAGAACTAGGGGGCATAATCTTAGAATAAGGGGCTGCTCTTTCAAAACTGAGATGAGGAGAAACTTCTTCACTCAGAGGGTGGTAGGTCTGTGGAATTTGCTGCCCCAGGAAGCTGTGGAAGCTACATCATTAGATAAATTTAAAACAGAAATAGACAGTTTCCTAGAAGTAAAGGGAATTAGGGGTTATGGGGAGCGGGCAGGAAATTGGACATGAAGCTGAGTTCGGATCGGTCAATGCCCTGTGGGTGGCGGAGAGGGCCCAGGGGCTATGTGGCCGGGTCCTGCTCCGACTTCTTGTGTTCTTTAGATTTGTGGTTGGGATCAGATCAGCCATGATCTTATTGAATGGCGGAGCAGGCTCGAGGGGCCGATTGGCCTACTCCTGCTCCAATTTCTTATGTTCTTACGTTCTTATGTTCTCTCCTTTGCTACTGTCTGAGGCTGAATCAAACTGTTTGTAACCTTGGAGTCCTATTTGACCCTGAGATGAGCTTCTGACCCCATATCCACTCCATCACCAAGACCGCCTACTTCCACCTCCATAACATCGCCCGTCTCCGCCCCTGCCTCAGCTCATCTGCTGCTGAAACTCTCCTTCATTCTTTTGTTACCTCCTGACTCAGCTATTCCAATGCTCTCCTGGCCGACCTCCCATCTTCCACCCCCCGTAAACTTCAGCTCATCCTAAACTCTGCTGCTCCTATCCTAACTTTCACCAAGTCCTGTTCACCCATCACCCCATGCTCTCTGACCTACATTGGCTCCTGATCTAGGAACGCCTCGATTTTAAAATTCTCATCCCTGTGTTCAAATCCCTCCATGGCCTCGCCCCCTCCCTATCTCTGCTCCCGAGGTAAATCCCTCTCTGAGAAGAATAAAACACCAGCACATCCAACTCACTTCCTGGTTCCTCGATGTAAATGGACGGCCTTTAGTTCTACCCAGCCCATCACCTCAAACAATCTATCCACTAGGGTGGTATCCATCTCCTTAATCATTTGGAACACCTGAATTAGAAGTCCTTTAGGCCTACGGGTCTTCAGGGAATCGCAACTGTCTCATTGCTCAACACACACTTAGGCCAGAGATGACCCTCACTGCGCTTCTCTGGAACCTTCTCTGGAGCCTAAGGTGGGGTGGGGGGGTGCTGAAAGTCAAACTGGGCAGTAACACAAAATGAGCGGTAACGAATCGGCAGGCCACTTTACATCCGGCCCGATTTTAACTTTCGTTGATGGAAAGGAAAATCGGGAGGAGTGTAAAAGAGGGGGTCGATATGCTATCACCCGCTTTGGCCTCCTGCCCCGAGACCAATTTGACCGCCAGAGAAGTCCTTCGTGAGGCGGAGCTGGAACCAGAATGATACACAATACTTCAAATAGGTCCCACGAAAGCCTTATACAAACCCATCACCATGGCCCTAATTTTATATTGGAGAGCCTGGACAATACAGCCCAGGCTCTGTTCACTTTGGTCCAAGCCCCTTGACACTGGGCTTGAACCTTTAAGGAGCATTCAAAGATCAGTCCCTCTCTATTACTGTCACCTTTAACAGATGCCCACTCGTGTTATAATCGATACCTGAACTCTACACCTTTCTCCAATCAACGTTCCCCAGTTCTCAATGATCTATTGAAAGTATTCATTAGGATGTCACCAACAACCTCAACAGGTACAATTCTCCACCATATCCTTGTTATTATTTATAATCCTCCCTGAATCTATTTTTTTCTTTAGCTGACCTGACTCCTATGTAAATGTTGCTTTCCCATTATTTAGGCTTTTTTCCACCATCCTTCACTGCAGATTCCCATTTTAGTTTGTCCAAATTTCCTCTTGCTAGCCCGACCTGTTTTCTATACCTTTGGCTGTCTGAATGACTATTGTTCATTTTGTACCTCTCTGAGCGCAGGTCTCTGAACTAATTCTCTATGAAGCTGCTGTAGCTTTTCTCTCACCGTAATCTCTTCTCCTCACAGCTGTCCCATTTCCTTGTGTGTTGCATCCATCCTCGCCCAGCTCCCCCTCCCACTTACCCAACACCCACTAGGCCTCTCTTCATTTCTGTAAAGCAAACCTATCTGGAGACTGCGTTAAGTTCTGGGCACTGCATCTCAGGAAGGATATATTGGCCTTGGAGTAGTGCAGATTCACCAGAGTAATACCAGGGGTTAAAGGGTTAAATTATGAGGACAGGTTACATAGACTAGGCTTGTATTCCCTCGAGTATAGAAGATTAAGAGGTGATCTAATTGAGAAGTTTAAGATGGTTAAAGGATTTGATAGGGTCGATAGAGAGAAACTATTTCCTCTGGTGGGGGGAGTCCAGAACAAGCGGGTAAACCTTAAAATTAGAGCTAGGCCGTTCAGGGGTGATGTCAGAAAGCATTTCTTCACACAATGGATAGTGGAAATCTGGAACTCTCTCCCCCAAAAAGTTGTTGAGGCTGGGGGTCGATTGAAAATTTCAAAACTGAGATTGATAGATTTTTGTTGGTAAGGGTATTAATGATAACGGAACTAAGGTGGGTAAATAGAGTTAAGATACAGATCAGCCATGATCTAATTGAATGTGGAACAGGCTCGAGGGGCTGAATGGCCTCCTCCTGTTCCTATGTTCTTATGTTCCTAAAATGAAAAAGTGATGAGATAGCGTCGATAGAGAGAAACTATTTCCTGAACAACGGACCACAATCTTAAAAATAGAGCTAGACCATTTAGGAGTGCAATCAGGAAGCACATTTTCACACAAAGGGCAGTGGAAATCTGGAAATCTCTCTCCCAAAAGGCAATGGATGCTGGGGATCAATTGGAACTTCCGAGACTGAAATCGATAGATTTTTGTTGGGTAAGGGAATCAAGGGATTGTGGAACTAAGGCGGTTAAATGAAGTTCTAACACTTAATTGGTTGTAAAGTGCTTTGGGATGTCTTGAGGTCGTAAAAGGCTCTGTAGAAATGCAAATCTTTCTTCTTTCTTTCTTTAGGGATGGAAACCTGCCGTCCTTACCCGGTCTGGCCTATATGTGACTCCAGTCCCACACCAATGTGGTCGGCAACGCAATCTTGTTCTTTCACATAATTTTCATAGTGAAACAGGGTTCCCCTATGAAAAGTCCACTTTCATGGGAGGGGAATTGGTCATGTGGCCTTAGGCTCCATAGTCTCCTGATTACACCTCAATGAAGCACTTTGAGATGTTGTTAAAGACCTTGTTAAAGGTGCTATAGGTAATATAGGCTGAGTCAGGTGATGCTCATGTGACAGCTATTTAAGGTATAAAGCTTTTCTTGCTTGATTTGGATTATTGATTGAGATGAGGCTGCAATGGCCCTGATGATATCAGATATTGTTTGCTTGATATAAGATTTAGCTTGCATTGTAAGGTACTTACAACTAGCACAGACTGAAGCATAGTTTGTAAGTTATGATTTGGTACAAATGGTGACACCAAACCCTTTGTTGTCCCTCTGCTTATCCCTCAGAAGATGTGGGTTCTGGGACATCGAAGTATTGGGGCAGCATTGAAAAGTGGGCCGGGTTGGGGATGGGTGCACCCACTGGCATCAGGGGGTGCAGGTGTTGTGAAGGTCTCACAGATGGGGAGGGTGGACCGTAGGGCAGCAGAGGTCTGAACTGTCCTTGTGGGGAGCGAGGTGCACTCCTTCTATCCCGGGCCCCAAGGAAAGTTTTTTAAACTTACCGTAGCGCCATCGATGGCTTCCCGACAACTTCACCCAGTGACAGGCGCCTCACCTTTACAAATCACTGGTTAGGCCTCAGCTGGTGTATTGTGTCCAATTCTGGGCCCCACATTTTAGGATGGATGTCACTGCCTTAGAGAGGGTGCAGAAGAGATTTACCAGAATGGCAGCAGGGATGAGGGACTTCAGTTATGTGAAGAGACTGGAGAAGCCAGGATTGTTCTCCTTAGAACAGAGAAGGTTAAGAGGTGATTTAATTGAGGTGTTCAAATGGATGAGGGCTTTTGATAGAGTAAATAAGGAGAAATTTTTCCACTGGCAGAAGGGTCGGTAACCAGAGGACACAGATAACATAAGAACATAAGAAATAGGAGCAGGAGTAGGCCATACGGCCCCTCGGACCTGCTCTGCCATTCAATTGGATCATGGCTGATCTTTGACCTCAACGCCATTTTCTCACCCGATCCCCATATCCCCTGATTCCCCGAGAGTCCAAAAATCTATCGATCTCAGTCTTGAATATACTCAATGACTGAGCATCCACAGCCCTCTGGGGTAGAGAATTCCAAAGATTCACAACCCTCTGAGTGAAGAAATTCCTCCTCATCTCAGTCTTAAATGGCCGACCCCTTATCCTGAGACTATGACCCCTAGTTCCAGACTTTCCAGCCAAGGGAAACAGCCTCTCAAGCCCCCTAAGAATTTTATACGTTTCAATGAGATCATCTCTCATTCTTCTAAACTCCAGAGAGTATTGGCCCATTCTAATCAATCTCTCCTCACAGGACAACCCTCTCATCCCAGGAATCAATCCAGTGAACCTTTGTTGCACTCCCTCTAAGGCAAATATATCCTTCCTTAGGAAAGGAGACCAAAACTGTGCACAGTACTCCAGGTGAGGTCTCACCAAAGCCCTGTACAATTGCAGCAAGACTTCCTTACTCTTGTACTCCAAACCCCTTGCAATAAAGGCCAACATACCATTTGCCTTCCTAATTGTTTGATGTACCTACATGTTAACCTTCTGTGATTCATGTACAAGGACACCCAAATCCCTCTGAACACCAACATTTCTTAGTCTCTCACCTTTTAAAAAATATTCTGTTTTTCTATTCTTCCTACCAAAGTGAATAGCCTCACATTCCCCACATTATACTCCATCTGCCACCTTCTTGCCCACTCACTTAACCTGTCTATATCCCTTTGCAGACTCTTTGTGTCCTCCTCACAGCTTACTTTCCCACCTAGCTTTGTATCGTCAGCAAACTTGGATACATTACACTCGGTCCCTTCATCTAAGTCATTAATGTAGATTGTAAATAGCTGAGGCCCAAGCACTGATCCCTGCGGCACCCCACTAGTTACTGCCTGCCAACCTGAGAATAACCTGTTTATTCCCACTGTCTGTTTTCTGAACGTTAACCAAACCTCTATCCATTTAAGATAATTGGCAAAAGAATCAGAGGAGAGATGAGAAGAAATTTATTTACGGAGGGAGTTGTTATGATCTAGAATGTGCTGCCTGAAAGGGCGGTGGAAGCAGATTCAATAATAATTACAAAAGAGAATTGGATAAATGCTGGAAAAGAAAAAATGTGCAGGGTTGTGGGGAAAGAGCAGGGGAGTGGGACGAACTCGATAGCTCTTTCGAGGAGTCAGCACAGATAGGATGGGCCCAATGGCCATCTTCTGAGCTGTATGGTTCTATGATAGGGAACAATAAACACCTGCAACATTTTCCAGTCCCAGCGAGCGACACATGAGTGAGCTGCTTACAGAGCTGAAGAAAGTCACGAGGGATCACTGTGACCCACCCCACCACAGTGCCCTGGACTCACGAGGGGTCACTGTGACCCAACCTATCACAGTGCCCTGGACTCACGAGGAGTCACTGTGACCCACCCTATCACAGTGCCCTGGACTCACGAGGGATCACTGTGACTCACCCCACCACAGTGCCCTGGACTCACGAGGGATCACTGTGACCCACCCCACCACAGTGCCCTGGACTCACGAGGAGTCACTGTGACCCACCCCACCACAGTGCCCTGGACTCACGAGGGATCACTGTGACCCACCTCACCACAGTGCCCTGGACTCACGAGGGATCACTGTGACCCACCGCACCACAGTGCCCCGGACTCACGAGGAGTCACTGTGACCCACCCCACCACAGTGCCCTGGACTCACGAGGGATCAC
Organism: Heptranchias perlo; assembly: GCF_035084215.1. NCBI lineage: Eukaryota > Metazoa > Chordata > Chondrichthyes > Hexanchiformes > Hexanchidae > Heptranchias > Heptranchias perlo. The sequence goes on from NC_090351.1 coordinate 2,369,898, forward strand.
TGTGACCCACCGCACTACAGTGCCCTGGACACACGAGGGATCACTGTGACCCACCCTATCACAGTGCCCTGGACTCACGAGGAGTCACTGTGACCCACCCTATCACAGTGCCCTGGACTCACGAGGGATCACTGTGACCCACCTCACCACAGTGCCCTGGACTCACGAGGGATCACTGTGACCCACCCCACCACAGTGCCCTGGACTCACGAGGGATCACTGTGACCCACCCCACCACAGTGCCCTGGACTCACGAGGAGTCACTGTGACCCACCCCAACACAGTGCCCTGGACTCACGAGGGATCACTGTGACCCACCCCACCACAGTGCCCTGGACTCACGAGGGGTCACTGTGACCCACCCCAACACAGTGCCCTGGACTCACGAGGAGTCACTGTGACCCACCCTATCACAGTGCCCTGGACTCACGAGGGATCACTGTGACCCACCCCACCACAGTGCCCTGGACTCACGAGGGATCACTGTGACCCACCCCAACACAGTGCCCTGGACTCACGAGGGATCACTGTGACCCACCCCACCACAGTGCCCTGGACTCACGAGGGATCACTGTGACCCACCCCACCACAGTGCCCTGGACTCACGAGGGATCACTGTGACCCACCCCAACACAGTGCCCTGGACTCACGAGGAGTCACTGTGACCCACCTCACCACAGTGCCCTGGACTCACGAGGGATCACTGTGACCCACCCCATCACAGTGCATGGACACATGAGGGATCACTGTGACCCACCCTATCACAGTGCCCTGGACTCACGAGGAGTCACTGTGACCCACCCCAACACAGTGCCCTAGACTCACGAGGAGTCACTGTGACCCACCCCGTCACAGTGCCCTGGACTCACGAGGAGTCACTGTGACCCACCTCACCACAGTGCCCTGGACTCACGAGGAGTCACTGTGACCCACCCCACCACAGTGCCCTGGACTCACGAGGGATCACTGTGACCCACCCCGTCACAGTGCCCTGGACTCACGAGGAGTCACTGTGACCCACCTCACCACAGTGCCCTGGACTCACGAGGAGTCACTGTGACCCACCCCACCACAGTGCCCTGGACTCACGAGGGATCACTGTGACCCACCCCACCACAGTGCCCTGGACTCACGAGGAGTCACTGTGACCCACCCCACCACAGTGCCCTGGACTCACGAGGAGTCACTGTGACCCACCCCACCACAGTGCCCTGGACTCACGAGGAGTCACTGTGACCCACCCCACCACAGTGCCCTGGACTCACGAGGAGTCACTGTGACCCACCCCACCACAGTGCCCTGGACTCACGAGGGATCACTGTGACCCACCCCACCACAGTGCCCTGGACTCACGAGGGATCACTGTGACCCACCTCACCACAGTGCCCTGGACTCACGAGGGATCACTGTGACCCACCCCACCACACTGCCCTGGACTCACGAGGGATCACTGTGACCCACCCCACCACAGTGCCCTGGACTCACGAGGAGTCACTGTGACCCACCCCACCACAGTGCCCTGGACTCACGAGGGATCACTGTGACCCACCCCACCACAGTGCCCTGGACTCACGAGGGATCACTGTGACCCACCTCACCACAGTGCCCTGGACTCACGAGGGATCACTGTGACCCACCCCAACACAGTGCCCTGGACTCACGAGGGATCACTGTGACCCACCCCACCACAGTGCCCTGGACTCTCGAGCTGAAAGAACCCCAGGACCACTGACTGAGCCCGACACTACCTGAATCAGCTCACTGAGAGACACTGCCCTCACTCAGTGCCCAGCGAGGCCTCCGTCCCTACCCCGAGTGCTAACAAACCGTACTCAGCTGTGCAGGAACCTCAGTTACTGAAAGCAGAACTGAACCCAATAGATACCTTAAACCAGGCCTGTCACCTCTATGTGACCCTTGAGGGCACATCCTTTGACACAAGCACCTTAAACACGAACAGAAATAAGAATCAGGCAGATAATGCAAAAGGATCTTATTAACATAAACCATTTGCACACTCACAATCAAAAGGTATTAATGGAAGTACATTATGAGAGGTTATACCTATCAGGAAAGATTGAACAGGCTGGGGCTCTTTTCTCTAGAAAAGAGAAGACTGAGGGGTGACCTGATAGAGGTCTTTAAGATTATGAAAGGGTTTGATAGGGTAGATATAGAGAAGATGTTTCCACTTGTGGGGGAGACCAGAACTAGGGGCCATTAATATAAGATAGTCAGTAATAAATCCAATAGGGAATTCAGGAGAAACTTCTTCACCCAGAGGGTGGTTAGAATGTGGAACTTGCTATCACAAGGAGTAGCTGAGCCGGCGAGCATGGATGCATTTAAGGGGAAGTTAGATAAATACATGAGGGAGAAAGGAATAGAAGGATATGCTGATAGGGTGGGATGAAGTAGGGAGGGAGGAGGCTCGTGTAAGAACATAAGAACATAAGAAATAGGAGCAGGAGTAGGCCAATCGGCCCCTCGAGCCTGCTCCGCCATTCAATAAGATCATGGCTGATCTGATCCTAACCTCAAATCTAAATTCATGTCCAATTTCCTGCCCGCTCCCCGTAACCCCTAATTCCCTTTACTTCTAGGAAACTGTCGATTTCTGTTTTAAATTTATTTAATGATGTAGCTTCCACAGCTTCCTGGGGCAGCAAATTCCACAGACCTACTACCCTCTGAGTGAAGAAGTTTCTCCTCATCTCAGTTTTGAAAGAGCAGCCCCTTATTCTAAGATTATGCCCCCTAGTTCTAGTTTCACCCATCCTTGGGAACATCCTTACCGCATCCACCCGATCAAGCCCCTTCACAATCTTATATGTTTCAATAAGATCGCCTCTCATTCTTCTGAACTCCAATGAATAGAGTCCCAATCTACTCAACCTCTCCTCATATGTCCGCCCCCTCATCCCCGGGATTAACCGAGTGAACCTTCTTTGTACTGCCTCGAGAGCAAGTATGTCTTTTCTTAAGTATGGAGACCAAAACTGTATGCAGTATTCCAGGTGCGGTCTCACCAATACCTTATATAACTGCAGCAATACCTCCCTGTTTTTATATTCTATCCCTCTAGCAATAAAAGCCAACATTCCGTTGGCCTTCTTGATCACCTGCTGCACCTGCATACTAACTTTTTGATTTTCTTGCACTCGGACCCCCAGATCCCTTTGTACTGCAGTACTTTCCAGTTTCTCGCCATTAAGATAATAACTTGCTCTCTGATTTTTCCTGCCAAAGTGCATAACCTCACATTTTCCAATATTGTATTGCATCTGCCAAATCTCCGCCCACTCACCCAGCCTGTCTATATCCCCTTGTAGGTTTTTTATGTCCTCCTCACTCTCCACTTTCCCTCCCATCTTTGTATCATCTGCAAACTTTGATATGTTACACTCGGTCCCCTCCTCCAAATCGTTAATATAGATTGTAAAGAGTTGGGGACCCAGCACCGACCCCTGCGGAACACCACTGGCTACTGGTTGCCAGTCCGAGAATGAACCATTTATCCCAACTCTCTGCTTCCTGTTAGACAACCAATCCTCCACCCATGCCAGAATATTACCCCCAATCCAGTGATTCTTTATCTTGAGCAATAATCTTTTATGTGGCACCTTGTCGAATGCCTTCTGGAAGTCTAAATACACTACGTCCACTGGTTCCCCTTTATCCACCCTGTACGTTATGTCCTCAAAGAACTCAAGCAAATTTGTCAGACATGACTTCCCCTTCGTAAAGCCATGCTGACTTTGTCCTATTAAATTCTGTTTATCCAAATGTTCCGCTACTGTCTCCTTAATAATAGACTCCAAAATTTTACCCACCACAGAGTGTGGAGCATAAACACCGGCACAGACCTGTTGGGCCGAATGGCCTGTTTCTGTGCGGTAAAATTCTATGTAATTCTATATAAAAAGTGCGATTTAGTCGGAGAAATGAATGCTGCGCACATAGCCACTGTCCACTAGGTGGCCAAATGTAAGGAATCTTACAACACCAGGTTATAGTCCAATAGTTTTATTTGAAAATCACAAGCTTTCGGAGCTTACCTCCTTCGTCAGGTGAGTGAGTGAAAGGTTCTCAAATCGCATATCTTATATTAGGCTGGGACACGATCACACCAATCAAAGGTGTCGTTGGTGTTCAGACAGGTTAGCCACGGAAAACAGTACGTCCCAGTATACTGAATACACAATGGGTCAAATTTCACAGACAGATAGAGACAGACATCTGAAAGGCAGAGAGAGAGAGAGAGAATGTCCAGTTGTATTAAAAACAGATAACCTTTTTTCCTGCTTGTGGGGTTACGTGTAGCGTGACATGAACCCAATATCCCGGTTGAGGCCGTCTTCATGGGTGCGGAACTTGGCTATCAATTTCTGCTCGACGATTTTGCGTTGTCGTGTGTCTCGAAGGCCGCCTTGGAGAACGCTTACCCGAAGATCGGTGGCTGAATGTCCTTGACTGCTAAAGTGTTCCCCGACTGGGAGGGAACCCTCCTGTCTGGCGATTGTTGCGCGGTGTCCGTTCATCCGTTGTTGCAGTGTCTGCATGGTCTCGCCAATGTACCATGCTCCGGGGCATCCTTTCCTGCAACGTATGAGGTGGACAACGTTGGCCGAGTCACAGGAGTATGAACCATGTACCTGGTGGGTGGTGTCCTCTCGTGTGATGGTGGTATCTGTGTCGATGATCTGGCATGTCTTGCAGAGGTTACCGTGGCAGGGTTGTGTGGTGTCGTGGATGCTGTTCTCCTGAAAGCTGGGTAATTTGCTGCCAACGATGGTCTGTTTGAGGTTGGGTGGCTGTTTGAAGGCGAGTAGTGGAGGTGTGGGGATGGCCTTAGCGAGGTGTTCGTCGTCATCGATGACATGTTGAAGGCTGCGGAGAACATGGTGTAGTTTCTCCGCTCCGGGGAAGTACTGGACGACGAAGGGTACTCTGTTGGTTGTGTCCCGTGTTTGTCTTCTGAGGAGGTCTATGCGATTCTTCGCTGTGGCCCGTCGGAACTGTCGATCGACAAGTCGAGCGTCATATCCCGTTCTTACGAGGGCGTCTTTGAGCGTCTGTAGGTGTCCATCGCGTTCCTCCTCGTCTGAGCAGATCCTAGGTGGCAGCAGAGAGGAGTCCGGAAGCACAAACTTGGCCAGATTTGGTACCTTTGACCCTTGGGGCCCCTAGTGTGCTGGGACAGGTTAACCTCTTCCTACCCTGTGCACATTGCAATAGCCCGGGACACCCCATTAAACATTCGGTGGGATTCACTGGGCCATGTGAGGCAGCGTGCAGAGAATCTGGTGGAGATTCTTCACTGTAATGGTGGGGAGGGATCTGGTGATCAAATGATGGTGAGATTCAGTGGGCCCCTGTAACAGCCACATGTTGCCTGTTCCAAACCTGAACTGGGGGAGGGAGGCCTGTTTAAACAAAGGCTGCGTGTGTGTGTGAACAAAATGGAGCCCAAGTACAGCGCACGCGGGAATATGTGAACCTGCTGAAAAACCAGCCTGTCGAGTGACCTCCTCCGTAAACACAACCGCTGAAAACCAAACATCTCCTCTCGGCCACTAGCCAATCTCATCCTTCACAACTACAGGAAACCCTTATTATCATCAGGGACAGAATGACTGAGCATTTGGACAACTATCAGCTGATTAAAGAGAGTCAGTGTGGATTTGTAAAGGCAGGTCAGACCTGACTAATCTCGTTGAATTTTTTAAGGAGAGCACTATCATGGTGGTTGGTGAAATGTCTCTGGATGTTGTTTATATAAACTTCCAGAAGGCTCTGCCCAAGAGACTGTTAGTAAAAATGAGAGCGAATGGAAATGGAGGTTACCTTATGACATGGTGAGTGATTGGGAGGGAGGAGAGAAAGGGGGGTGAAGGGTCCATTCTCTGATTGGAGGGATGTTCCCCAGGTTCTGGGGCCTCAGCTTTTCACCATAGATATTAATGACTTCGATGAAGGAATAGAGAGCTGTACAAATGAAAACTCCCATCACACTCTTGACACTGAATGGACATTTCAGAGCAGAGTTTCACCTCCAGCTCGTGCAGCTTTCTCTGCCCTGCCCACTCTTGTTTTATTTTTTCCCCTCTTGCGTACTACGAACACTTAGTTTAATGGCTTCCTTTTGTTTTCCGTGGATATGAACCCAATTCTGACACCATATGAGGTTTGGTGGTTTCAGTGATGCTCGCTGAGATTAATTGCACATTACAGAACCCTGCTGAGCTTTATCGAGTCAAGGAAAACAAATCAATCACAGAGAGCAGGTGAAACCAATGGATCCACAGAGGCACCGATTTGTTGCAGGATCCACACTGATCAATGTCTCTCACACTGACATTTCACCGGCATAAAATGCTTCGTTCTTAGAATCCCAAGCTCACTACGTTCATGTGAAACAACCTCATGACAATCTATCTACATAGAAAGGAAGACTTGCGTTTATATAGCGCCTTTCATGACCTCAGGACACCCCAAAGTGCTTCACAGTCAATGAAGTACTTTTAAAGTGTAGTCGCTGTTGTAATGTGGGATAGAAATACATATATGTAGAAGTTACACCACCTAAACAGGCCATTCAGCCCATCCAGACTGTGTTGGCATTTACCCTCCACATGAGCAAGTAGTCCCAATCACATTTACCCCCCCTGCTCCCATATCCCCTTTTCAATCCCCCTTTTCCTTCATCCCCCTCTCCAATCTAATCTGAATGTTGTTACAGTTTTTGTCTCAACCACTAACCCTGGGAGTGAATTCCACAGCCTCACAACTCTCTGTGTGAAGAGGTTTCTCGCTCTCTGTTCTAAATCTCTTGTATCATATCGTGTATCTCTGGCCCTTTGTTCTTGACCTCTCAACTACCGGAAACAGCCTGTTTCTATCAACCTGTCCCATCCTTTCACAATTTTAAACACTTCTATGAGATCTCCCCGTAATCCATGTTGTCTTTCTTTGTATTTGTATTTTCTCATACCAGGCAGCTACCCGAGTGAATCTGTGTTGTATCCTCTTTAAATGATCAATATCCTTCCTATAGTCTTTGATACATTTATTCTCCTGATCATCTTTCAGTTTTTCTCTCTTCCTCCCCTCTCCACCCGAACCCTATGCTTCTTGCTGGCTTTTAATTTAACTCTTGGAGTGCGGGCGTCGCTGGCAAGGCTGGAATTTATTGCCCATCCCTAGTTGCCTTTAAGAAAGTGGTGGTGAGCCCCCTTCTTGAATAATAGAAACATAGGGATCGATATTAACCCCCCACCCCCCACTAACGACTGGTGGGAGAGGGTCGGGGGGTGGGGGTTAAAAATTAAAAGTCGTGTAACTCTACCCCAACCTGCCGCTTACGCGCCGGCTGCCATTTTTACGGCGGTGAGTTCCGAGCCCGCGTATGTCCCACAATCCCTCGAGCAAACTGTCTGCCGATTGTAGCCTCTCCTCGCTACCGCAATTGGCCGACCCCTTCCAAACCCGCGATCACTCCCGCCCTCCCTCCCTCCCGTCAGTCTGACCCACCACCCCCCAGCCCCAATCCCGAGACTTCTGCCCCGCGATCCTCCCTCCCTCCCTCCTCGCTGCCGTGCTCCGAGCCACACCGCCGTGCCCCGATCTTTTCTGATTGCTGGGACCGTCCCCAACGGTCCTCAGCTGCGGTCTTTGACCGCTGGCTTTCCTGCCCAGCACTGGTCATCCTCTCAATCTCTCCGGCTGCCGGGCGGGAAGCAGAATGAAGAAAAGATAATGAGCTCCTGCCGTTAAATTCAGCAGGGCCTCCGCATTCTCAGGATTGCCAGGTTTCCCCTCCTCCACCACACCCCCCACTCCCTCCCCGACTTCCCCGTAAATATCAGGGTCATTGAATCATAGAATCATACAGCACAGATGGAAGCCATTCAGCCCTTTGTGTCTGTGCCGGCTCTTTGAAAGAGCTGTCCAATTAGTCCCACTCCCCCGCTCTTTCCCCGTAGCCCTGCAATTTATTTCCCTTCAAGTATTTATCCAATCCCCTTTTGAAAGTTACTATTGAATCTGCTTCCACCGCCCTTTCAGGCAGTGCATTCCAGATCATAACAACTCGCTGCATAAAATAATGTTTTCTCATTTCACCTCTGGTTCTTCTGCCAATTACCTTAAATCTGTGTCCTCTGGTTACCGACCCTCCTGCCACTGGAAACAGTTTCTCCTTATTTATTCTATTGAAACAGTGCATGATTTTGAACACTTCCATCAAATCTCCCCTTTACCTTCTCTGCTCTAAGGAGAACAATCCCAGCTTCTCCAGTCTCTCCACATAACTGAAGTCCCACATCCCTGGTACTATTATAGTAAATCTCCTCACAACTGTCTCTGTTCTAAGGAGAACAACCCCAGCTTCTCCAGCCTATGCACGTTACTGAAATCCCTCATCCCTGGAACCATTCTAGTAAATCTCTTCTGCACCTTCTCTAAGTCCTTGACATCCTTCCTAAAGTGCTGTGCCCAGAACTGGACACAATACTCCAGCTAGGGCCTAACCAGTGCTTTTTAAAGGTTTAGCATAACTTCCTTGCTTTTGTACTCTATGCCTCTATTTATAAGCCCAGGATCCCATACGCCTTTTCAACAGCCTTCTCAACTTGTCCTGCCATGATCAAATATTTGTGTACATATACCCCCAGGTCTCTCTGTTCCTGCACATCCTTTAGAATTGTACCATTTAGTTTATATTGCCTCTCTTCATTCTTCCTGCCAAAATGTATCACTTGACACTGTTCGGCATTAAATTTCATCTGCCATGTGTCCGCCCATGCCACCAGCCTGTCTATGACCTCCTGAAGTCCGTTAATATTCTTCACATTGTTTACTACATTTCTGAGTTTCATGTTATCTGCAAACTTTGAAATTATACCCTCTATACCCAAGTCCAGGTCATTAATATATATCAAAAAGAGCAGTGGGCCTAATCCTCCAGTCTTCTGGCACCCCTCCCATCTCTGAGAAGGATTGGAAGATTGTGGTCAGAGCCTCCCCTATTTCCACCCTTACTTCCCTCAGTCACCTCGGATGTTTCCCATCCAGACCAGGTGACTTCTACTTTGAGCGCTGCCAACCTTTTAAGTACCTCCTCTCTATCTATTTTTATCCTATCCAATTTCTCTATTACCTCCTCCTTCACTGTGACATTGGCAGCATCCTCTTCTTCAGTGAAGACGGATGAGAAGTATTCATTTAGTGCCTCCGTCATGCCCTCTGCCTCCACAAGATGATCTCCTTTTTTGTCCCTAATAGGCCCCACCCTTCTTTTGACTACCCTTTCACTATTTATATGTTTATAAAAGACTTTTGAGTTGCCATTTATGTTACCCACTAATCTATTCTCATACTCTCTCTTTGCCCCTCTTATTCCCTTCTTCAGTTCTCTGTACTTTCTGAATATTCAAGGGTACTTGACATTTCGGAAGGACAGGAAGCTAGGAGAAAGTGGAGGGGTAGCTCTGTTAATTAAGGATGACATAAGTATAATGGAGAGAAATGACTGTAGTTCTAAAGACCAAGATGTAGAATCAGTTTGGGTGGAGATAAGAAATAGTAAAGGCAAGAAGTCACTTGTGGGAGTAGTTTATAGACCCTCTAACAGTAACCACACTGTAGGACAGGGTATACAGGAAGAAATAATGGGGCTTGTGAGAAAGGAACAGCGATAATCATGGGTGATTTTAATCTACATATAGATTGGAAGAATCTGATTGGCAAAGGTAGCCAGGAAGATGAGTTCATGGAGTGCTTTCGGGGCAGTTTCTTAGAGCAGCACATTCTAGAACCAACCAGAGAGCAGGCTATTCTAAATTTGGTAATGTGTAATAGACAGGATTAATTAATGACCTCATTGTAAAGGAGCCTCGAGGTAGCAGTGATCACAATATGATTGAATTTTGCATTCAGTTTGAGGGAGAGAAGATTAAGTCTTAGACTAGTGTTTTAAACTTCAATAAGGGCAATTATGAGGGCAAGAAGACAGAGCTGGCTAAAGTGAACTGGGAACTTAGGTTAAGGGATAGGTCAGTAGAGATGCAGTGGCAGACATTTAATGAGATATTTCACAACACTCAGCAAAGATACATTCCAGTGAGAGAGACTCTAGCGGAAGAACATACCATCCGTGGCTAACTAAGGAAGTTAAAGATAGTATCAAATTGAAAGAAAAAGCATACAATTCTGCGAAGATTAATGGCAGGTCAGAAGATTGGACAGAATATAAAAAACAGCAAAGAATGACTAAAAGAATAATAAGGAGGGAGAAATTAGAGTATGAGAGAAAGCTAGCTAGAAATATGAAAACAGATAGTAAGCATTTCTACGGGTATTTAAAAAGGAAAAGAGTAAGTAAAGTGAGCGTTGGTCCTCTAGAGAGTGAGTCTGGGGAATTAATAATGGAGAATAAGGAAATGGCGGATGAATTGAACAGATATTTTGCGTCCGTCTTCACTGTAGAGGATACAAATAACATGCCAGAAATAATTGTGAATCAAGAGGTGAAAGGGAGGGAGGAACTTAAAACATTTACAATCACCAGGGAAAGGGTTTTGAAAAAATTATTAGAACTAAAAGCTGACAAGTCCCCAGGTCCTGACAGACTTCATCCTAGGGTCTTAAAAGAAGTGGCTGCAGAGATAGTAAATGCATTGGTATTAATTTTCCAAAATTCCCTAGATTCTGGAAGGGTCCCATCAGATTGGAAAATAGTGAATGTAACTCCTCTATTCAAGAAAGGAGGGAGACAGAAAGCAGGAAGCTACAGGCCAGTTAGCTTAACATCTGTCATAGGGAGAATGCTAGAATCTATTATTAAGGAGGTTATAGCAGGGCATTTAGAAAATCTCAATGCAATCAGGCAGAGTCAACACGGCTTTGTGAAAGGGAAATCGTGTTTGACTAATTTATTAGAGTTCTTTGAGGAAGTAACAAGCAACATGGATAAAGGGGATCCTGTGGATGTGGTGTACTTGGATTTCCAGAAGGCATTTGACAAAGTGCCACATCAAAGGCTACTACACAAAATAAGAGCTCATGGTATAGGAGGTAACATATTAGCATGGATAAAGGATTGGTTAGCTAACAGGAAACAGAGAGTAGGCATAAATGGGTCATTTTCAGGTTGGCAAGATGTAATGAGTGGAATGCCACAGGGATCAGTGCTTGGACCTCAACTATTTACAATCTATATCAATGACTTGGATGAAGAGACCTAATGTATCGTTGCTAAATTTGCTGATGACACATTGGTAGGTAGGAAAGTAAGTTGTGAAGAGGACATAAGAAGTCTGCAAAGGGATATAGATAGGTTAAGTGAGTGGGCAAAAATTTGGCAGACGGCGTATAATGTGGGAAAATGTAAACTTGTCCATTTTGGCAGGAGGAACAGAAAAGCAGAATATTATTTAAATGGAGAGAGATTGCAGAACTCTGAGGTACAGAGGGATCTGGGTGTTCTAGTACATGAATCACAAAAAGTTAGTATGCAGGTACAGCAAGTGATTAGGAAGGCAAATGGAATGTTGTCATTTATTGCAAGGGGAATGGAATATAAAAGTAGAGATGTTTTGCTACAGTTGTACAGGGCATTGGTGAGACCACATCTAGAATACTGCGTGCAGTTTTGGTCTCCTTATTTAAGAAAGGACATCATTGCTTTGGAGATGGTTCAGAGAAGGTTCACTCGAGTGATTCCTGGGATTAGGGGGTTATCTTATGAGGTACGGTTGGACAAGTTGTGCCTGTATACACTGGAGTTTAGAAGAATGAGAGGTGATCTTATTGAAACATATAAGATCCTGAGGGGACTACAAGGGGTAGATGCTGAGGGGATGTTTTCCCTTGTGGGAGAGACTAGAACTAGGGGCCACAGTTTAAAAATAAGGGGTCTCCCATTTAAGACGGAGATAAGGAGAATTTTTTTCTCTCAGGGGGTCGTGAGTCTGCGGAACTCCCTTCCCCAGAGAGCGGGGGAGGCAGGGTCATTGAATATTTTTAAGGCTGAGTTAGATAGATTCCTGATTGACAAGGGAGTCAAAGGTTATAGTAAGTAGACGAGAAAGTAGGGTTGAGGTCACAATCAGATCAGCCATGATCTTATCAAATGGCAGAGCAGGCTCGAGGGGCCGAATGGCCTACTCCTGCTCTTAATTCTTATGTTCGTATGTACGTATGTTCGGATTTATGGTCCCTAGTTCTGATCTCCCCCACAAGTGGAAACATCTTCTCTACGCCTACCCTATCAAACCCTTTCATAATCTTAAAGACCTCTATCAGGTCACCCCTTAGTCTTCTCTTTTCAAGAGAAAAGGGCCCCAACCTGTTCAATCTTTCCTAATAGGTATAACCTCTCAGTTCTGGTATCATCCTAGTAAATCTTTTTTGCACCTTCTCCAGTACCTCTATATCCTATTTATAATATGGAGTCCAGAACTGTTCACAATACTCCAAGTTGTTACATAAGGTTGTTACATAAGGTTAAATCTCATGGGATCCAAGGTGAGGTAGCCAATTGGATACAAAATTGGCTTGACGACAGAAGACAGAGGGTGGTTGTCGAGGGTTGTTTTTCAGACTGGAGGCCTGTGACCAGCGGTGTGCCTCAGGGATCGGTGCTGGGTCCGCTGTTATTTGTTATTTATATTAATGATTTGGATGAGAAGTTAGGAGGAATGGTTAGTAAGTTTGCAGATGACACCAAGATTGGTGGCATTGTGGACAGTGAAGAAGGTTATCTAGGATTGCAACGGGATCTTGATAAATTGGGCCAGTGGGCCGATGAATGGCAGATGGAGTTTAATTTAGATAAATGTGAGGTGATGCATTTTGGTAGATCGAATCGGACCAGGACCTACTCCGTTAATGGTAGGGTGTTGGGGAGAATTATAGAACAAAGAGATCTAGGAGTACAGGTTCATAGCTCCTTGAAAGTGGAGTCACAGGTGGATAGGGTGGTGAAGAAGGCATTCAGCATGCTTGGTTTCATTGGTCAGAACATTGAATACAGGAGTTGGGATGTCTTGTTGAAGTTGTACAAGACATTAGTAAGGCCACACTTGGAATACTGTGTACAGTTCTGGTCACCCTATTATAGAAAGGATATTATTAAACTAGAAAGAGTGCAGAAAAGATTTACTAGGATACTACCGGGACTTGATGGTTTGACTTATAGGGAGAGGTTAGATAGACTGGGACATTTTTCCCTGGAGAGTAGGAGGTTAAGGGGTGATCTTATAGAAGTCTATAAAATAATGAGGGGCATAGATAAGGTAGATAGTCAAAATCTTTTCCCAAAGGTAGGGGAGTCTATAACGAGGGGACATAGATTTAAGGTGAGAGGGGAGAGATACAAAAGGGTCCAGAGGGGCAATTTTTTCACTCAAAGGGTGGTGAGTGTCTGGAACGAGCTGCCAGAGGCAGTAGTAGAGGCGGGTACAATTTTGTCTTTTAAAAAGCATTTGGACAGTTACATGGGTAAGATGGGTAGAGAGGGATATGGGCCAAGTGCAGGCAATTGGGACTCGCTTAGTGGTATAAACTGGGCGACATGGACATGTTGGGCCGAAGGGCCTGTTTCCATGTTGTAAACTTCTATGATTCTATGATTCTAAGTGTGGACTAATGAAGGTTTTATACAAATTTAACATAACTTCTCTGCTTTTCACTTCTATCCCTCTAGAAATGAGCCCCAGTGCTTTGTTTGCTTTTTTATGGTGTTATTAACCTGCAAAGCTACTTTTAGTGATTTGTGTATCTGTATCTCCAGATCCCTCTTCTCCTCTACCCCATTTAGACTCTTATTATCCAAGCAGTATGTGGCCTCCTTATTCTTCCTACCGAAATGTAATACCTCACAATTATCTATATTGAAATTCATTTACCAATTACATGCCCATTCTGCAAGTTTATTAATGTCTTCCTGTATTTTGTCGTAGTCCTCCTCGGTATTAACTATACCCTCCAATTTGGTGTCATCCACAAATTTTGAAATTGTACATCCGATTCCTGAGTCCAAATCATTTATGTCAATGGTGAACAGTAGTGGTCCCAGCAATGATCCTGGTGGAACACCACTTCTCACCTAGAAAAGCACTCCCTCTTCCTATGCCATTACTCTTCAGCCTCAGAGGGCATCTCACTGTGACATATTACACTTAACGGCATAGAGAAAGTAAACCCAGAACATTAGAGCATAGCAACAGAACAAGAAGGCACATGTTCAATGGTGTGTAGGGTAAGTTTAGGGCAGTTGTTTGAAGGTTTTTTTTACACAGAGTGTGATCAGCAACTGGAACAGAATGTCAGGAAGAGTGATTGAGGCCAAGAAACGAGACTTATTTAAGAACGAGCCGAGATACTGTAAGGAGGTAATGTTGGTACTCTCGAATGATGAGATCAAACAGTATTTTTGAGACGCAGGAAGAAAGAAATAGAAAGGGGGAGAGAGAGAGAAACAGGGAGAGCAGAGACAAAGAAATTGGGGAGAGAGACACCAAGAGAGGCAGGGGAAGGGAGAGGAGAAAGCAATACAAAGGGGAGAGAGAAAGAGAGGTGGAAGAAGAGAGAAACAGAGAGAATAGAGTTTCAGGAGCCTGAATCGACCTGGGAACCTCCTGCGGTCTCGCCCGGCGAGGGTTTGAAGGATCACTGGGGTTGGGTTGTGTGCTGCACAGCTTCTTCCTGCATCATGGAGGTAACGTCATGGAGAATCCTGGAGGAGGAAAGTCCCAGGGGCTGCAAGGGGACCATCAAGAGGAGCCTGAAGAGACTGCTGAGGAGAACCTGAACCTCAGGCCATGACAGTCCTTCAGCAAGATCGCATTCAGGAGCACCTTCCCATCACTTGGAAATGTGCCCGTCTGTCTCACTCCACTTTGACCCTTGATCCAGGATCAGATATAATAATCATGGTGGACCCCCGGTGGTAATTTCCGGACTCACCAGGGTTGCCTGCTTTGGATGGAGGGGTGAGGCAAACCCCTGCGGCACTTACCACAGCGTGGCATGGCTGGTGGTACCAACACAACCAAGACAAAAAATTAAATTGAAACCTGTTCTTTTTAATTTGCCATTGGGCTGCCAGTTTATTTTTAAATCACTCCCCACCTTCTGCTGCCTTGGCAACGATAGATGCCAGGAGTTCTATGGCTTCCGATGCCCAGCTAAGACAATCGTAACCAAAGATATGTCAATCAGAATAGAAGGACTGAGAGGTTGTAATTGTTTAATGGTGAGAAGCTCGGAACTGTGGATGAGCAGAGAGATTCAGGGGTCCAAGTACAGAAATCATTAAGAGCTAGTGGACAGGTACAAAAAATAATTAGAAAGGCTAATGGAATGTTGGCCTTTATCTCGAGACGCCTGGAATATAAAGGGATGGAAGTTATGTTACAGCTGGACAGAGCTCTGGACAGACCCCCATCTGGAGACTGCATTCAGTTCTGGACACTGCATCTCAGGAAGGATATATTGGCCTTGGAGGGGGTGCAGCACAGATTCACCAGAATGACACCGGGGCTAAAAGGGTTAAATTACGAGGACAGGTTGCACAGACTAGGCTTGTATTCCCTGGAGAATAGAAGATTAAGGGGTGATCTAATTGAAATGTTTAAGATGATGAAAGAATATGATAGGGTAGATAGAGAGAAACTATTTCCTCTGGTGGGGGGAGTCCAGAACAAGGGGGCATAACCTTAAAATTAGAGCTCAGCCATTCAGGGGTGATGTCAGGAAGCATTTCTTCACACAAAGGGTAGAGGAAATCTGGAATTCTCTCCCTCAAAAAGCTGTTGAGGCTGGGGGTCAATTAAAAATTTCAAAACTAAGATTGATAGATGTTTGTTCGGTAAGGGTATTAAGGGTTACGGAACCAAGACGGGTAGATGGAGTTAAGATACAGATCAGCCATGATCTAATTGAATGGTGGAACAGGCTTGAGGGGCTAAATGGCCTCCTCCTGTTCCTATGATGATATACGGTGATAGCCAAGTGTCTACAAGCAGCCCACAGTTGGTGCGATGATATGTACATCCACTCTCAGTAAAGGGATACCAGTAATTCCAATCGAGTTTCGGGCCCCTCTGACAAAGTTATGGTGTGAGTCCACTGGAATGGCTGTGGATTTTCAGGGCCAATTTCTTTATCGGTGGTGTTGGTTGAGTTAGGAACTTTGGCCAGGACACCCGGAGAATTCCCTGCTCTTCTTCAAAGACTGCCAATGGGATGTTTAACGAATAGGCCCTTGGTTTGACATGTGGAAATGTACTTGGAAATGTTTCAGATTGGGTTTGTCTGGGGAAGGGGAGAATAGATCCTCAGGAGGGGTTGGGAAACCCTCTGAACTTGTCTCTACATCAATAGAAACCACTTCAGTTGCACCATGTCGAAGCCCGATGTGAGAGCGTGTGGAATGCAGGCATTCACCCTCATGCTCAGTCACTAATTGGGACTGGAGCTGTAAGTGGATGAGATTGAGAAAGTGCAGACATGGATCAAGTAGAGGGACACCAGTGCTGGACTGACACGGCCTTCTTTCAGGGAAGGTGTCAATGCCTAGAATTTCAAAGTAAGAACTCTTCAGAAACCTTGGGTTCCCTGAATCTTTCTTACAGATGCAGCTCAGTGATACAAAGATACAGAATTGATGGGCAGGTAAAGACCAGCTGGTTTATCAAGCCTGCCCAACACTATGATGGCCAGACCATCATGGCTAAACACTTCTTCCCTCCCCCGACCTCCCCTCACACCTACTCCCGCAGCCATGTAATCTCCTGGGAGAGGCAGAAAACAGAAAAAGCCCTGGGCCAATAAGGGAAGAAAATACTCTTTAAAATTCCTCTCCGACTCCCTCAAGCAACAGAAACCAGTCCAGGAGATCACATGGACCAAGAGTTATCTCTAAAGACACTTACCTTCTGTATGATGCCTCAGTCAGCTCCCTCTTGAAAGCAGAGAGAGAGTCAGGACCCACCACACCAGCCAGCAACACATTCCAGAGGATCACAAATCTCTGGGAAAAGCAGAACCGCCCAACACCCAGTCTATTCCCACTCTCCCATAGTTTAAACTCCTGTCCCCTGGTCCTCCCCAATCTGTTAAACTGGAATAATCTATCAATAGGGACACTAACCAGACCTTTCATTATTTTATAGACCTCTATCAGGTCCCCTACTCTAAAGTAAATAGACCAAGGCCCCTGAGCTTATCGGGTAGCTGAGGTTCTTTAAGTTAGGAATCATTCTCCTCTGGACCTTTTCCAGGGCCACCACATCACCCACCATGAGGGGGGACCAAAACTGGGCACAGTACTTAGATACAGTCTGACCAGCAACCTGTATAGTGTCAAAATGGTGTCCTTTGATTTATGGATGCATTAATACATAATATTAATGAACCTTTAGTGATCTGTACACAATAACACCAAGATCTTTTCATTGTTCATCCTCTTTCAGTATTGTTCCCTGCAAATGATACACGTATTCTGTGTTGGGCCGACCAACATGCATGTCACTACATTTATCTAAATTGAACACCATTTGCCAATGAGTGGCCCACTCCCCCAGCACATCCAAATCATTTTGGATTTGATTGCACTCCTCTACCGTCTTAATCCTTGCACAGATTTTGGTGTCATCTGCAAACTCACTGACCATACTCCCAATATCGCTGTCCAGGTCATTAATACAGACCGTGAAGAGTAGAGGGCCTGGAACTGATCCCTGGTAACATGTCTCCAAGCTGAACAGCATCGGTTAACTACAACTTTTTGGCTGAGGGATTGGAGCCAATTCCTAATCCAGCTTGTCAAGTTTCTACTGATACCACAAGATTCGATCTTGTGAAGTAACCGAGTGTGAGACACCTTATCAAGGGCTTTCTGAACGTTCAGGTAGACAATGTCTGCCGTATTTCCCTCATCCACTACCCTAGTGACTTCCTCAAAAAACTCTATCAAATCTGTTAGTCGTGATCGATTTTTTCGGAAGCCGTGTTGTGAATTTCTAACGGCCCCTTCCCTTTCCCAGTGATCATAAAAGACATCTCTTAAGATCCCTTCTAGCATCTTCCCAATAATGGATGTCAGGCTGATAGGCCTGTAGTTCTCTGTCTCTGATTTGTCCCCGTTTTTGTAAATAGGAACCACATGAATGAGCTTCCAATCTAAGGGAACTATCCCTGTCTCCAGTGAACGATTGAAGATACAGGCAATGGGCTCACAGGGCACCTGTCCCATCTCTTTAACCATCCTTGGATGGATATTATCTGGACCTGGAGCCCAATTAATTTTGAGCTTTCCTAATCTATCCAAGATGACATTACAATCTATTTTAATATAAATAATGTTATTCAAACTAAACACCCCTCACCTGGAGCATAAGCATCATTTACAGGAGTATAGACTGATGTAAAATAGTAATTTAGCAGCTCTGCCATAACCTGAGAATCAGTTTCAATCTGCCCTACAGTATCCTTTACAGTCCTTTATGGTCTTCAGACTACTGACATAGCTAATAAAGCTTTTACTATTACTGCCACAATCATGCACCATTTTCTTTTCCAGAGATCTCTTCACTAATCTTATGGCTGTTTTTGTCATTTGTATTGCAGGAGATACCTTTCCCTGTTCTCCTGCAAGTTAAATGGCTTAAGAATATAGAATGCCTTCTGTTTCAATCAAATATGCCTTTGTACATTCCTCATCAACCATAATGGTTTTGTTTTACTATGTGCCCTTTTAACCTTTGGGACATATATGATTTCATTTGGTTTGTGAATGGTTTTAAATAGAACCCATTTGTCCTCAGTACTTGATTGCCTGTCTAGTAGGGTTGTCCAGTCAACTTTTGCCAGTTCTTCAGCCATTTTTGTAAAGTTAGCCCTCTTCAAATCTGGGACCAGCATTAGATGGGCTGCAGCCTTGGATTGGCCAATAAGATGAAATCTAATGATCAGAGCTGGCCAGATGTTCCCCACATGGAGGTTTGACACTGCATGAGGGTCACTGCTAAAAACCACTTCTCGAATGTGTTTATCCCTCATTGCCTCACCAACATGCTGTGTCAGGAAACAATCATTTAAGGTATCTCCAAAAGTCTCAGCTACTCTCCCCACTGCACTAAATGCTTCACCATTGGACCATTTAATACAAGGAATGTTGAAGTCTCCCATAATGCAAATTGGGCCAAGGCTCGAATCCTCAGCAATTTGTGAACAATGTTCCTCACCAGCTCAGGATGCCTGTCCTGGAGTCTATAACAGGTGCCAATCATAAACCTGGGGCCATTCACTTGGACTAATTGAATCCAAACTACTTCACCTATTGCTGACGTGCAGATTGTTTCTGACAAATAAGGCTACACCACCTCTCTTCTGACCTATTATACCTTCCTTATCTCTCTGTCCCTCTCCCCCTGTCCCTCTGTCTCCCTCTCTATCTCCTTGTCTCTCTCTCCCTGTCCCTTCTCTTCCTGTCTCTCTTTCTCTCCCAGTTCCATACTCTCTCCCTTTGTCTCCCTGTCCCTCTGTTTCCCTGAGCCTCTGTCTCCCTGTCCCTCTGTCTCCCTGTCCCATTCTCTCCCTTTCCCTGCCTCCCTGTCCCATTCTCTCCCTTTCCCTGTCTCCCTGTCCCATTCTCTCCCTTTCCCTGCCTCCCTGTCCCATTCTCTCCCTTTTCCTGTCTCCCTGTCCCATTCTCTCCCTTTCTCTGTCTCCCTGTCCCATTCTCTCCCTTTCCCTGTCTCCCTGTCCCATTCTCTCCCTTTTCCTGTCTCCCTGTCCCATTCTCTCCCTTTCCCTGTCTCCCTGTCCCATTTTCTCCCATTTCCTGTCTCCCTGTCCCATTCTCTCCCTTTCCCTGTCTCCCTGTCCCATTCTCTCCCTTTCCCTGTCTCCCTGTCCCATTTTCTCCCATTTCCTGTCTCCCTGTCCCATTCTCTCCCTTTTCCTGTCTCCCTGTCCCATTCTCTCCCTTTCCCTGTCTCCCTGTCCCATTCTTTCCCTTTCCCTGTCTCCCTGTCCCATTCTCGCCCTGTCCCATTCTCTTCCTGTCCCATTCTCTCCCTTTTCCTGTCTCCCTGTCCCATCTCTCCCTTTCCCTGTCCCATTCTTTCCCTTTTCCTGTCTCCCTGTCCCATTCTTTCCCTTTCCCAGTCTCCCTGTCCCATTCTCTCCCTTTCCCTATCCCATTCTTTCCCCTTCCCTGTCTCCCTGACCCATTCTCTCCCTTTCCCTGTCCCATTCTTTCCCTTTCCCTGCCTCCCGGTTCCATTCTTTCCCTTTCCCTGTCTCCCTGTCCCATTCTCTCCCTTTCCCTGTCTCCCTGTCCCATTCTTTCCCTTTCCCTGTCTCCCTGTCCCATTCTCGCCCTGTCCCATTCTCTCCCTGTCCCATTCTCTCCCTTTTCCTGTCTCCCTGTCCCATCTCTCCCTTTCCCTGTCCCATTCTTTCCCTTTCCCTGTCTCCCTGTCCCATTCTCTCCCTTTCCCTATCCCATTCGTTCCCCTTCCCTGTCTCCCTGACCCATTCTCTCCCTTTCCCTGTCCCATTCTTTCCCTTTCCCTGCCTCCCTGTCCCATTCTTTCCCTTTCCCTGTCTCCCTGTCCCATTCTCTCCTTTTCCCTGTCCCATTCTCTCCCTTTCCCTGTCTCCCTGTCCCATTCTCTCCCTTTCCCTATCCCATTCTCTCCCTTTCCCTGTCTCCCTGTCCCATTCTCTCCTTTTCCCTGTCCCATTCTCTCCCTTTCCCTGTCTCCCTGTCCCATTCTCTCCTTTTCCCTGTCCCATTCTCTCCCTTTCCCTGTCTCCCTATCCCATTCTCTCCCTTTCCCTGTCTCCCTGTCCCATTCTCTCCTTTTCCCTGTCCCATTCTCTACCTTTCCCTGTCTCCCTGTCCCATTCTCTCCTTTTCCCTGTCCCATTCTCTCCCTTTCCCTGTCTCCCTGTCCTATTCTCTCCTGGTCCTTGTGTGTGTGGATGTCAGATATGAAATGTGATCAATTTTTAAATTGCTCTGGACCCCATTGCAGCCTTGATCCAAACATGGACAAAAGAGCTGACTTCCAGAGGTGAGGTGAGAGTGACTGCCCTTGACATCAAGGCAGCATTTGACCGAGTGTGGCACCAAGGAGCCCTAGTAAAATTGAAGTCAATGGGAATCAGGGGGAAAACTCTCCAGTGGCTGGAGTCATACCTGGTACAAAGGAAGATGGGAGTGGTTGTTGGAGGCCAATCATCTTAGCCCCAGGGCATTGCTGCAGGAGTTCCTCAGGGCAGTGTCCTAGGCCCAACCATCTTCAGCTGCTTCATCAATGACCTTCCCTCCATCATAAGGTCAGAAATGGGGATGTTCACTGATGATTGCACAGTGTTCAGTTCCATTCGCAACCCCTCAGATAATGAAGCATTCCGAGCCGGCATGCAGCAAGACCTGGACAACATCCAGGCTTGGGCTCATAAGTGGCAAGTAACATTCGTGCCAGACAAGTGCCAGGCAATGACCATCTCCAACAAGAGAGAGTCTAACCACCTCCCCTTCACATTCAATGGCATTGCCATCGCTGAATCCCCCATCATCAACATCCTGGGGGTCACCATTGACCAGAAACTTAACTGGACCAGCCATATAAATACTGTGGCTACAAGAGCAGGTCAGAGGCTGGGTATTCTGTGGCGAGTGACTAACCTCCTGACTCCCCAAAGCCTTTCCACCATCTACAAGGCACAAGTCAGGAGTGTGATGGAATACTCTCCACTATCTGGATGAATGCAGCTCCAACAACACTCAAGAAGCTCGACACCACCCAGGACAAAGTAGCCCACTTGATTGGTACCCCATCCACCACCCTAAACATTCACTCCCTCCACCACCGGCGCACAGTGGCTGGTGTACCATCCACAGGATGCACTGCAACAAGTCATCAAGGCTTCTTTGTCAGCACCTCTCAAACTTCCACCAACTGGAAGGACAAGGGCAGCAGGCACATGGGAACATCATCACCTGCAAGTTCCCCTCCAAGTCACACACCATCCTGGCTTGAAAATATATCGGCCGTTCCTTCATCGTCACTGGGTCAAAATCCTGGAACTCCCTCCCTAACAGCACTGTGGGAGAACCTTCAATACAAGGTCTGTAGAGATTCAAGTAGAAACCCCACCACCACCTTCTCAAGGGGCAACTAGGGATGGGCAATAAATGCCGGCCTTGCCAGCGACGCCCACATTCAGAGAATGAATTTTTTAAAAATAAGACTGTTGACAGATGACATCTGAGGGCTGTGAGAAGGAAGTTACTTCACAGCAAATTGCTAAGGACCATCTTTCCAAAACATTCTGCGAGCCACAGGAATGTACAACTCCGCTCCCAAAAAACAGAAGAACTTCAGCAATGTGCGCTGGTTCCAACAACACAACACTTTGTGAGATTATTGGTATTTGACCTCGAGACTGACTGAACCCAATTACCTCAAGTTACTGTTTACAGAGGGTCAAATGGCCTGCGGCTGGCCACAAACAGCCATGCGATTTAATCAGGACAGTTTATTTCCCTCCCTGTAACATTTTCTGCGGAACACTATTGGACCAGACGACATACACAAAGAGTTTATTTCACAATTCTCAAAGGATAATTGGAGGACACGTAACGAGCAAAACAAACCTCCCTGTAGGCAGACAGCGTGTTGTTCTTGATATAACCCACGAGATTTTGTTATCTACGAGTTTCTGTGATAAGTATTTTATTTTTTTAAGAACACACTTCCATTGAGACAGCGACTCACATGGCATCAGGACATCCCAAAAGGCTCCACAACCAATGAAGTACTTTTTAAGTGCAGTCACTGTAGAAATGTAGCCTTGTCAATGGGTAATTACACAGAGTGTAATGGACACCTGTCAATGAGATATACAGAGTGTAATGGACACCTGTCAGTGAGATACACAGAGTGTAATGGACATCTGTCAGTGAGATACAGAGTGTAATGGACACCTGTCAGTGAGATACAGAATGTAATGGACACCTGTCAGTGAGATGCACAGAGTTTAATGGACAACTGTCAGTGAGATACGCAGATTGTAATGGACACCTGTCAGTGAGATACACAGAGTGTAATGGACACCTGTCAGTAAGATACACAGAGTGAAATGGACACCTGTCAGTGAGATACAGAGTGTAATGGACACCTGTCAGTGAGATACACAGAGTGTAATGGACACCTGTCAGTGAGATACACCGAGTGTAATGGACACCTGTCAGTGAGATACACAGAGTGTAATGGACAGCTGTCAGTGAGATACACCGAGTGTAATGGACACCTGTCAGTGAGATACACAGAGTGAAATGGACACCTGCCAGTGAGATATGAAGACGGTAATGGACACCTGTCAGTGAGATACACAGAGTGTAATAGACACCTGTCAGTGAGATACACAGAGTGTAATGGACAGCTGTCAGTGAGATACACAGCGTGTAATGGACACCTGTCAGTAAGATACACAGAGTGAAATGGACACCTGTCAGTGAGATACACAGAGTGTAATGGACACCTGTCAGTGAGATACACAGAGAGTAATGGACACCTGTCAGTGAGATACACAGAGTGTAATGGACATCTGTCAGTGAGATACAGAGTGTAATGGACACCTGTCAGTGAGATACACAGAGTGTAATGGTCACCTGTCAGTGAGATACAGAGTGTCATGGACAACTGTCAGTGAGATACACAGAGTGAAATGGACACCTGTCAGTGAGATACAGAGTGTAATGGACACCTGTCAGTGAGATACACAGAGTGTAATGGACACCTGTCAGTGAGATACACAGAGTGTAATGGACACCTGTCAGTAAGATACACAGAGTGAAATGGACACCTGTCAGTGAGATATGCAGACGGTAATGGACACCTGTCAGTGAGATACAGAGTGTAATGGACACCTGTCAGTGAGATACGCAGATTGTAATGGACACCTGTCAGTGAGATACACAGAGTGTAATGGACACCTGTCAGTAAGATACAGAGAGTGAAATGGACACCTGTCAGTGAGATATGCAGACGGTAATGGACACGTGACAGTGAGATACACAGAGTGTAATGGACACCTGTCAGTGAGATACAGAGTGTAATGGACACCTGTCAGTGAGATACACAGAGTGTAACGGACACCTGTCAGTGAGATACAAAGAGTGTAATGGACAGCTGTCAGTGAGATACAGAGTGTAATGGACACCTGTCAGTGAGATATACAGAGTGTAATGGACACCTGTCAGTGAGATACAGAGTGTAATGGACACCTGTCAGTGAGATACAGAGTGTAATGGACACCTGTCAGTGAGATACGCAGATTGTAATGGACACCTGTCAGTGAGATACACAGAGTGTAATGGACACCTGTCAGTAAGATACAGAGAGTGAAATGGACACCTGTCAGTGAGATATGCAGACGGTAATGGACACGTGACAGTGAGATACACAGAGTGTAATGGACACCTGTCAGTGAGATACAGAGTGTAATGGACACCTGTCAGTGAGATACACAGAGTGTAACGGACACCTGTCAGTGAGATACAAAGAGTGTAATGGAAAGCTGTCAGTGAGATACAGAGTGTAATGGACACCTGTCAGTGAGATATACAGAGTGTAATGGACACCTGTCAGTGAGATACACTGAGTGTAATGGACACCTGCCAGTGAGATACAGAATGTAATGAACACCTGTCAGTGAGATACACAGAGGGTAATGGACACCAGTCAGTGAGATACACAGAGTGTAATGGACAGCTGTCAGTGAGATACACAGAGTGTAATGGACACCTGTCAGTGAGATACACTGAGTGTAATGGACACCTGTCAGTGAGATACACAGAGTGTAATGGACACCTGCCAGTAAGATACACAGAGTGAAATGGACACCTCGTCAGTGAGATACGCAGATTGTAATGGACACCTGTCAGTGAGATACACAAAGTGTAATGGACACCTGTCAGTCAGATACACAGAGTGAAATGGACACCTGTCAGTGAGATATGCAGACGGTAATGGACACCTGTCGGTGTGATACACAGAGTGTAATTGTCACCTGTCGGTGAGATACGCAGATTGTAATGGACACCTGTCAGTGAGATACACAGAGTGTAATGGACACCTGTCAGTAAGATACACAGAGTGAAATGGACACCTGTCAGTGAGATACACAGAGTGTAATGGACACCTGTCAGTGAGATACACAGAGTGTAATGGTCACCTGTCAGTGAGATACACAGAGTTTAATGGACAACTGTCAGTGAGATACGCAGATTGTAATGGACACCTCTGTCAGTGAGATACACCAAGTGTAATGAACACCTGTCAGTGAGATACACAGAGTGTAATGGTCACCTGTCGGTGAGGTACACAGAGTGTAATGGACACCTGTTGGTGAGATACACAGAGTATAATGTTCACCTGTCGGTGGGATACACAGAGTGTAATGGACACCTGTCGGTGTGATACACAGAGTGTAATCGTCACCTGTCGGTGAGATACACAGAGTGTAATGGACACCTTCGGTGAGATACACAGAGTATAATGTTCACCTGTTGGTGGGATACACAGAGTGTAATGGACACCTGTCGGTGAGATACACAGAGTGTAATGGACACCAGTCGGTGAGATACACAGAGTGTAATGGACACCTGTCGGTGAGATGCACGGAGTGTAATGGTCACCTGTCGGTGAGATACACGGAGTGTAATGGACACCTGTTGGTGAGATACACAGAGTGTAATGGTCACCTGTCGGTGAGATACACAGAGTGTAATGTTCACCTGTCGGTGGGATACACAGAGTGTAATGGACACCTGTCAGTGAGATACAGAGTGTAATGGACACCTGTCAGTGAGATACACAGAGTGTAACGGACACCTGTCAGTGAGATACAAAGAGTGTAATGGACAGCTGTCAGTGAGATACACAGAGTGTAATGGACACCTGTGAGTAAGATACACAGAGTGAAATGGACACCTGCCAGTGAGATATGCAGACGGTAATGGACACCTGTCAGTGAGATACACAGAGTGTGATGGACACCTGTCAGTGAGATACAGAGTGTAATGGACACCTGTCAGTGAGATACAGAGTGTAATGGACACCTGTCAGTGAGATACACAGAGTGTAATGGACACCTGTCGGTGAGATGCACGGAGTGTAATGGACACCTGTCAGTGAGATACACGGAGTGTAATGGACACCTGTCGGTGAGATACACAGAGTGTAATGTTCACCTGTCGGTGGGATACACAGAGTGTAATGGACACCTGTCGGTGAGATATACAGAGTGTAATGGTCACCTGTCGGTGAGATACACAGAGTGTAATGGACACCTGTCGGTGAGATATACAGAGTGTAATGGTCACCTGTCGGTGAGATATACAGAGTGTAATGGTCACCTGTCGGTGAGATACACAGAGTGTAATGGACACCTGTCGGTGAGATACACAGAGTGTAATGGACACCTGTCGGTGAGATACACAGAGTGTAATGGACACCTGTCGGTGAGATACACAGAGTGTAATGGACACCTGTCGGTGAGATACACAGACTGTAATGGACACCTGTCAGTGAGATACACAGAGTGTAATGGACACCTGTCAGTGAGATACACAGACTGTAATGGACACCTGTCAGTGAGATACACAGAGTGTAATGGACACCTGTCAGTGAGATACGCAGAGAGTAATGGACACCTGTTGGTGAGATACACAGAGAGTAATGGACACCTGTCAGTGAGATACACAGAGAGTAATGGACACCTGTCAGTGAGATACACAGAGTGTAATGGACACCTGTCAGTGAGATACACAGAGTGTAATGGACACCTGTTGGTGAGATACACAGAGAGTAATGGACACCTGTCAGTGAGATACACAGAGAGTAATGGACACCTGTCAGTGAGATACACAGACTGTAATGGACACCTGTCAGTGAGATACACAGAGTGTAATGGACACCTGTCAGTGAGATACGCAGAGAGTAATGGACACCTGTTGGTGAGATACACAGAGAGTAATGGACACCTGTCAGTGAGATACACAGAGAGTAATGGACACCTGTCAGTGAGATACACAGAGAGTAATGGACACCTGTCGGTGAGATACACAGAGAGTAATGGACACCTGTTGGTGAGATACACAGAGAGTAATGGACACCTGTCAGTGAGATACGCAGAGAGTAATGGACACCTGTCGGTGAGATACACAGAGAGTAATGGACACCTGTTGGTGAGATACACAGAGAGTAATGGACACCTGTCAGTGAGATACACAGAGAGTAATGGACACCTGTCAGTGAGATACACAGAGAGTAATGGACACCTGTCAGTGAGATACACAGAGAGTAATGGACACCTGTCAGTGAGATACACAGAGAGTAATGGTCACCTGTCAGTGAGATACACAGAGTGTAATGGTCACCTGTCAGTGAGATAGTCATGATGTGGAGATGCCGGTGATGGACTGGGGTTGACAATTGTAAACAATTTTACAACACCAAGTTATAGTCCAGCAATTTTATTTTAAATTCACAAGCTTTCGGAGGCTTCCTCCTTCGTTCCCTGACGAAGGAGGAAGCCTCCGAAAGCTTGTGAATTTAAAATAAAATTGCTGGACTATAACTTGGTGTTGTAAAATTGTTTACAATTGTCAGTGAGATACACAGAGTGTAATGTTGGTGGCACAGTGACTGCGTGGAACGAGTTCCGATTGGTGCAGCTCCTCCTGTTCCTGATCTTATGGAATGCTACTTGGAGGAAGGAAGAATCTGATGCTCAGCCATCTCCAAACTCACCGAGATCTATCAGACGAACTTCATTATCAGTTAAACAATGGGTCGTCTTTTAAGGAGCCAGGTGGAGGACCAGCAGTTGCTTGGTAAGAAACAGAAAGCTCGGATTTAGGTGGAGCGATCCAGCTTGGCACAAATGCCGAATTCTTCTGTTTTTAGAGCAGGCATATTTTAGGTATTACAGTGAACCTCTTTTGGTCTCTCAATTAAAGTGTGGTGCAGGAATTTGCCACTGTCAAACTGCAAAGTGGCTCTCCCAGTACAGTCCCTCTCCCAGTACAGTCCCTCTCCCAGTACAGTCCCTCTCCCAGTACAGTCCCTATCCCAGTAGAGTCCCTATACCAGTACAGTCCCTCTCCCAGTACAGTCCCTATCCCAGTACAGTCCCTCTTCCAGTACATTCCCTCTCCCAGTACAGTCCCTATCCCAGTACAGTCCCTCTCCCAGTACAGTCCCTCTCCCAGTACAGTCCCTATCCCAGTACAGTCCCTATCCCAGTACAGTCCCTATAACCGTACAGTCCCTCTCCCAGTACAGTCCCTATCCCAGTACAGTCCCTCTCCCAGTATAGTCTCTCTCCCAGTACAGTCCCTATCCCAGTACAGTCCCTCTCCCAGTACAGTCCCTATCCCAGTACAGTCCCTATTCCAGTACAGTCCCTATCCCAGTACAGTCCCTCTCCCAGTACAGTCCCTATCCCAGTACAGTCCCTATTCCAGTACGACCCCTCTATCAGTACACCCGCCCTCCCAGTACAGCACTTTTCCCATTACACCCGCTCTCCCAGTACAGCCCTCCCTCAGTACAACCCCTCTCCCAGTACAGCTCCTCTCCCAGTCTCCCAGTACAGCCCCTCTCCCAGTGCAGTCCCTCTCCGAGTACAGCCCATTTCTCATTACACCCCCTCTGCCAGTACATCCCCTCTGCCAGTACAGTCCCTCTCCCAGTATAGTCTCTCTCCCAGTACAGTCCCTATCCCAGTACAGCCACTCTCCCAGTACAGCCCCTCTCCAAGCAAAGCCTCTCTCCCAGCACAGCCTCACTCCCATTACAGTCTCTATGCTAGTACAGCCCCTCTCCCAGTGCAACCCCACTCCCAATACAGCCCCTCTCCCAGTACAACGTATCTCCCAATACAGCCCCTCTCCCAGTACAATGTCTCTCCCAATACAGCCCCTCTCCCAGTACAACGTCTCTCCCAATACAGCCCCTCTCCCAGTACAACGTCTCTCCCAATACAGCCCCTCTCCCAGTACAACGTCTCTCCCAATACAGCCCCTCTCCCAGTACAACGTCTCTCCCAATACAGCCCCTCTCCCAGTACAACGTCTCTCCCAATACAGCCCCTCTCCCATTCTATCTCCCAGTCATAAAATCATAGAATGGTTACGGCACAGAAGGAGGCCATTCGGCCCAAGAAGCCCATGCCGTCTCTTTGTAAGAGCAATCCAATTACTCCCATTCCCCCGTTCTTTCCCCGTAGCCCTACAAATTTTTTCCCTTCAAGTATTTCTCCAATTCCTTTTGGAAAGCCACGAATGAATCTGCTACCCCCATCCTTTCAGGCAGCACATTCCCAATCATAGCTACTCGCTGCCTAAAAATATTTTTCCCCACGCCTTAAATCTGTGTCCTCTGGTTCTCGACCCTTCCGCCAATGGGAACAGTTTCTCTTTGTTTACTTTATCTAAACCCCTCATGATTTTGAACATGTCTATCAAATCTCTTCTCAAACTTCTCTGCTCTAAGGAGAACAACCCCAGCTTCTCCAGTCTATCCACGTAACTGAAGTCCCTCATCCCTGGAATCATTCCAGTAAATCTTTTCTGCACTCTCTCTAAGGCCTTCACATCTTTCCTAAAGTCTAAGTGACTGTTAATTCTGTCCCGGAATATTGTTTCTAAAAGTTTCCCCACCACCGAGGTTAAACTGACTGGCCTGTAGTTGCTGGGTTTATCCTTACACCTTTTTTTGAACAAGGGTGTAACATTTGCAATTCTCCAGTCTCCTGGCACCACCCCATATCTAAGGATGTTTGGAAGATTATGGCCAGTACCTCCGAAATTTCCACCCTTACTTCCCTCAGCAACCTAGGATGCATCCCATCTGGACCTTGTGACTTATCTACTTTAAGTACAGCCAGCCTTTCCAGTACCTCCTCTTTATCAAGTTTTAATCCAGTATCTCAACTACATCTTCCTTTACTGTGACTTTAGCAGCATCTTCTTCTTTGATAAAGACAGATGCAAAGTACTCATTTCGTACCTCAGCCATCCCCTCTGCCTCCATGCGTAGGTCTCCTTTATGGTCCCTAATTGACCCTTCCCCTCCTCTTACTACGTGCTTACTATTTATATGCCAATAGAAGATTTTTGGATTCCCTTTGAAGTTAGCCGCCAGTCTAATCTCACACTCTCCCTCTGCCCCTCTTCTCTGAACTTTCTATATTCAGCCTGGTTCTCACTTGTGTTATCAAACTGACATCTGTCATACGCCCCTTTTTCTGTTTCATTTTACTATCTCTTTCCTCATCCAGGGAGCTCTGGCTTTGGTTGGCCTACCTTTCCCCATAATGGGAATGTTCCCAGACTGTAACTGAACCATCTCCTCTTTAAAGGCCGCCTATTATTCGATTACACTTTCGCCTGCCAATCTTTGATTCCAATTTACCCGGGCCAGATCCGTTCTCAACCCATTGAAATTGGCCCTCCTCCAATTAAGTATTTTTACTCTAGATTGCTCCTTGTCCTTTTCCATATCTAATCTAAACCTTATGATACAATGATCACTGTTCCTTAAATGTTCCCCACTGACACTTGCTCCACTTGGCCCACCTCATTCCTCAGAACCAGATCCAGCAATGCCTCGTTGGGCCGGAAACATACTGATCAAGAAAGTTCTCCTGAACGCACTTCAGAAATTCCTCCCCCCCAACTTTGCCCTTTACACTATTTCTATCCCAGTCCATATTAGGATAGTTGAAATCCCCCATTATCACTACTCTATAGTTCTTGCACCTCTCTGTAAATTTCCTGCAAGTTTGCTCCTCTATATCCTTTCCATTATTTGGTGGCCTATAGAATACACCCAGTAGTGTAATGGCACCTCTATTGTTTCTTAACTCTAAACAAACAGAGTTAAGAAATAATGGAATACAGTACAGCCCATTTCCCAGTACAGCCCTGCTCCCAATAAAGCCCCTCTGCCAGTTCAGCCCATCTTGTAGTACAACACATCTCCCAGTTCAGCCCATCTCCCAGTTCATCCCATCTCCCAGTTCAGCCCATCTCCCAGTTCATCCCATCTCCCAGTACAGCCCATCTCCCAGTACAGCCCCTCTCCCAGCAAACCTCCTCTCCTAGTACAGTCCATTACAATAATAAAATTGCAAATGTCAATTAAAATTGGATCCCTTTGCTTTAATTGTACATAGATTTCCTTTTGTTTTAAATCTCCAAGCATGCATCAATATCTATTTATTGCACAACATAGGAGCCCTACTCCCAGTACATCCTTGTCCCAGTACAGCCCCATCTCAGTACAGCCATCTCCCAGTGCAGCCCCACTCACAGTACAGCCCCAACCCAGTATGGCCCAACTCCCAGCACAGCCTCTCTTTCATTACAGCCACTCCACCAGTACAGCCAATCTCGCAGTGCACTCCCTCTCCCAGTAACACCCCTCTCGCAGGCACTCCCTCTCCCAGTAACACCCACCTCCCAGTAATGCCCCTCCCCCAGGAACACCCCGCTCCCAGTAACACCCCTCTCCCAGTAACACCCCTCTCCCAGTAACACCCCTCTCCCAGTAACGCCCCTCTCCCAGTAACGCCCCTCTCCCAGTAACACCCCTCCCCCAGTAACGCCCCTCTCCCAGTAACGCCCCTCCCCCAGTAACACCCCTCCCCCAGTAACACCCCTCCCCCAGTAACGCCCCTCTCCCAGTAACGCCCCTCCCCCAGTAACACCCCTCCCCCAGTAACGCCCCTCTCCCAGTAACGCCCCTCTCCCAGTAACGCCCCTCTCCCAGTAACACCCCTCCCCCAGTAACGCCCCTCTCCCAGTAACGCCCCTCCCCCAGTAACACCCCTCCCCCAGTAACGCCCCTCCCCCAGTAACGCCCCTCTCCCAGTAACGCCCCTCCCCCAGTAACACCCCTCTCCCAGTAACGCCCCTCCCCCAGTAACACCCCTCCCCCAGTAACGCCCCTCTCCCAGTAAAGCCCCTCTCCCAGTAACACCCCTCCCCCAGTAACACCCCTCCCCCAGTAACATCCCTCTCCCAGTAAAGCCCCTCTCCCAGTAACGCTCCTCTCCCAGTAACACCCCTCCCCCAGTAAAGCCCCTCTCCCAGTAACGCCCCTCCCCCAGTAACACCCCTTTCCCAGTATTGCCCATTTCCCCCTGTACTGCCTCTTTCCTTGTACAGTCCCTCACCGTATACAGCCGCTCTCACAGTACACCTCCTCTCACAGTACAGTCCTTCTCGCATCGCACAACCCCTCACCAAATTCAGACCCTCACTCAGCACATCCCCTCTCCTAGTGCAGTCCCTCTCCAGGTACAGTCCCTATCCCAGTACAGCCTCTATCCTAACACAGCTCTTAACCAGTACAGTCTATTCCAGTACAGTCTATCCCAATACAGTCTATCCCAGGACAGACCCTCTCCAAATACGTCCCCTCGCCCTTTACCTCCCATATCCCAGGACAACTCCTCTCCCAATGCATCCACTCTCCCAGAAATCGCCTCTCCCAGAACATCCCCACTCCCAGAACATCCGCCCTCCCTGTACAACGTCTCTCAAAGTACAGCCCGTCTCCCAGTACCTTCCCTCTCCCAGTACCTTCCCTCTCCCAGTACATTCTGCAGCACCAGCGTTCTGGCCATTTTTATGAATCATATTTTAAATCCAATACCCCCAAGAAAGAACTGTACTGTTTGGCAAGCTTGTGGGAGTGGCTTAGAGAACAGGATTGACTGGCAGGAGTTTCGAGCCAGGCGAACCGGACTAAGGTGCATTCATATATAAGATGGACATTTCACACTGGTGGGAGGGAACCCAGGCCGATTGACGTCATCACCATTTAACATGATAACTGGGAACAATACCCCGAGAGGGAACTCAGAGACACTCAGTCCCAACCGAAACTGGTGGAAGGCAGGAGATGGCCGGGCCATTGTCTTCCAGGAGAGAAGCCAGTTGAGCAAGATCGGTTTGAGATCGAAACCCATTACCTGCTAATGGGGGCCATCAACTCAGGAAACCCCAGACACCCAGTAATCAGCACCCACTGTCTCTCCAGGGGCAAGGCCTGGGAGTGGGATAACGAAATAGCATTTTTCACAAAGATTTCAAAGGTTCTGAGTCACTCCAGGCCACGGGGAGGGGCCAGACAGATCAGCTGAGTCAATACATCGATCAGAATTGGTGAGATAAAAGGGGATGGGTTTTGGGGATATCAGGAGCAGTTTGGCAAAAGTTCCGGGCTCGGCTCTGCTCTCTGCTCGGGAACATCGCCAGAAGCTGAGCGCTGCTCTTCATCCCTCATCAACGGACCTCGACTCAAACTGGAACTTGGACACTGCGTCGGCGGTACGGAACCAGGAGCGAGACGTGCAGGAAAAAACTGCAAGCAACAACGGGCAATCGGGGTGAGCACATTGCCTGCGCTACACATCCACAAGACCACTGAGCTGTGTGAGGGGGTGATTGTAAGTCCCAACCAAACCTTCGAGGGTTTTAGTGCTGGGGGGAGGGGGGTCCTGTGTTAGTTTATTTCACGGGGGGGCGGGGGTTCTCTTATTAGGCCGTGGTAATTGAGCACGGTCGGGCTTATTAGACAAGCCAGGGTTGTACTGTTTGTACTGTTTACTAGTGTTATTGTTAATCTTATTAAACACAATACGGTTGAGCCCGAAATCGTGTGTCGGAGTCTGATCTGTCCTTAGAATCCCTATCACTCAGAACTTATAGTAAAAGGTGTGTTTTCGGCACGCCCGAGAAAACCACTTACAATTCCCTCCCCCGGTACAGCCCCTCCCCTGGTACAGCCGCTCTCCCAGTACAGCCGCTCTCCCAGTACAGCCGCTCTCCCAGTACAGCCCCTCTCCCAGTACAGCCCCTCTCCCAGTACAGCCGCTCTCCCAGTACAGCCCCTCTCCCAGTACAGCCCCTCTCCCAGTACAGCCGCTCTCCCAGTACAGCCGCTCTCCCAGTACAGCCCTTCTCCCAGTATCTTCCCACTCCCAGAACATCCGCTGTCCCAGTTCAACCCTCACCCAGTACAGCCCATTACTCAGTTCAGCCCCTCTCCCATTCAGCCCCTCTCCCATTCAGCCCCTCTCCCATTCTGGCCCCATTCCCATTCAGGCCCCATTCCCAGTACAGCCACTCTCCCAGTACGTCCCCTATATCAGTCCATCCCCTGTCCCAGTACAGTCCATTCCCCAGTAAAGCCTCTCTCTCAGTCCTTTCCCTCTCCCAGAACCTTCCCTCGCCCAGAATGTAACCTCTCCCATTATGAC
This sequence comes from Heptranchias perlo, assembly GCF_035084215.1. NCBI lineage: Eukaryota > Metazoa > Chordata > Chondrichthyes > Hexanchiformes > Hexanchidae > Heptranchias > Heptranchias perlo. The sequence continues at coordinate 2,404,263 of NC_090351.1, forward strand.
CCCTCTCTCAGTATGGCCCCTCTTCCAGTTCATTTCCTCTCCCAGGCCATTCCCTTTCCCGGTACCTTCCCTCACCCAGTAAGTAACCTCCCCCAGTACAGCCTCTCTCACAGTACAGCCTCTCTCACAGTACAGCCCCTCCCTTAGTACTTTCCCTCTCCCAGTCATTCCCTCTCCTAGTACATTCCCTGTTCCAGCATGGCCCCTCTCCCAGTACATTGCCCCTAATGTGCATTTTTTGTGTGAAATGGCAAAGCTAAAGTGACAATAATTGATCTTATTAAATGCACCTCACTGTACCTGCCCTGGGAGTGTTTGATGGGACAGTGTAGAGGGAGCTTTACTCTGTATCTAACCCGTGCTGTACCTGCCCTGGGAGTGTTTGATGGGACAGTGTAGAGGGAGCTTTACTCTGTATCTAACCCGTGCTGTACCTGCCCTGGGAGTGTTTGATGGGACAGTGTAGAGGGAGCTTTACTCTGTATCTAACCTGTGCTGTACCTGCCCTGGGAGTGTTTGATTGGACTCTGTGCTCTACCCACTCTGGGAGTGCTTGATACTGAGACTGGGGGCTAAATTTTAACTGAGAGCTGGTAAGGGACCGGTGGGGTGGGGGTTGTGAAGCTTATCAAGTGCACAACCCGGAAGGTAAGTGGGATTGTCACAATTAATGAGGCCAATCAGTGGCACTTCTGGGTTTCGTGCCTGGCATCCAGGCTGATTGACAGACTGGCTGGCTGTCGGTCAGGAAGGCCTGATGGGGTGGGGGGGGTGGGTGGGGGGGGGGGGGGGTGTGGCCGGCAAGAAGATCGGGGGGGGGGGGACCGGGTAGAAGATGGCGGGGGGGGACCGGGGAGAAGATCAGGAGGGGGCCGGGGAGAAGATCAGGAGGGGGTAGCAGGAAGAAGATTGGAGGGGGATAGACCGGGGAGAAGATCGGGGGGGGCGGGGTACGGGGAGAAGATGGCGTGGGTGAGGACAAGGAAAAGAGCTGTGGGGGGGGGGGTGCCAGGGAGAAGATCAGGGAGGAAGGGAGGCCAGGGAGAAGAGCAGGGTTGGGGAGGAGAGCAGCAGGGGTGGCGGAGAGAAGATCGGGGGGGTTCTGAGGAAGAGATCGGGGGGTGCTGAGGAAGAGATTTGCTGACTGAGAAGAAGATCGGAGGTCACTGGAGGTCGAATGAAGAATCGGAGGTAGGTGGGGTCTACCATGAGGGTTGGGTTTCACCATCGGGAGGCTGGGGTGGATTGATCGTGGGGGTCCTGTGGGCCAGATGAGTTTGTTGGGCCTGGATGAGGTACTCCTGCTTCTCCGGCCCACAAGCAGTGCAATAAAAACACTCACCTCATGGATCCAGCCCTTCCCGCCTGCTTTCACCTGACGTGAATGGGAAGCGAAGGGAAACCTGAACTGGTAAGGTTATTCCAATACACAAAATATTAAATACCTCAAGTATCTCAGTGAGGTACATTGCCCTTTTAAGTATTGGCCCGCCGGATTTAAGTGGGGGCGGGATTTCCTGCTGTCTGCTCTCCACATGCAGACAAACCTGCCTGGGTTAAACCCAGAAGCAGGCGAGTTGGAGCCAGGATGCGGTCCCGCTCTGAAGTAGAGTATTTTTACCTCCCACCTGCTCCCAACCCACCCGTTCTTGGGGGTTCAAAGATACCCCGGGTACCTGAAATGGACCAGCACTGACATTGTTCCCCTTGATAAGCAGATATTTTTCAAAAAGTCATAGTGCCTGCTCTAACATTCCATGTTTCACAATCCTACAGCCCGCGGGACATATACTAGCCCACTGCTCAATGACCCTGTTAGTAATTTCAAGGGCTGACCTCTTTCAAGTGTCTGCTCCTGATTGTAGACACACGGAATCCTTGAATGAATGAATAAATTGGGCCTGCGTGTCACAGGTTTGCATTTGGATCAACAGTTTATAGAAATCCTCTGCCCAGCATAAACGTTTTGAGGTGTTTGTTATGGTTCGATTCTTATGCTGTACAAACTAACAGACCATGTGTGGCCTGAGGGAAGATTATAATCTTTAGCAATATACGCAGGAACAAGGGCTTTGGGTAATCACCAATTTCAAGATCGGAGAAGGTGGAACAAGTTGCTGGTTTTCCAATGTATCACAGTTGCTTTTCATTAACTCTCCAACACACTAAGGCCCATCCCCTTCGAGCAGAGCCAAGCACACTCCACCAAGTCCAGCTAGTCTGACGCGAGACACTGAATGGTTCTGAGAACCAAGCATTCTATGTAAACACAGCAGACAAACAAATGACTGGAATTCAGCTCAAACACAGTCACTGCTGACATCATGAACTGTTTCGTGTTAACCCTTACGGTTCATAAACCAAGGAGAGCTGCTCATCAGAATTATTCATACTCACCTCTGGTCCTCAGGATCACTCCCAACCATTTCACTCTTATCCTTCATGGAATTCTCAACAAGTTCATATTTTCCTATATTTCACTCATTGACCAGTGCCAATTAGCTGCTCTCCATATCACTGAAAGGTGAACAATATGCCGATATCTATCTCACTGACAGTTATCCATTACACTCTGTGTATCTCACTGACAGTTATCCATTACACTCTGTGTATCTCACTGACAGTTATCCATTACACTCTGTGTATCTCACTGACAGGTGTCCATTACTCTCTGTGTATCTCACTGACAGGTGTCCATTACTCTCTGTGTATCTCACTGACAGCTGTCCATTACACTCTGCGTATCTCACTGACTGGTGTCCATTACACTCTGTGTATCTCACTGACAGGTGTCCATTACACTCTGTGTATCTCACTGACAGGTGTCCATTACAGTCTGTGTATCTCACTGACAGGTGTCCGTTACAGTCTGTGTATCTCACTGACAGGTGTCCATTACAGTCTGTGTATCTCACTGACAGCTGTCCATTACACTCTGTGTATCTCACTGACAGGTGTCCATTACACTCTGTGTATCTCACTGACAGGTGTCCATTAAAGTCTGTGTATCTCACTGACAGCTGTCCATTACACTCTGTGTATCTCACTGACAGGTGTCCATTAAAGTCTGTGTATCTCACTGACAGCTGTCCATTACTCTCTGTGTATCTCACTGACAGGTGTCCATTACCCTCTGTGTATCTCACTGACAGGTGTCCATTACACTCTGTGTATCTCACTGACAGGTGTCCATTACACTCTGTGTATCTCACTGACAGCTGTCCATTACACTCTGTATCTCACTGACAGGTGACCATCACACTCTGTGTATCTCACTGACAGGTGTCCATTACACTCTGTGTATCTCACTGACCGGTGTCCATTACTCTCTGTGTATCTCACTGACAGCTGTCCATTACTCTCTGTGTATCTCACTGACAGGTGTCCATTACACTCTGTGTATCTCACTGACAGGTGTCCATTACACTCTGTGTATCTCACTGACAGGTGTCCATTACAGTCTGTGCATCTCACTGACAGGTGTCCATTACAGTCTGTGTATCTCACTGACAGCTGTCCATTACACTCTGTGTATCTCACTGACAGGTGTCTATTGCACTCTGTGTATCTCACTGACAGGTGTCCATTAAAGTCTGTGTATCTCACTGACAGCTGTCCATTACACTCTGTGTATCTCACTGACAGATGTCCATTACTCTCTGTGTATCTCACTGACCGGTGTCCATTACCCTCTGTGTATCTCACTGACAGGTGTCCATTACACTCTGTGTATCTCACTGACAGGTGTCCATTACACTCTGTGTATCTCACTGACAGCTGTCCATTACACTCTGTATCTCACTGACAGGTGACCATTACACTCTGTGTATCTCACTGACAGGTGTCCATTACACTCTGTGTATCTCACTGACCGGTGTCCATTACTCTCTGTGTATCTCACTGACAGCTGTCCATTACTCTCTGTGTATCTCACTGACAGGTGTCCATTACTCTCTGTGTATCTCACTGGCAGGTGTCCATTACTCTCTGTGTATCTCACTGACAGCTGTCCATTACTCTCTGTGTATCTCACTGACAGGTGTCCATTACTCTCTGTGTATCTCACTGACAGGTGTCCATTACACTCTGTGTATCTCACTGACTGGTGTCCATTACACTCTGTGTATCTCACTGACAGGTGTCCATTACACTCTGTATCTCACTGACAGCTGTCCATTACACTCTGTGTATCTCACTGACAGGTGACCATTACACTCTGTGTATCTCACTGACAGGTGTCCATTACACTCTGTGTATCTCACTGACCGGTGTCCATTACACTCTGTGTATCTCACTGACAGGTGTCCATTACTCTCTGTGTATCTCACTGACAGCTGTCCATTACTCTCTGTGTATCTCACTGACAGGTGTCCATTACTCTCTGTGTATCTCACTGACAAGTGTCCATTACTCTCTGTGTATCTCACTGACAGCTGTCCATTACTCTCTGTGTATCTCACTGACAGGTGTCCATTACTCTCTGTCTATCTCACTGACAGGTGTCCATTACTCTCTGTCTATCTCACTGACAGCTGTCCATTACACTCTGTGTATCCCACTGACAGCTGTCCATTACACTCTGTGTATCTCACTGACAGCTGACCATTACTCTCTGTGTATCTCACTGACAGCTGTCCATTACCCTATGTGTATCTCACTGACAGCTGTCCATTACTCTCTGTGTATCTCACTGACAGCTGTCCATTGCATTCTGTGTATCTCACTGACAGGTGTCCATTACTCTCTGTGTATCTCACTGACAGCTGTCCATTACACTCTGTGTATCTCACTGACAGGTGACCATTACTCTCTGTGTATCTCACTGACAGCTGTCCATTGCATTCTGTGTATCTCACTGACAGGTGTCCATTACTCTCTGTGTATCTCACTGACAGGTGTCCATTACTCTCTGTGTATCTCACTGACAGGTGTCCATTACTCTCTGTGTATCTCACTGACAGCTGTCCATTACTCTCTGTGTATCTCACTGACAGGTGTCCATTACTCTCTGTGTATCTCACTGACAGGTGTCCATTACACTCTGTGTATCTCACTGACTGGTGTCCATTACACTCTGTGTATCTCACTGACAGGTGTCCATTACACTCTGTATCTCACTGACAGCTGTCCATTACACTCTGTGTATCTCACTGACAGGTGACCATTACACTCTGTGTATCTCACTGACAGGTGTCCATTACACTCTGTGTATCTCACTGACCGGTGTCCATTACACTCTGTGTATCTCACTGACAGGTGTCCATTACTCTCTGTGTATCTCACTGACAGCTGTCCATTACTCTCTGTGTATCTCACTGACAGGTGTCCATTACTCTCTGTGTATCTCACTGACAAGTGTCCATTACTCTCTGTGTATCTCACTGACAGCTGTCCATTACTCTCTGTGTATCTCACTGACAGGTGTCCATTACTCTCTGTCTATCTCACTGACAGGTGTCCATTACTCTCTGTCTATCTCACTGACAGCTGTCCATTACACTCTGTGTATCCCACTGACAGCTGTCCATTACACTCTGTGTATCTCACTGACTGGTGTCCATTACACTCTGTGTATCTCACTGACAGGTGTCCATTACACTCTGTGTATCTCACTGACAGGTGTCCATTACACTCTGTGTATCTCACTGACAGGTGTCCATTACCCTCTGTGTATCTCACTGACAGGTGTCCATTACACTCTGTGTATCCCACTGACAGCTGTCCATTACACTCTGTGTATCTCACTGACTGGTGTCCATTACACTCTGTGTATCTCACTGACAGGTGTCCATTACCCTCTGTGTATCTCACTGACAGCTGTCCATTACCCTCTGTGTATCTCACTGACAGGTGTCCATTACACTCTATGTATCTCACTGACAGGTGTCCATTACCCTCTGTGTATCTCACTGACAGGTGTCCATTACTCTCTGTGTATCTCACTGACAGGTGTCCATTACTCTCTGTGTATCTCACTGACAGCTGTCCATTACTCTCTGTGTATCTCACTGACAGCTGACCATTACTCTCTGTGTATCTCACTGACAGCTGTCCATTACCCTATGTGTATCTCACTGACAGCTGTCCATTACTCTCTGTGTATCTCACTGACAGCTGTCCATTGCATTCTGTGTATCTCACTGACAGGTGTCCATTACTCTCTGTGTATCTCACTGACAGCTGTCCATTACACTCTGTGTATCTCACTGACAGGTGACCATTACACTCTGTGTATCTCACTGACAGGTGTCCATTACACTCTGTGTATCTCACTGACCGGTGTCCATTACTCTCTGTGTATCTCACTGACAGGTGTCCATTACTCTCTGTGTATCTCACTGACAGCTGTCCATTACTCTCTGTGTATCTCACTGACAGGTGTCCATTACTCTCTGTGTATCTCACTGACAGGTGTCCATTACTCTCTGTCTATCTCACTGACAGCTGTCCATTACACTCTGTGTATCTCACTGACTGGTGTCCATTACACTCTGTGTATCTCACTGACAGGTGTCCATTACACTCTGTGTATCTCACTGACAGGTGTCTATTACAGTCTGTGTATCTCACTGACTGGTGTCCATTACTCTCTGTGTATCTCACTGACAGCTGTCCATTACACTCTGTGTATCTCACTGACTGGTGTCCATTACACTCTGTGTATCTCACTGACAGGTGTCTATTACAGTCTGTGTATCTCACTGACAGCTGTCCATTACCCTCTGTGTATCTCACTGACAGGTGTCCATTACTCTCTGTGTATCTCACTGACAGGTGTCCATGACACTCTGTGTATCTCACTGACAGGTGTCCATTACTCTCTGTGTATCTCACTGACAGGTGTCCATTACTCTCTGTGTATCTCACTGACAGCTGTCCATTACTCTCTGTGTATCTCACTGACAGCTGACCATTACTCTCTGTGTATCTCACTGACAGCTGTCCATTACCCTATGTGTATCTCACTGACAGCTGTCCATTGCTCTCTGTGTATCTCACTGACAGCTGTCCATTGCATTCTGTGTATCTCACTGACAGGTGTCCATTACTCTCTGTGTATCTCACTGACAGCTGTCCATTACACTCTGTGTATCTCACTGACAGGTGTCCATTACTCTCTGTGTATCTCACTGACAGGTGTCCATGACACTCTGTGTATCTCACTGACAGGTGTCCATTACACTCTGTGTATCTCAATGACAGGTATCCATTACCCTCTGTGTTTCTCACTGACAGCTGTCCATTACTCTGTGTATCTCACTGACAGGTGTCCATTACCCTCTGTGTATCTCACTGACAGCTGTCCATTACTCTGTGTATCTCACTGACAGGTGTGCATTACACTCTATGTATCTTACTGACAGGTCCATTACCCTCTGTGTATCTCAATGACAGGTGTCCATTACACTCTGTGTATCTCACTGACAGGTGTCCATTACTCTCTGTCTATCTCACTGACAGATACCTAATGCACTTAAACCCTTCTCCTCTGCCCCCTTCAGCCACATGTCCAACAAGTATGAGGTGGTTATGGACTTTGTCACTAAGTTTGAGACATTCCTTCAGCTGGTTCTGCTGCATCCTACACTTCACTAGCCCACCTTGTCCTGAACTTGCATCTTTCTCTGGTTTCTCTCCTATCTCCCCTCACACTCTCACTGAACTCATCTTGTCCACGAGAACCAGTTTCTGATCTCTTGACCCTATTCCCACTAAATTGCTGACTACCCAGCTTTCTTTCCTGGCCCTCGTGCTAGCTGGCTTTGTGAATGGTTCCCTCTCCTCTGATATCTGTTTGAAATCTGCCACCATCACCTCCCCTCCTCAAAATAACCTACCCTCTCTCCTTGCAAACTACCTCCCCATCTCAAACTTTAATTTCTTTTCCAAAGTCCTTATTTGTTGCCTCTCAAATCCATGGCCATCTTTCTCGTAAATCCATGTTTGAACCTCTTCAATCAGGTTCCCGCCCCGCCACAGCACTGAAACAGCCTTCATCAAAATTACAAATGCCGTCCTCTGTGACTGTGGTGAACTGTCCCTCCTCATGCTTCTTGACTACAGCCTTTGACAGGGTCAACCACACCGTCCTCCTTCAACACCTCTCCTCTGTCGTCCATCTGAGTAGGACTGCCCTCACCTCGTTCCACACTTTTCTATCCAGTTGCAGCCAGAGAATCCCCAGCAATGGCTTTTGTTCCCACCCCCACACTATTACCTCTGGAGTCCCTCAAGGATCTATCCTCAGCAGCCTCCTATTTTTCATCTACATGCTGCCCCTCGGCAACATCATCTGAAAACACACTGGATTCCACATGTACACTGACAACACCCAGCTCCACCTCACCAACACCTCTCTCGACCTGGCACATTTAGTCAGCGTTTCTTGTGTTTAAATATATTTTGAGTTCAGCCCTCACATGAATGTATATATGTACACACGCATCAATTTAATCTTTATTTATTCACCTGGAGGTGACCATGAAGATGCCACTTGTTCCATGCAACTCTAACTATGGGACAACTGCTGCATGCTGCTTATGGTTAACACCAGGTAGAATCTCATGCCTTGAACAACAATTTGCATGTGAAGGGAGGCCGAGTAGGATACCAATGCCTTGGCCATATCAAGAGGACACGATGTGGGCTCATATCCCGCTCCAACCTGTCAGAATCCTCCCCTGTCCCTCCCCTTGCACCTCCTCAATAGCGAGTGGGGCCCGACTCATTAATGGCCTGCTCCAGGGGCAGGGAATGCTTGACACAACCTGCTGCAATGGGAGAGGGAGGCCAGGGTTTTTCCCAAGGAAAGGGAACCCAATATCTCCCAATGGAGACAACAGGCAAATCATAGAGCAGTGCAGCTCCCCGCACCCCACCCCACCCCCTCTCCTTATTTGATGGGCTAGCACTAAAGAAAGGCATTCACAGACTCTAGCCTCGATTTTAACTCGGGGCGTGAGTGCAGCTTGCGGAGCTCCGGGCCAGGAGGAAACGCCCATCAGAACAGGAGTAGGCTAGTCAACCATTCGAGCCTGTTCTGCCAATTACTGCCAGGACTGGTGATGGGAAAGTTGTCTGGGGTGACTGGGAGAAGGTGTCCAGTATAGTAAACTGGTGGGAATGGTTCAGGATTGGAAACCAAGAGGTTGTGAGTTTAAATCCCACCATGGAAATTGGGTTCACTGTTGCCCTTCATGGAAGGGAACCTGCCACCCCAACTGGCCAGGCCTTCATGTGACTCCAGTCCCACATGGTTGACTTGTAATACCTTCAGGGCTACTTGGGATGGGCACTAAATGTGGCATTTGCCAGTGTCACCCAAATCCCAAGAACAAACATTTAAAAAAATCAGAGTTGGTCAGATCTCTGAGGGCCAGAGGGCTCCTCCATGAGGAGATTGTGGTTCATCCAAGACTTTATGTGGCTGCATCCCTTTAAATTTCTCCAACAGACCTCCTTGTCCAATGTGTGCAATTTGCACTCATTTAAAGGACCTGACATTGTGAATTTTGGGTGAGATCCGGTCAGTAAGATTGTGAGGTGTAACAGTCCCATCATCACTGTGACAGGACTCCAGAGTTGCCCCCATTTCAAAGCACTTGCCATATTAATATCTTTAAATACACATATTTTATGGAAAGCAATCAGTGGTTCTGGATTCCTCATGTTTGAACCAACGACTGGTTCTCCTTGGGTGGGGAATGATATACAATAACCAGATGTAGAAGATCACGCACATTTCATTCACTCAAAATAACCCGAGGACTCAACTAAACCACATCCTACAGTTAAACCAGGGGAAGAGAGAAAATAGGCATTGTATTAATAAAACCTCATTCACAAAACTCACAAACAGCATTGTATTAATAAAACCTCATTCACAAAACTCACAAACAGCATTGTATTAATAAAACCTCATTCACAAAACTCACAAACAGCATTGTATTAATAAAACCTCATTCACAAAACTCACAAACAGCATTGTATTAATAAAACCTCATTCATAAAACTCACAAACAGCATTGTATTACTAAAACCTCATTCATAAAACTCACAAACAGCATTGTATTACTAAAACCTCATTCATAAAACTCACAAACAGCATTGTATTAATAAAACCTCATTCACAAAACTCACAAACAGCATTGTATTAATAAAACCTCATTCATAAAACTCACAAACAGCATTGTATTACTAAAACCTCATTCATAAAACTCACAAACAGCATTGTATTACTAAAACCTCATTCATAAAACTCACAAACAGCATTGTATTAATAAAACCTCATTCACAAAACTCACAAACAGCATTGTATTAATAAAACCTCATTCACAAAACTCACAAACAGCATTGTATTAATAAAACCTCATTCATAAAACTCACAAACAGCATTGTATTACTAAAACCTCATTCATAAAACTCACAAACAGCATTGTATTAATAAAACCTCATTCACAAAACTCACAAACAGCATTGTATTAATAAAACCTCATTCACAAAACTCACAAACAGCATTGTATTAATAAAACCTCATTCATAAAACTCACAAACAGCATTGTATTACTAAAACCTCATTCATAAAACTCACAAACAGCATTGTATTAATAAAACCTCATTCATAAAACTCACAAACAGCATTGTATTAATAAAACCTCATTTACAAAACTCATAAAGAGCATTGTATTTTCTGCTGCAGCTTCTGGAGCTAGTTTGTTATAAAAGTACTGTCTGGTTCCAACTATCTCCAGAAGGGATCCATGCAGGGCTCACAGAAAATATAATGCCAAGAGTTTGTATCTTGGATTAAAGCAGGAGGTGTCCTGATGTGTCCTCAACTCAGATGGTCACCTCACTGAGTAAAGCCGACCTCATTCTTTCCGTGATTGTCCACAAATTAGATTATATCGATGGGGAAATTTTAGGTCAATGTTCCTTGAAATTTGTGCTCCTGGACCCACGAGCGGAACGGGGGGGAGGGGGGCACAGCTTCGTAAGATTCCTGACTTTCCCTTATCAGATTTCTGCATTCTACTGTATTTGTTAGTAATAAAGACCAGTTTCCTGCAATGATGGCAAACTTTCATTTGCATGGCTGACACTGTCTTTCAGAAGCTAATTCAGGTGATCCTGGAGAGTCTGTCAGTATTAGCAGGGGGTCCCGGGAGTGTGTCAGTATTAGCAGGGGGTCCCGGGAGTGTGTCAGTATTAGCAGGGGGTCCCGGGAGTGTGTCAGTATTAGCAGGGGGTCCCGGGAGTGTGTCAGTATTAGCAGGGGGTCCCGGGAGTGTGTCAGTATTAGCAGGGGGTCCAGGGAGTGTGTCAGTATTAGCAGGGAGTCCCGGGAGTGTTTCAGTATTAGCAGGGGGTCCAGGGAGTGTGTCAGTATTAGCAGGGGGTCCAGGGAGTGTGTCAGTATTCGCAGGGGGTCCCGGGAGTGTGTCAGTATTAGCAGGGGGTCCCGGGAGTGTGTCAGTATTAGCAGGGAGTCCCGGGAGTGTTTCAGTATTAGCAGGGGGTCCCTGGGAGTGTGTCAGTATTAGCAGGGGGTCCCGGGAGTGTGTCAGTATTTACAGGGGGTCCCTGGGAGTGTGTCAGTATTAGCAGAGGGTCCCGGGAGTGTGTCAGTATTAGCAGAGGGTCCCGAGAGTGTGTCAGTATTAGCAGGGGGTCCCGGGAGTGTGTCAGTATTAGCAGGGGGTCCCGGGAGTGTGTCAGTATTAGCAGGGGGTCCCGGGAGTGTGTCAGTATTAGCAGGGGGTCCCGGGAGTGTGTCAGTATTAGCAGGGGGTCCAGGGAGTGTGTCAGTATTAGCAGGGAGTCCCGGGAGTGTTTCAGTATTAGCAGGGGGTCCAGGGAGTGTGTCAGTATTCGCAGGGGGTCCCGGGAGTGTTTCAGTATTAGCAGGGGGTCCAGGGAGTGTGTCAGTATTCGCAGGGGGTCCCGGGAGTGTGTCAGTATTAGCAGGGGGTCCCGGGAGTGTGTCAGTATTAGCAGGGAGTCCCGGGAGTGTTTCAGTATTAGCAGGGGGTCCCCGGGAGTGTGTCAGTATTTACAGGGGGTCCCTGGGAGTGTGTCAGTATTAGCAGGGGGTCCCGGGAGTGTGTCAGTATTAGCAGAGGGTCCCGGGAGTGTGTCAGTATTAGCAGAGGGTCCCGAGAGTGTGTCAGTATTAGCAGGGGGTCCCGGGAGTGCGTCAGTATTAGCAGGGGGTCCCGGGAGTGTGTCAGTATTAGCAGGGGGTCCCGGGAGTGCGTCAGTATTAGCAGGGGGTCCCAGTAGTGTGTCAGTATTAGCAGGGTGTCCCGGGAGTGTGTCAGTATTAGCAGGGGGTCCTGAGAGTGTGTCAGTATTAGCAGGGGGTCCCGGGAATGCGTCAGTATTAGCAGGGGGTCCCGGGAGTGTGTCAGTATTAGCAGGGGGTCCCAGGAGTGTGTCAGTATTAGCAGGGGGTCCCAGGAGTGTGTCAGTATTAGCAGGGGGTCCCGGGAGTGTGTCAGTATTAGCAGGGGGTCCCGGGAGTGTGTCAGTATTAGCAGGGGGTCCCGGGAGTTTGTCAGTATTAGCAGGGGGTCCCGGGAGTGTGTCATTATTAGCAGGGGGTCCCGGGAGTTTGTCAGTATTAGCAGGGGGTCCTGAGAGTGTGTCAGTATTAGCAGGGGGTCCGGGGAGTGTGTCAGTATTAGCAGGGGGTCCCGGGAGTGTGTCAGTATTAGCAGGGGGTCCGGGGAGTGTGTCAGTATTAGCAGGGGGTCCCAGGAGTGTGTCAGTATTAGCAGGGGGTCCCGAGAGTGTGTCAGTATTAGCAGGGGGTCCCGGGAGTGTGTCATTATTAGCAGGGGGTCCCAGGAGTGTGTCAGTATTAGCAGGGGGTCCCAGGAGTGTGTCAGTATTTGCAGGGGGTCTCGGGATTGTGTCAGTTTTAGCAGGGAGTCCCGGGAGTGTGTCAGTATTAGCAGGGGGTCCCGGGAGTGTGTCAGTATTAGCAGGGGATCCCGGGAGTTTGTCAGTATTAGCAGGGGGTCCAGGGAGTGTGTCAGTATTAGCAGGGGGTCCCGGGAGTGTTTCAGTATTAGCAGGGGGTCAAGGGAGTGTGTCAGTATTCGCAGGGGGTCCCGGGAGTGTTTCAGTATTAGCAGGGGGTCCAGGGAGTGTGTCAGTATTCGCAGGGGGTCCCGGGAGTGTGTCAGTATTAGCAGGGGGTCCCGGGAGTGTGTCAGTATTAGCAGGGAGTCCCGGGAGTGTTTCAGTATTAGCAGGGGGTCCCTGGGAGTGTGTCAGTATTAGCAGGGGGTCCCGGGAGTGTGTCAGTATTAGCAGAGGGTCCCGGGAGTGTGTCAGTATTAGCAGAGGGTCCCGAGAGTGTGTCAGTATTAGCAGGGGGTCCCGGGAGTGTGTCAGTATTAGCAGGGGGTCCCGGGAGTGTGTCAGTATTAGCAGGGGGTCCCGGGAGTGTGTCAGTATTAGCAGGGGGTCCCGGGAGTGTGTCAGTATTAGCAGGGGGTCCAGGGAGTGTGTCAGTATTAGCAGGGAGTCCCGGGAGTGTTTCAGTATTAGCAGGGGGTCCAGGGAGTGTGTCAGTATTCGCAGGGGGTCCCGGGAGTGTTTCAGTATTAGCAGGGGGTCCAGGGAGTGTGTCAGTATTCGCAGGGGGTCCCGGGAGTGTGTCAGTATTAGCAGGGGGTCCCGGGAGTGTGTCAGTATTAGCAGGGAGTCCCGGGAGTG